>NW_008751745.1:1221785-1295194 GCF_000715545.1 Opisthorchis viverrini
TGAACTGTTTGAGGCGTATGGAGCCCCCGCGGATACGGAGCTATTCATTGTACAGCTTCCGGAACTAGCCGTTCCCATGGCAGAGAGTAGATAAGCGCCTCGAGGAAGTGTTCCAGGAAGAGTGGCCTCATTTGCCATGGAGCCACTCCTGTGCTGTCTCACGAGTTGAGCAGTGCCATGAATGAACTGGGGACCTCCACCATTCGCTTGCTGGCCAACAGGAATCGCAATAGTTAAGGTTCGGTTGGAGTCTGGAGACAAGTAACTGTCGGTAAGATGAGTTCGCGGAGCTGGGTCTGTTTGCGGCCGAGTCTGGGTGAGCAGTCGTGTGGAAGGACCATAATCTGAATGAGGACCAGTGTCAGGGTGGGTCCCATGTGCAGGCGGGCCGAGCAGCCCGGGGAGCAAAAGTTCCGGGACAGGGGCTCCGAGCACACGTCCAGCAGACGCCGATCTGAGGTGAGTCAGAAACAGCCAAGAAACATTAAAACAGAATACAGGCCAGAGATTGCGTCTTGGAAGTGTTCAAGTTATTCACACCGTTTTTGAAACCACGATAAAACAAATATTATGCAAAGCATGCAAATATTTTTACGGCGCATTGTGAATAGATAGTTTCGTGTAACTGAGAGCTGGTAAAATAGGATAAGTGACGACGATAAGAGAAGGGGACAGTCAGTGGGAGAAATTGTTAGCAGCGCAGCTGAAAGACTTCGTGACTAAATCCCATTTCTGGAACCCAGAAGAGTTTGAGTTCAGTCGAAATGTTTAATGCACTGAACATCTCTGGTGATCGAAAACTGATTATTTACGCCAGTAAAGCACCAGCGTTCTTCCTCTGGCATTGCTACCAACGATAACGATTGCTTCCTCCTAATGTGTACAGCAAGATTTCTATCTCTATCATGTGTAATGGGGGCTTATAGTCACGACGGCGACGAAACTCGCAACTGAAAGAAATTCAGCAAACCAGCACTCTTGATTGTCCGTTACTTTTTTGCAACAATAAGGACAGCGTCGACGTTATCAGCACCTCATCTAAAAGTTTAAAACAACTTGAGGAACACAGCACAGATCCAAGACTGATTGGAGTACACGGATTTACAAACAGGAAAGTTTTCGCCTGCATGTTGCTCATCGACATTGCTTTTGGTGAAGACAAGTCTAAAGTACCAATGCATGTGTATCATTAACGGGGTGAAAGTGTTGTCTACGGTCGGTCAAACAAGAAGAAACGATTCTGCATGAGTATCTCATACGAATATACATGGATATTGAATGCCTCTTCGTAGCCTAGAACAAAGAACGAAACCATTAGTTGCGTCCGAAAATATGGAAGACAAAAGCAAAGTAGGTGCGGACCAAAATCACTTGGTACATTATATCCAGTCATAAAAGGTTTCAGACCGTGTCTGTGTTCTTTTCGTTTCATTGTTCATATGAAGCAGCATACTTGGTATCCTCTCATTGGGTTCAAAAAAGGCTGAGTCGCAATCTTAAGCACACCATCACAGTTCTGTCTACGAGGAATCTGAGGAAACACTTAGTAGAGAGAAAGGCAATGTGCGTTGGACTGTACAAAAAACGGTTCGTTGAACTGATCAACCAATCTCCTCAAACCAAGTGGACTGACTTTTACATCGAAAGACTGTTATCCGAATTTCGAAGGACTATGAGAAAATTATGCAAGATACAAGGAACACACGATAGTGCTATCCGGCAAGCGGTATCCTTTCAGAATTGCTCGTTTCACTGCCTGCATGTTTTTGGTAGGGAAGCGCCAATAAATCCCACTCATGTTGCTTTTCACAATTTAGCGAAATAAGTAAACATTTCTTTTAACACTATAGGCTAAACGTCCTCACATTCTTAAAAAAATGTGTTTTATACAGCGTCTCAGCTAACGCCCGTTTAATGTGTTGGACTGTGCTGTGCAAGAATGAGAACCGGTCGCATACGAAAAAGAACACCATTCTAATCGCATCTAGCACATAATTGGTTGAAGATCAGTAGGAATGAAGCTAGTTAATATGCAAATGTGTGGTTCAAATAACACAGAGGAGCGTTGCCGCAACGGAACTTTTTACCGACTGAAACAATCCACACAGCTCACAAATCTAGCTCCATGATAATTAGTCCCCTTTCCGAGCATATACGATAGATAAACAGCGAGAAATGTGTTGCTCTGCCAAAACCACATAAGTAAGTCATACCCAACCCAACACAGCCGAACGGTGGTCTGAGGGCCAAACACAATATCAGTTTAAACATCCACTACCAGCTGTGCATAGGAAATGTGCTTTCCATCAACTAAAGTAAGGATTAAATCCAGTCGAGCGGTGTTCTACACGTTGAACAGACCCCGAAAGAATACATCGTCGCCTTTCAGCAGTAACACTTTCGGCGCCTAGCTGCCATGCCAACTGAGAAAAACACGAAGGCTGGGATACTGCCCAGTTCCCCAGGCCTAGACAAGGAAAGTCGGGATACAGTCGAGATCCTCCAACCAGTGAACCATCTCACCCCGAATGTATATAGTACGGAGGTGATATCGTTGTGATCAACCGGGATCCCGTTGAGTAGGAATAATGTCGCACTCAAACCGCACGTTCGGTCGGTGGACGCACTGAGAGCGAAAAGAATCTCCTCCGTGGTTTTATTCGTCAAACTGAAAAAAAACACCTTTTCCATATGATGCTGATCAAAATTAGGGTCGATAAGAAAACAGCCATAGTTTAGTTCACTTCATCAATCGGGTTGACACATTCACTAAAGCTTCGTTTTACTTGGACTCTCACAGCCTTGCTTGGACAATTATAAATGGGACATAGTAAGTTCTCTACTAAATGGAAGGAAAAACGTTGTGACCACTGCGGGTAGGAACAGAAAAAACATTTCACACTGAGGGATTAGTGACTCTTATGAAGCATTCCTTGGTACGTTCTGGGTGGTTTTCTCACCAGGAGGAGGTATCTCACAGCACGGGCTTATTTTGGCTCACTTGGCTCGTTTCGTCTAGGGAGGTTAATGGATGTTGCGAGTCTGATTAGTGAGCTATGGGGTTGTTGAACCTGATACAGGAAAGCAAACTACACTATTGGCTCTTTATTATGACTCCGAAAATGCAAGCGAATTCAGTCGGATTAGGCAAGCAGTTGCACTGTTGACGCTTGAAAGTGCGGTGCACAACCACGAAGTCGTATTAGAGTGGTTGTTATAACATCAAACGCCTTGTCTACCATCACAACCAAATCGACATTTCTTCAATCTTTAAGATCATAAAAACAAGTGTGACATCTTTTGAAGCTTCATTCGTTTAAACCAGCTCTTTATCCACCAAAAAACTAGAATCAGGCTGTATTCGCCATGGTCAGTATGAGCCGGTGTACATAGTACACCTTGAAGTTTTATAACTCTGATATTGAATAATACGCCTTTTTACCTGTTGCTCATGTGACGCGTACTTCGATTTTCATTACAGTGGGAGTTAGTGAGACTGCTTTAACAATAAAAAAGCAGAGTACGCACCTGAACGACAGCACCACCGCTAACCACGCGGTGGTTAAGCAGGTATCTCAAGCGTCTCCGCTTTGTCGAACACGGGTAAACTCTTTCAACCGACATTACCGGACAATCGTTGCTGTTGTCAGTACAAACAACCAAGATAGTGCTTTTTTCTGCCTGGAAGAGCCATCTCGTAAACATTCGTAACTCATGGCCAGAGAGTGAATACTATTAAGCTGCACCGAGATAATGCAGATACATCAGTGTGACTGGACTGCAATGTCTTGTTTTTTGAGTCCACTGGCTTCCTTGCCCTCATGTGGATCCGGGGGCAACAGGCTGAGGGAGAGAAGAATTAGAACTCATCCCAGTGAGTTGCTTTACATGAAAGCTTATCGGTGCGACTGGCTCACTTGCTGTTGAAACTATTACTCATGTCCTTGAAGGGATTAGTCTTGCTTCTGAAGTTACACATTTTCAGTTGGATTCAAATGGTACAGACCTCGGAAAGCATTGTCAGTGTGTTTGGTTTATGTTCATCAGGATGAGAGTTGCACCGGACATGATTGTGGCAGTTTTACTAAACCATCCTAGCATTCTGAGATCATGAATCTATAAAGTGTGATTAAGTTTCTTCCCGGCGCTACGGGAAGCTATCCTCACAATACCTCTCAGCTGACGTCTCCACAACCGCAGACACGATAGCCACGGTGTCTACATGTTACCAGAAAAATGTAAATATACAACCCATTTTAGGAGTCTAAACTGCGAAACACCATTTGGTAAAGAAAGGCGAGTAGCCAACCAACCTGCCACGAGGACGGATCAGTACATTTTTGAGACCAGACTTCAAAGCATACCCCTGATCCTATGACATTCAAACCTCATAGGACATATCTGATAACGATGCCACCAGTTATCTACTATAGCCTGAGGTGTGCTGTGCAGCTACCAGCAGATTCTTATCTGCAGTTGCAAAGAAGCCCATGGAGCATAAAAACTGAAATCTTGTCACTTTGCTCCAAAATATTTTCGTCCTTAATGTGTTCCATCAGAGGGTTTCTATAAAGTTGTGTGCTGTGAAATGCAAATGCGTGCCATGGTTCACTCCATACAAACTGAAGTTTCGGAGCAGCGGTATGGCACTTTGTGTGTGCTAAGACTACCCCATACGTGAACAGAAACGGAACATCCGAGACGCAGTGAGATCTATCGGTCCAACCGTCCGGTCAAATCCGAGTAGGTTGTATGTTGACGTTAGTTCTGAGGTGATGTGGTCGAAATAGTGATAATAATAATAGTAACAATAATAGTAACGTCCGTTCAGCTGTAACAACCCTTTGATATCTGATTGCCATTCCACCCAAAGGGAACAGGAGAGGTGAGATACTGTCAGGTTGCCTAGGCATGGACAGAAGCAGTCGAGATGCTGAGTTTGGGTTCGCACCACGGACCCTCCGACCAGTACGTTCGTGCTTTAGCCGCTGAGCTACCTCGAGCTGTCGAAAGTGCTTTTGCTCGCAGAAGCCAGTTGACCCCACTCACCTACGGAAAAATGGAAATATTGTCGACAGTATGTGGAGCCTGCCATCACTGAACATCGCAGTGTGGTTGTTTTGTGTATCATTGCATCCGTCCGGAATTATAAAAGCACATACAATCGTTGCTGTCGAAATTTATAGCCCACCAAGTCTCATCTTATCTGGGATATCAGCAGTTGATTGAGGCCCATGGCAGACATGTTTCAGTCAAACTGATCTATAGTAACGCTGGTCCCTGAAAATACCAGTCTGTTATGCGAAAGCTGCAGGCTGACTGAATTTGAAGGTACCCAAGAACTCCAAGCATTTCTCACAAAAAGCGCTGTCCAGCCCAGCGAATATAAATTATAGTCGGTAACAGTAACTTGATAGTGACAGTAACACGGCATGGGAAGTATGACAAATCCATTTTCCCCTGAACAAGACCACACAGTCGCTCATTCACTCACATTTTCCCGTGAGTAAGCCGTGTAGAAACGGTGCACCTGATTAGCAGCAGTTTTTGTCACAAGGTCAGAAACAGCCGGGGCTATAAAATCATGGGATGGTGATGTGATATCGAAACGGTACAAAGAATACAGCTTTTGAAGTATGCTTGAGGTCATCTTCGAACACACATTCGTTCTAGTGTTAAGGTATTACCAGCAGCGATTTGATGAGACTGTGTTGTTTTAGCGACCCAACGATACCACAGTGTCAGGTTGCCAGATAAATGGCAATGTTCTCTGGAATTCAGCAACGCTGGAGCAGGTGAAATAGTTGTGATGTGAAACAAAAAACATGGAGTTTTGTGAATCCGGCCATTTCGACCATCCAGGATGGGTATGCACCCAAATCGAGACAAACAGGAAACGGATTTCTTCTACAAACCCGACAACCTCCGCACTGATGGGCTAACAATAGAAACCTGAAGGAAAACAACCAGGAAACGAGATTTTCAGAGTTACCCAAAATACCTGAGAAAGTGTAAAATTACCAGGTTGTTTTTCGTTCAGCTGTAGCATCCATTCGGTCTCTAACTGCCATGCCGCAAGAAGAAAGCACGAGAGGTAGAAGTCGGGTTTGAACCCGAGGACCTTCAGGTCAATAAATTCGCGCTCTAACCACTGGGCCATCTCGAGCCCATTACTATTGTGACATCAAAGGCTTATTGGGCAGTATGAAAGTTTTACTCAGCAACAAGTAATCAAGAGACTATTGAGCAAATTACCGCATAAAATCGGAGTTTGAACGTATTCATCATGAGTTAAACCAAGGTTCTGGTTTTTACAAAAAAAGATTACCAGAGTTCAGTGGTTTATTGGTGTAAAAATTCAGCCACAGAAAAAGAAACCATAAGATGAAACTAGACAAATGCCACCAATCACTTTTATCAAAAGCTATGTAACCTTAAAGTGTTACCTAAGGAAACGAGTACAAAGTAACCAGCGGAGAGGAGATCTTTTAGACGAATATGGCCTCAAAACCGGTGAAGCTGGATTCTCGATCCGAGCGCCAACGGAGTACAGCACGAAAAACGGAATGAAACGAGCAAGTGTTTCAACACCGAGTTTTTTCGAATTACGGCGAAGCGAACAAGCCTAAACCCCCCGGGATACACGTCATTCTAAAATAAGTGGCGTTTAATGTCATATTCGCTGCCAAGGTTAAAACAGCAAAACAGGCGAAACAAACAGAAATGCGTAAACGGTGAGTGAGTTCAAAGCCTGGCAATCAATAAGCAAGATAGCAGAAAAAAGGGCAAGTAAAATCTAGTTCAGTCAATTTTATGCTTCTAGGTCAAAAGATGAGGGGCAATTAGAAGGTGAGAGATGGCCCAGGTCAATTACAATGCCTGGATGTAGTACGTTTGTAGAAAAATGTCAAAAAATCGGATAGATACTGTCCCATTTGTGGCATAAACATAATCCAGCATCGCCTTCGAGTGTCTACGCTGTACATATGTCAAAGTGCGGTGAAAACCGTGGTTGAGCGATTGTTTTCAACGAAGTGCAAGGCCATATCACTTATTTATACAGATTGGGTAACCAATACATTCAACCACGTGGGACAATGCTACCTGACGCGTTTGGAGAGGCATCTGGCAGCTCTATCTACACAGAAAGTACCTGTAGAATCAGGCATATTTTATCGTGAGCTGGAAGACTTTAACCGGTGTAGTGATGAATTATAAATGAATCGTAAAAGCACTACATGTTGAGCCTAGTGCATTAGTTAATTTAATTATCGTTTATTGAGTTATGCACTGTCCGCAGGTGGTAGCGTCATATAAGCTGGCTTCATTCGAACTGATTGTACCTACATAGAGCTGTATCTATCTATGGTTCGTTTAACATTCTTCTGGGTCAAACCATTTGACCATGGTTTTCATTGCACTCTGATGGATAGATGCACTGAATAATTGCATTTTGGTCAATACCGAGGCAGCAGCCATTGTTTAAATAACCTTTCTGTGCTCGAGACGACTCGTGCAGGTGCTGAAGTCTGTTTGGCCTACCTGGTGCCCTGTAATTGACCATAAGCGATAGGCCCTGTAGCCAAAAATTCCTGCTGACTGAGGCATATTCTAATTTCAGCTTTTACACCGCNCCGCTTTGCCATCCTGATGCCGCGGTAACAGACCTATTCAGGTGCACGTGTTTGTCTCTCCTGTTTCATTTTTTCCTGTTGACAGTCAACAATAGCTTTCGTATATAAGTGGCCCACCACGTGTTGTTGCCTCTCATGAATTCCCAAGGGATCAGGGAAAACACGAACCACTGACGTTTCGGTATCAGATACGAAAAAGAAACGGAAAACCGACGTCTTATACACACCAATGCTTGAGCATTTTGCTAGGTAAAATTGAAATGTTCATGCCAATGTTTTGCCGTACACCGATGAGAAGAATGGGTTTCGTTTTTACACTTAGAAAAAAAAACAGTCAAGTATGATAGTAGGTTTTAAAATGTCTGCAGCGAAACGTAGTCCGATAACCTACATGTGGCTTATTCGACAACTGTCACAACTTAGCGAGGGACAACCCCTCCACGGACGGCGCCAACAGGCGTTTGGTTATACTATCGGGATTTCGAGTCCTGAACTGGTTGAAACATCTTGCACGCTGTGACCAAGCTACGGAACGTAAAACGATAGTCTTGGTGCACTTTTGAAACCCTGTCACTTTTATAACTTACGGAACATTGCTCTCCTTCAGTCCATCTAGTGTGCATATTTGCGGTAACCGGAAATAGTGTGTACCGGTGTCGAGTCCTACACCAGTTGGCTGATAGATACCACACCTTTGCGACTGCCTATCACACACAAGAAATTCGTATTTTAGCTCAATACATTCATTTGCAAAGTAATATGCTTTTGACCGGAAGCTCAAATGAATCTCACCTGAACCTCTCGGTTGCGATATTCATCAACTGAATGTGTTCCACATAGGCCCTCTTAAGTTACAGTTGGTTCGATTTTGGAGATATCGCAATATGTCTTCCAGAGAGAACACACAAGTTTGCCGTCGGCAACCATATACGAGTAGTGTGTGCCGTCTGGGAAATTCACAATTTTCCTTATTCTTCGTTCGTAGCCCTCATTCTGACTATTAGTTTTACATGCCATTCTTCGGGTAGCGTATCACGAATACTTGTCGGCTGCACTCAAAGATTCAGCCTGTTTTTCCACAATTCTGGAGAAGATGGATTTTACTCCGTAACATTCCTTTGTTTGGTTTTGTCTTATGCTTTCACGTCGATAGTGTCGATTATTTGAAGGGACAGAGCATTCACAATTTCGCCGATCCTCGCCTCCAAACACGAGCAGTTCGCTGCAAACATTGGCTTTACCGTCCACTACAGAACCGCAACAACACGTCATTTCCACATCTTAAAGACGAATCAGTGTCTGTAAGTAGACGGTCAACTTTGTTGACGGTGCAACTATCTGAAGAATAGTCCTTCAGTTAATGAATCAAGAAGTATTTACACTTCGAAGCACGCAAGACAACTTGATCGTAAGATCAAGTTCATTCCTAGCTGACGATGAAGGTTCTGCGAATTGTCTCATAGACGTCAGAGAAATTCCAAAAAGAAAATCGAATAAAAGCATGAGTGTAACTAAGAAGCGAACATAATAGGTAGATGGGAGGAAGCAAAAGGCAGACAGGGCTTTATTATGGTAAAATGCTACTTACCTTTCAAAGTGTGGCATTTTCACGTAGTTTTCGCGCACATATTCAATCAACTGCTTTTGCGTTCTTCCGGTATAACTTTGGGAAAATGAAACCAAGAGAAATACATAACGGAATTAATTCAAAACCAATGAAGAGTTACCAAATCGTGAAGTGGCTTTCTGCAACACATTCCACTTGTGGCGACGAAAGACAAAAAGTAGAGCAGTTGATTTCTGAGTAACTCAGATTGATAGTGGCCAAGACACGAACACCACATAATAATCCTTCTGAAAAGAGGTACCTTTTCACTACGGTCCACAGCCGGTATTTTTCGCCGGGGATCTATGGGATTTACCGTCTCTAAGGCAGTTACAATTTTGTTCTCAAAAGAGCGTTTTTACCCTTGAAGAAAGGTAACAAGCCACATGACCCATTGCAAAATATCCAAGGACTAGATGGGAATTTCCAAAAACGTATGTTTCTTACGTAAGCGGACCCATCAAACGTTTTACAACTGCTTCGGAATTGAGTAGACTAGTTTCAAAAATTCAAAAATTCATAATCCTGTTACTGCCTGGTAAGTGATGAATTCGCCCTTATACTGCAAAATATAGCGTAGATCTAAACTCCCTCCTGTGTTTTGGCCCGATTGGGACACTGGCATAGAGAGACTTAAGGGTAAACGTGGAGACTTTGGTTAAAAAGCTTTACATCCGTTGGTAAAACGATCGCGAAAAAGATGCCTAGACGTTTGCTCAGGGTTGGAATAGGCACATCTGCAAACTATGTATTACTAAGACGTCATCCGTGAGGTTGACTCAGTATCACTTGAGCGCCTTGCACAACATTAGAATAGCATTCAACGAGAGAAGAAAATTAGCTAAGTAGTTTCGCTAGAAGCTGATCGGTTATTTCGTCCCGTAGGCTTTCAAATAACGTGTAAGAGGGATAACATGGATCTCAACTACGAAGACAGTGGAGGTCCTTATTCATACTGCCATCTAATTTCGTCTTCCTCGGGATTTTTTTGCGGTATGGAGTGCAAAGCGACCTTGTCTTTGACGGACGGCGATACTTCAATATGTTACATGTTATAAGCCCCCCTTTTACTAGCTCATTTACTACCCTACAAGTTCTCGTTTGTGCGTTAGCCAAGTAACCTCTGCCACGCTGCAAAGCTATCGGTGATCAAATGTTTGGAAACATTGCATGGTGAAAGGCCTTTTGGGACAGTTTCTGGAGAGATGAGTATGGCCCGAGCTAAAAATTATCGGGAGTGTGACCTTGAAAATCGTGTAACCCAATGCAGAAACTGTCGTGTATAAGCTGGTCTTAGGGTGACTGGTGAATGGACACGTGGCTTATCGATTTTGGGGTACGATATATCTAGGACTAGGCTCAAATTTTGGAGAATGAGTGAGACGAGCAAGAAATCAAATATGATACGGAAGGCAATTTAGGCCACGGAATAACTCAGAGAGCTTGTTTTGAAGAAACAACCGAAATCGATGTTACAAAGTGAGGCTATTGAAAAACAGTTGCACCAAGTTTACACCAGGAGACAAATTGAACCGAAGGCTGCTAAATATGATGCCTTTCTTCAATCGTCCACTGACTTTGCACATCGACTTGAGGTATTGTATATCAGTTCCGAAGGTAATCCGCCTGGAGAAAGAGACCACAAGGCCTCCCCTTCAAAGATGGCCTGTCTTCGGGGGTAAACATTGCAAAAGCTTTCGATATGGACATATCGAATTGGCCTCACATATAGTCAGTTTTACTGCCAAGGCCTATTTACTGCGAATCGAGGTTGGCTTAAACTCACCAGCTGATAGGCAAGCAGGTAAGGAAACCGGCTGAATTATTCTTCAGGAACCACAACGAGGTGGTTGAATCTACGCTGCAATCAAGTGATGGTCGACGTCGTTCTAACATTCTAGTCAGCGGATCAGTGCTATTTTTCACAAGTGTTCATTTGGCAACGTGAATAATTTGCACTTAGGAAGAATGAAGCCTGACTATTCTCCAATCTCAAGCAGTTGACGTTTGTGATCTGTCTCTAAATTGCTACTTGAGTAGTGGCGGTTTTCAGATGAGGTGTTGGTTCGATTGTTAATAATTTTTCGTGTCCAAGCAAATGAACTCTTGGTTAAAATTCCAAAATCTTACGACATGATTCAGCCGCCGCGAACATGTCGTCTTCAGTAACCGACAAAGCCTTGCGACCGTCCACTCACAGCACAGGGACAGAGGGTCTCGATAAGCGCTTGATAAAGTTTAGGGAACCAGCACCAGAGGGCGGGTCCTAAGAAGCAAGTAAAACCTAAAGGGTCGTTCAGCTGTAGCACCTTTCCGGCGCATAACTGCCATACCACCCGAAGGAAACACGAGGACTGGGATACTGCCAGGTTGTCCAAGCCTAGACAGGGAAAGTCCAGAGGCAGAGGTCGAGGTCGACGCACATACCTTCCGGTAAGTAAATTCGCGCTCTAACCACTTGCGCCATCTCCCCTAAAGGGTCATGGGTTTGCAATCCACTAAAGTCTCCTTACAAATGGAATACTGAAATTCGGGTATGTTCTAGGGTTGGACAACAACCCATCGCCAAAACAGTTGTAGCGACAAGCGAGCGGGTTTAAGAGATTTCACAGAAGAAACACCACAAAATCCAGACAGTGAGGTAGACTGACATTGCTCAGTTAACTAACCGGAATGATGAACCTTTGGAAACCATACGCCCGCGACGGGGGATAGACTGTCGGACGGCCTGGCAGCGGAAGAATGCATGGTGTTCGATACACTGTTTCCAGAAACTTTTGCATTCGTCCCGAGAGTCGAAGACAAATTCTGCAGCGTGCTAGAAACAAAGGAAATGTTTTTTTTGATCGGCAACACGTTATTAAATAATGGTGTCTATTCTAGCGGGATCCAGGGAATTTGAAAGCGAGTGGAAATGTTGCGAACACGGGCCAATAAAAAACCGGTCATTTCAAGTTTGTGGTTTCTTTCTGACTTTAACTGCATCAGTAAAAAACGTCATTTAAAATCAGCATGAAAGCACAATATAAGTATTGTGAGGAGTTTCCGATTCGATCCACTCTCGTGTAACGTGTAATTAGCACACCCACTGGAAAGGGTTACAATCGGTTTAGTCGATTCAACACCAAACAGAGTTGCGATTTGTCACGATAAAAGGGACAGAAAGGGTGATCAACTGAAGCACCATTATGACTGTGGCATAGTAGTACAGGTCATCGCAGAGTAATAAGGCAAGCTCCCGCCTTCGCTTTGTACCAGCAAACTTTACAAATATGAAGTGATTAAAAAAAACGCGGCACATTCGATTTCATGTGATTCCTACATGAATGCTGTATATTTAGATACCGTAGTCGGGAATCAGCGTTGCTTGTTTTCTGTTTGTTTACACCGGATCCAGCGATGTGGCACCTTGGCCAAATCCAAAATTTATTCCAACATCCCATTTCAGAACGGAACGTGTGGCAACAATCGATCAAACAACTCTAGAAACTGGAAATCGAAAACATGGATAGATAAACTATGTTCGAGCAAGCCGCATGACAAGTAGCCTGCTGTGAAGTTTTGGAAAACAACAAGCGTATAATAGGACTGTCAGCAAAACTTACATAGGTTTCAGGATGCAGTTTGATAAGAAACCGTTTGCGCTTGAAACTGACTTTACGAATTCGAGCCCAGGAAAAAGAGCTGATTTTCGAGCTTGCCTGGTAAACCAAAATACCAGAATGGGCTACGGCCAGATTGAGCTTTAAACCCGCATTGTCCTATAGGATGAGAAATGAATGTCACTGAAAATTATTGATGGGAAGAAACTCAATGACGCAGGTGCAGTCTTTCTTGCATTAGTGGAGTGATCAGACAAGTCGAGCAATGTGCTCTTACGAACGGATCAGTGAGTGAGGACGTGCTATACGGTTGATAAGATATTACGGTAGATTGAATTAGCTTCAATTAGTTCCAGGGTGCTTATTCACACCCGAACAGAAACGAAAACATACACTGGGGTTCGTATTTCTTCCAAATCTCTCATAAGTTCGTCTCCATCAAGAACTTGGTTCAATCCAAAGGTCGTCACAGCTTTGTATTGTTCGACTTTTTTGTGTCCTGGTCCCACCAAGGGAATTCCACCAAGGTGGAATACCGTTTAGTGAGTTGAGACGTGGCACGTGCTAGTCTTTTATCCTTCAAAAAATCTAATTTCTTGCACATCAGACGTGCATTCCTTTTCCTGTTCTGAAATTTGTGGAATTCTTGTTGATGACAGTTCACTCGAACGTCCTAGCTGCAAAGCCCAGTGGTTAAACACAAAACAAGAGTGTGTATATGTCTGTACGTTAGGATGCACAACTAACCAGCTTACAAATAACGACTGTCCGAAGGGGATATCCGAGCTAACTCAACGTCTGTTAATAGTCTACTGTCGTACCGGCAGCTATGTATGCTTATGGTCGGTGCGAAGAGAGTTCACGTATCTTCCGTCACAGACAGAAACTAGTGAGGATGTAGACACTTTTATCTGCCCAACTATCTAATCAAACGAGTTAAGATCAGCCGAAAGTCCCGAATTGCAAGAAACGCTTGAAATTCAGCAGAACGACAGTATAGAGAGTTCTTCGACACATTGCGAGGAATGAACAAATCAGATAAAGTATTCAAAAGTAAGGCACATCTCCAGCACATCTTTCACGCACTACGGTAAAGGAAAATTCAAAACTCTCCATGAACGATGCGGAACGCTCCTTTGGTGTATTCAGCGGAGCGAATTCACTCAAGAGGAGTCGGTTCCGGGGATACTACAAATCTATTAAGAAGCACGGGAGGGTTTTATTCTGAGATATTAGATTAAGATCACTTCCGTATTTCACATTCGCCGAAATTCGGAGACCAGGACTGTACCAAATGCACAAGCGTCTTGAAGGCAACAGTCAGTAACAATGCTAACGACACTGATTAGCTGGTAGGTCTATCTGGCGCGGTACAACGTGAAACTTACGGTTTCAACCAGCATTAGAAAACGCGTTGATCTGTATTTGACAGTCAAACAAGCTTTTCGCCCCAAAAAAAAAACCCCCCACGGTTGTAGATAACTGTGTATGCTGATTGACGTAAACAAGCTCAGCCGTAGATAGATAATTGAATCTAACTTCAAGCTTGCCCAATTACTCTGCCTACCCGCACTACGAAACAACGGAAGGTGTACCTTGCCGACTAATTGATTGATGCACGCAAATTTGATAATTCGAAAGAAGGAACTAGCTGTTTTCAGCAAACCCAAGTGAAGTGGTCCGAGATGCTGGTGCTGAAAGACCAAACAGTGATGCGTTAGATTCACACGCACGGTCGTCAGGCCCGAACATACAATCAGCAAAAAGAATAAGCGTTTTGGACAACTAAGACAAATAGCAATAATGTTTACCGCGTACCCGAATCACTGACTAAATTGGTAAGAAAAACCATGCATTTTGAGAACAGAGCCGTTCGAATACAACACTACTGGTGAGAAAATCTCATGCGGCGAGAAATAACATGCCAGCAGGCATATTACGCGAAATGAGTAGATTAGAGACAGAGAAGTGATGTAAATTAACCTACTTTGGCTGGATGCATTCGTAATCCGTAGAGTTCAACCTTTCGAACTGTGTCCAGCAGATTAAAATCCGCTTCGGCTGGTGATTGGCCACTGTGTCAGATAGAAAGAGAAGTCATTAGGGGCCAGAGATACAATAAGCCACCAAAAGCACACGGCTCGAAAGAACTATCCGCATCAATAAAGGTATGTAACGAAGAATATCATGAACGAAAGCCTCGATGGAGTCCTGCGTTTACGAATTGTTGCACAAAACAGTTTATGTACAATTTGATGCCCAAGTGGCAGAAAAGATAGGGAGCTTAGGGGCTAGGGCCTCGATAAGTGGGAGGAATGCAATGGACTGTGAAGAAATTCTTGGAGTCCACACCAACAGAGCTTCCTATCCATCGGCATTTGATGTACTATCTCTCACTACGGAGATTACAGTGCTCAGAAAAGGCCACTTAGACAAGTTATAACGACACTATCCTCCTGAGTCACAGTACCATCACTCGATACTGGCTTCTCAAATCACGGACCTAGCTGAGAAGCTGTAAGCGGAGAAGCCAGTCACATGACATTTCGTCAGAATACACTAAAAATTTTCTTGCAATAACTTGTATTAACAACTTTGTTGTTGTTCCTTGGGATTCAACACACTACCAGATATAGGCAGTCTTAACAGTACGGATAATAAGGAGCCTTTTTATTGCTACCGTGTATGCTTACTTATTAGACAGATGGCCACTGATCTATTCACCGAGGTTGCCAATTAGTTTGCAAGCGTTTTATTGTCATTCGATGGGAAGAGATCAAACGGGCACTGGTGCTGTCCCTTTAGATGGTAATTTTGCAGATCAACTGCCAAGTTCGGTGAACAGATCACTAGCCACGTACACAACAACCAATACATTCATTCGAGCTACCATTTTTTGCCAACAAACAACGGGTTTTGACAATCGTCAAAAAAGATTAACAACAGAGTCACCGCCAACAGTTGGAGAACCTAAAGTTCTTGCTCCAAGTGTAGGAAACACTGCTGTCGAGTCTAATGGATATTCCAACATCGTAAAAACTTTTCAGCGCAGCTCTCCTTTTTGAAAACGAAAACTTATACTTTATACTTCTCCAACAAACCATCGAAAACCTGCCCAGTTATATAATAGTTGCGATCGATTAAACAATCTGCGCCCTTCCACGGGTAAATTTCAGAGTGTCTAGGGTTAGTGCTCTCCCTGATTGCTGGTGTCTACCGCATCTAACCGAGACGCCACTAAATAATAGAAATTTTTTCATCCAAGTGGATCCGACGGCCTTTCGCACATCCCACACATTTGTTTACACCACGATGCTGCATGTGTAGGTTCGAACAAGTTAGCACACACAAGCCACCGCGTGGTGCCAACGTCTTGAGGTGCGGTAGGTTAGGGTAGGCTTCGGAAATGTCCCGCTGACCAAGCAAGGCGAACGACTGCCAGATCCGATTAAATTGCGAGCTGATGACATACTTCGTGGCCTAGTTGGAGATCAATTTATCCCACACCGTCTATGGCCCTACTGAGTCAAGTTTCCAGCTGTCCTCCTTGACCTGGCATAAGGGAGTAGGTCCATTTCGCGATTTACAAATGTTCACATGCGGTCAACGACTTCCAAGTAGCTCAGAGAGAGAAATAATTCACAAGTCACATTAGCTGTCCATGTAAGAAGTAGTCACTCGGGGAGCCAGTCAACAAGGACTAGGTGGTATGGATCTCGTGACTGAAGAATGAGTGACGTCATATCCTACCTAGGTGCGAGCTAATCACATTGTTGATCAACCGCTTGTGGCTGAGCGGTTTAGTGTTCAAACTTCAGGTCGGAGGGTCGCAGGTTCAAAAGTCCCCACTGGAGTTTCGTCAGATGCGTGCTTTGCCAAACAGAATGGCTTTCAATCACAGGACGACAGCCCAATTGACAATTTACGAATCCCCTCATATTAACAACAATTTCAGCATGATTGTCGTTGAATAAAATAGGACAGATGTGGTGAGTCGTGACACCATTGAATAGTTTCTCTTTGTAGCAAACTATCGCTACAAGCCGGAAACACCAATGATAAGGCTCCACCATCTTCCGGATATCATCTGATCGTAGCGACCATATCACAAATCAGAAATGACAGATGGTTGTGTTGAAGACCCAGAATTTCGTGCTTAGAATGGTCGCGGTTCTTCTGCACGATCAGATCCTATGATATTTCGTGTTCTGTTTTTTCGCATTCGGAGGTGTTGTTGCAAGGGATTCGCAAGATTCGCAACGGTATCACTGAGCTGATTTTGATCAAAATGTCGGTAGGTGTACACCGGTGACCTTTCTAATGATTGAAAGAGTATTATGATAGTGTCATTAACCTTTTTATTTGAATAACGCCGCGGTTAGATATCTCCGTGCAACTACAGAAAACATCAACTGACATAAATACCCATTCTACACAGTAAGCGCACTGAATGTAGCCAAAGTAACCCTATTGAATGTTTCGTGATGTAGTTTACGTTATTCTAAGACAAACAGAGGGACCTTTCGCGAAATCAGGTAGCGCATGGAAGATGTTTGCGATAACGTTTGTGTTCCCTACAGAAATATCAGTAGTGACGTGCAAAACACCACGAACCGGTCCCAAAAAACCTGATGACAAGAACCATCAGCAAAAGCCACCAAGGCTCTAGTTCGCATTGCGTGCGTCTAATGAGTAATTTAACCCACCCTACGCTGTCAAGTGAAGTGGGGACCGCGATGATCCAACTGTCAGGGTAGCGCAGGTGTAGGTTCAGTCACTGTCACTGTCTAACGGTGTTTTTCCAGGTGGGTGTGGCGCACCGTTTGGCTTCGTGGTGCATGCAGTGAATAAATGTCGATTTTAATTTATCCGTTGACAGAGTTAAGCGATAGATGATACTACTTCATTGGTAAACATTTTCCACTGTCCCTGATATGTCAAACGGAGACTCACATGAGGTTGCGGTGACACTCAGCTACTTTTTTCAAAAAGGCCACAGTCGTTGTGGGAAGCAGTTGAAGACCGGATAGATATGTGTGATCCACATAAATATCTTCCAGAAAATCCCCAATTCGTCCTGTTTGGGAGGTAGAGAGTGTGGATGAGAAACGTGTTGAAGATTAAAATGCGAAAGCATCCTGTGTGTCAAGAAGGAAACGACAAATTTAATTATGAGAAATTGTATGGACAAGTTTTCAAAGGAACTGAATTAACTTGAATGGGTAGTGTGATCAAAGGATACGTTTGGTTACTAGTTGCCTTAGCGAAGTGGTGGTCTTGAAGTGAGAACTGAGATTGTTCAAACGTCGTTCGAAGATAAACAAGATAGGTCCAAACTCGTTAGTTGCGCTGACAAATAACAGTGCTAATAAGCAGTTCCACAAGGCAGCAGTGGCATGAATACTGATGTTTTTCTCTTCGGCGAACCCAGTAATTGTGCGATTCCGTTTCCCCTAAAGCGAAGATACATCATCAGCTCTCGGTGTATGGCTCAAGGGTAACATCAATCGAGTTCGCTACTGCTCACTATAATAGTCCCTCGAGGCCAAACAAACGCCTTCAGTTTACGAGATTAGATTGTTTGGGCAGCTGGTTTTCCTGACCATCTCACCAGGCCACAGTATCACCGTTACTAAAATCCATTTATTTCGGTAAGTCTTATAGATAAATGCACACAACACAGCACTATGTGTAGAGAATCTGACTATCATTCGTCTTCTTCAGAATCCACAAGGCATCAGAAAGTTCCGTTGTGTTCAGTTGGTGTCTGTCTGAAAAAGCCATAACCAGAAGATTTAGGTAGAATGTCAGGTAGACTGCACCACGCGATGGACCGAACAAACTCCTTATGACAGTTTGGAAGACTTTTTGGTAAAGTAGCTTGTCAAATTCAATGGCGAGCCTCCATGTTCAAAAGCTAGTGGGCTTGGGTGATTGGCGCTTATGGCTTTCGCGCATGGAGGATTTATGGCGGGCGAAGTTCTCCCACCGATGAGATATCAAGCTCGAAGGAGAATGTTAGTAGATCAGGTAGCAGAAGCGATCACTGGTTTGTTTGCTGGGCCAGGTAGGTTGCAGATATTCGTGTGGTGCGAAGACCACCGCATGTCATAAAAGTGAGCACAAACCAAAACTGACGGGTCTTCAGGGTCTGACTGGGTTACTTATCTAAGGATGGTAACCGAAACACCATCGGTGCACACCTTAACAACTGACAGCAAAATTAAAATAGGCAAATGAACAGGGCGCAGTCAAAGCAGCACATGGACTGGAGCAACAACAAGCATGGCACCAGGTGAATAACCGGCGAAAAACAATCGAACGCAACAAGGCAATGTTAACTGGTCAGCAAAATATAGCGCGACAAATACAACGGAACGCCCTAGCATCACTTACTTACTAGACTGGGACACCTTTGATGAAGATTAGAGAAACGTTCTATCATCAGCTTTTATCGTAAATACTAGAGAAAGTGTCAACCTACAGATAGAAATGTGTCACAGTCAGAAATGACTGAGATTCGAACCCTCAATAGTAAATGAATAACAACAGTTGTTGGATCTGCGATTTAGTTCGCTTCTAGAGTGCGTCAAGCGTCTGCTTCGGTAATTAGTTGAACCCAGATATTGGTTGTTGACAGCCAATTTAGAGAAAAATTGTCGCCGATGGAAAGAAGACTTCGTAATTTGACAGATTATTGAATGCAGCGATTGAACCATGGAAAATGCGCGTTGCCATGATACTTTAATAAAACCAACTGCATTATGAGATTCGATCGTTAATATTCTCAAACTCAGCAGAATCTCCGGAGTACGATGGCCTTTTTGTTGTACCCTTTCAAGCAATGCAGTGGAGCAGCCTCTTTCAACCATCCGTCACGAGTGATGAGCGCCATTTAGGCTCATTTAGAAACTACTCATAAGGTTGTTGAAGATGCTTTTACAGTCCGCGACCAGTGTCATCCTTCCCGAGGCTCGTCAGGTAAGTGCAGTCTCAGAGTTTCACTCAACCTTATATTCTAATTAGACAAAATTGCACGAAATTTGAAAGATACACCAATTTGTAAACCTTCGTAGGAGACTCACCTGAAACCCACCTGAATTTTTCGTGAAGGATATTCTTCAGCAACCTTGTGAGTAGTCTCTTTCTGGAGAATCTACTGCGATATCTCGAACACCATACCAAACGAAACATGACGTGACTTTTGTGCAGCGTATTTATTTGAAGAACACGATGAACGGAAGATTCAGGTGAGTTTTATGTAATTCTCCCGTGGGAACCAAAGTGGAATACAAATGACTGTAGCTGTTGAGGTGCAAGTCTTTTCTGAGAGAACTAATTCTTTTGGAAGTCATGCCATGGTTGATGAAAAACATTGTTCTGGACTCTCCGGTGGTAGCTCTTCTTAGGAGAGTTCCACGGAGTTCCCTAACAAACGACGGTCTAGACTGCAGGATTCATAGTGGAAATCCCCATGCTTAAAGAAGTGGATGAAGCATGATGTATTCCTATGAGCAGCCAAAACAATGTTCTCTACCCAACTAACCTACAGTTTACTCACAAAAACACCTCGCATTGAAAAATGACTAGCGGAAACCCTTGTCATTTTGTACGTTCGTTACCTGAGGGTTGATTATTCGATCGATATTGATTGTAACTTTGCCCAGCGAAATAGCGAGTCACCTCGCAAGTCATTTGAACCTTTGGACTGCATAACAATCATAAAAGGCAGACAGGTGTGTCAAGCCCTTAGGATTGTTTGTTCGAACGAAGCCCGGTAAGTTTGTGGTAGGGGGATTACGCTCGATGAGTTGAGCAACTCAGGCGTTCAATGGAAGGATTGAGAACCCTAAAGAGAATTTGAATCTGCATTGATTCTGCAAGCAAACGTTAGGAAAGAGGAGCGACAGCTAATCAGCTTTACGATGCTCATATTGTTCCTTAGTCATTAGATACAGTAGTCATTTCAATGAGTAATGTTTTTTGCACTGCTTGGTCGAGGGCTGGATGACTTCGAAAAACTCTACTCTAATTATCTTTTGCAAATAGTTTTACTTCAGTCAGCAGATACTTACTGTTCATACAGCACGTCCTTCGCAACATCAGCCGATAGAAGTTAACGAAGTAGAAATGGAGGAGAAGTACCTCCATATCTTGAAGAACAACACTACTGAACCCTTGTGCCGCTTATATCAAATGAGGGAGTGATGCAATGCCCAATTCAATCCGTACTAATTGGCACGCAGATGAGTGGGTCAGTGTCAGTTACAGAGGCATTACTGCAACAGTTCAAGAAATACATCTTTCACACACTGAATCGGAATGCTAAAGCTTACAAAATTATCTAACTGATGCTACGAAATCTGAACCTTCCTCGCGGGAACGTGCATCACGGGCCTTGTGCGAGAAATGTACCTTTCATCAGCTCTAACAAGACTACGTCGGAATCAGATCACAATTGCAGACGACCAGTGATCTGACGGCTTAGCCGCTCTAGTCAAACGTACCGTTTACCGGCATCTGGATTGAATAGCACTTCTCGTTAAGGGAAGTGAAGTATGCGTTGAGTCATGCGGTAAACAAGTACTCGAGTATAAAATTAGGGAAACCAAGAGGGAAAATTATTCCCCGATCTAATTGCAAACAGGTGTGGCCAGCGCGGGAGGGAAGGTGAATCGTCTTTATAAAACATTTCTCGTTGCTTTCCGAGTGTTGGGTGAGTGTTCCGGGTGAGAAGCTTCGGTTCGCTAAACCAATTTTCACCAACGGGTAATTGTCTATCGAAGGAGGCCCGTTTAAGGGAAAAGGACTGCTTATCACTAACCAAAACATGTTCGCAATCAAGGTGGTGAACTGGATGGAGAAAATAATACATATTGTCCCATCTTTGAAGTTCGAACTTCGTTGAAATAAATCCTGGAAAAAGACCGAGGCGTAACCCTTAAATCTGAGAAACCGCACAGCCATGGCCGAAGGCTGTCGACCATAGATTTCCACATCATTCGCGATTAAGTGTGTGATCAACCTGAAGAAGACCTTCTTACCTTCGTACTGGTCTCCCAGATGAAAGATGGTAGCTGTTGATAATCACTAAGTATGCAGCTGTATTTGACTGGATGTCAGTACCAACACTTAAAAGAGTCTCGATCTTTTTTTACGAAAAAACGGTTGCACCTAGTCCACACACTGTTCTGTGCGCACCGCTGAGGAAGCTAGACACTGATGAACTACCCAGAGCGAAAAATCTTGAATGCGTGTTTTTGAACCTGGTTTTCCGCACACATTCTGGTAAGTTCAAAGTCGATAGCAAAGGAATTCAAAAAGCCAATTGTGGCAGTTCCTGCTGGAATTCGGTCGAGCATTGGCAAACGTTACCTGGATCGCATAATAGCCAAATACAGACCTGGGAACTCTGGGGAAGCCGGGCAACCCATTCCATTGTGTTTATAGGGGATATTGGAAGGAGAGAATAACGTGATCGATTGCCTATGAGTGCCACAAAATAGATGTGGCTGGAATTGATGACACAGAGCCTAACACCCAGGATGAGGCTGCTTTGTTAGGAATTCGGTGACTATGTAATGAGACTGTACTATACGGGCAGTGCGGTTACAATGGTAATGAGGATGCGCGTTGGCTAAATGTAAGTACTACTGAAGGTCGGCAGCAGAAAGGCACGTTCGACAACCTATGGCAGTGCAGAAAATTCAGACACCGAATACGGACGGACGACTGTTTGAATATGGGAGATGACAAATTCGAAGACAGTACGTGAAAAACTGCCAGCAGTCGAACGCTTGGTATTAGTATTGGATGACCGCTGAACTTGGGTGTTTTGGTAATCTGGATCGATTTCAACAGCTGCAGGGAAGCAATTTGGAAAGCAATCCGAATTGCTGCGCTGTTAAGCGACGAGGCCTGTTTGATGGATTGGTACAATTGAGGTTGAGGCACAATGCAAGTCACGATGGTACACATTTTCTGGAGCTTGGGTGGGTATTTCGTTAAAAAAAATTAAATCTTGTTGATTGCGAACAGCGCGATTGGCAGGTGTTTTTGTTCGTTTCTAAGTGCTAGTCCCATTACACAGGCACCTGTTGCAACACCCTGTGATTCCAGAGCTAATAGACATGTGCCCCGGGAGGGTTATTTGGCCCCAAGTCAAAACTCTTCCTCCTCAC
This sequence comes from Opisthorchis viverrini, assembly GCF_000715545.1. NCBI lineage: Eukaryota > Metazoa > Platyhelminthes > Trematoda > Opisthorchiida > Opisthorchiidae > Opisthorchis > Opisthorchis viverrini. Next base: position 1,244,809 of record NW_008751745.1, read on the forward strand.
CATCTGCCAAATGTACACAAATATTGCAGCGAAATTTTCGAAAACCAATAGACCACCAGGAGAGGATTCTTTGACTGTTCGTCCACCCTGCCAAAATCAATCATCATAGTCTATTGCCTTTGAAGATGTTTAAAGTAGTAGATGAGAGAAGTAGTAGATGAGGTCAAGGAAACAGCAAGATTTATAGACGAACATCCTGGACGAGTCCGAGAAGGCCTTCCAAGAATGTGGATACCCTTTGTACTAGCGGAATACTGGAGGGTGTTCTGAAAATATACATCACTAAGAATATGCAAGCGTGGACTGGCGTCATATTCGCACTGGTTGAATGTCCTTTTTTACAAAGAGTTCCAGAACAGGATCCTAAATGACGTGTTTTAGGAGAGGCTATGATGCTGTCAGTATCAGTCTTTCCATAACTTCAGAAATGACATGTGTGATGAGTTATTTTCACAATAAGTTCGATTGCTTCCGTTGTTCTTTTATGTAGTTAAGCAGTGTACTTGTTTGATTGCTGAATGAATGATTCCTAGTAGTCTAGCATCGCCGGGTCAACGAAAGACCAGCCAACGAGCTGTACTCGTTCAACTAGTTGACAAAATAAACTAAATAACTGATCACATCTAACCATAGATTTGAGGCGTACGTTTGCTTTCCATCAAGTATAGTTTACGAAACGCTACAACCCATTTTCTTGGTCTTTTTCCGCTCTAATTAACCCTGAAGCTTTCACTCAGGGAAAACTTTGCCTGATGAGTGTACCAGAACTCGTCTAAAATAATCTGGTATGTTGAGGAAGGGCAGAAGGCCATTAGGTTCATTACATTTATCCAAACGGTAACACCGACTGCGTTGCATTCAACATGCGTCATGGACATGAGTAGTTAATCGTTGACCGTGCTCAACTGAAAGGCAGGACGTTCACCATCGCAATCTTTAGTAAACATGAGTCATTTGTGTCGCTTCAGAAATGTGGAACCAAACATCGACTATATCATAGTCATCAGCATCATCATTGTCAGCTGTAAGAACCGCGTACTTGTCGTACAGTGGTTGTAGCTGCCAGTTTCGTTCACCGATGATTTGGGGAGGTGGAGGCCGGAGCTGATAAATTGGCGCTTAAGTACAGCACTGTCAGTGGACTGTTAACTGGTGGAATTGAGAGGGGAGCTATGCATTGAATGCACCAGCGCCGTAGAGGGCGCGACTTGGCCACGTCTGACAATATCTCTAACCATTGATTTGGCCTGTCTCGGAGTCTCCATCCAGGAAGACGGCAATGGCTAGCGCAGCTGAGTTTGCTGGTAATGGCTTTCATACTTCGCTGCCAAGTCACTATTTGACCGCCTCTAGCTCTCTTCCATCCTTAACGTGGTTGTGCGAAAAGAATCCTTCGAGGAAGCCGGTCGACTGGTATGCGCAGCACGTGGCCAAGCCAGCGCAACCTATTCAGTGTGATCAGTCCATCTGTCGAGGGTGATTTATTTGTCCCGAATACTATACGACTTACTTCAGCATTGATTCCAGCAACCAACAATCGTTCTGTTCCTTGATTTGAAAGCTGTCTCTGACACCATGGACCGCCAGGCACTACGGCAGTGTCTGTGGAGCAAAGGTGTCCTCCATAAATTCTTGACCCTCCTTTCTTGGAGCTCATCAAGTAGACGTGATCCACTGGTTTCCGTCAACCTTATGTTCTACACGACTACCAAAACGTATTCGATTGAGGAAGCACAGTAGTTGTGCAGTACATTCAGCTGAATAATACCTAGACATGATATCTACTTGAATCTTTGGATAACACCAGCGAGATATGCAAATGTGTGCAGTTCGTCCGAACACAATTTGTTGAGACCAATGAATAACCGGGAAACGAGTACGTGGACCATAAAAAGGTTGTCGAATTTGCATTGAAATGTTTGGGTGTTATAGAGGAATATGTTGGTAGCTCAGGTAGCGTGCATGATTGTTGGTTTGTTCGCTGAGCTGAGTAATTCGATTGCAGACTTTTGATCATCAATCGAGGTGACATCACCAGTGCGTTGGTGTGACATCGATTGGTGATGAAACGTCCGCAATCAAATTGCCCAGCTCAGCGAACAAACCAACGACTACGTTTAGGTGTGTCTAGCAACTACTAGGAGGCACTTCACATTTAAAAAACATGCCGAGATGAAAAAGACTCTCTAGAATAAAACGCACATGAAATCATGAATGCAGGGAAATTACGTAGAGTGACGACAAAAAGTGATAGATGGGCGGTCTAGATGTCTGGGCTTGTTGCCTGCGCGACATGAGAACAAAAAACCGAACTCATACTACCAGAAGATTTTCTAGGGTTCCGTTGTTTGGAGTGACCACGTTTGCGTCTGTGAGAAATGTTTGGAAATTTCGCATTGTTTTTTTTCTTGGACGTAAATTCAACAAGCTTATTTAATATGCTCACCGTGATATTTCCGCATGTTGGAGTTTGCCTTGCCGACCGAATACATCCAGTGCGCGGGAGTTAGATTCATTACCAATGCCATGCATGTTTCTTATACTTAATGAAAGTGAATTCCGTACCTCTGAGATCTCGGTTAGTACTATTTCGATTTCTGCATGCTTATTTATAGTTATGATAACACAAACGGTTTGCGCGTACCCGGCTCTTGTACCATATGTGCGCGGTGGATCCAGTGGATCCGACAAACAAGTGAAAGAATAAGATTGGCGAAGGGGCTCCCAGAGACCTGCTATAAGTCACCATCCCGCTCGAGCATGATGACGTTACAAATGAGCCATAGCGTCACACTGAACAGTGAAAGTTTATGTCATCTGTAAATTCTCTTACTTCTCAGCTTAATAACGCAGTCCAATGACGTATAGCAACCGGTTATACGTGCAGTAGGGACACAAGTTTTTTTGCCATAAATTAGAGTGAACTTATCTCTATGTGATCGGCACTTCGCGATTGACGGGGCAAGAGAGGGCTAGTGACCCACAAGTCCGATTCCGTTCATGTAGATACGTCCACAGACTACACAGTCTTGATACGTTCATCATCTGTCATTTAAAAATGAGCTGCTTGTATTCGACTGTCGAGACATGTTGAGTTTGGAAATGCGCCATACCTGAATGAATTGTCCTTTTCCGGATGTCCCTGTCCAAAACCAGGTTTTCTCATGATGTAAAACCAGAATTAGTGTCCTTTGAACTCACGGGAAACCTGAATGTGTACAGTAGTTTTATTTTTTCTACTTTTGTGACAACTCTAGAAAATTGTGTTGATCCAACAGCACAGCTAGTTGCGGATCAAAAATACCTTCGAATCTATCCGTTTCATCTTCTAAAGAAGTTGAGTATTCGTAACATGGTCTAGCCAGTGGATTCGCAAACACCGAGGGGAAAATAAATCAAGAAGGCTGTAACAATAACATAATGACCCTTCAGTTAACTTTTGATTTTTGTGTCCAGGACCGGTTTCAAAGGGTTTTCCCTGTTGTCAGCCTTTTCTTCTTCAACACCACACTTTCAACGTTCGACCATTTGAGTGTTGTTCCCCGTTTCTATTCCCCTCATCCGAGTTTCAGTTGCCGAGTAACACTCTTAAGCATCGCTTTCGTGTTTAATCGGTTGAGTTCCGCACGTGCCGACTGTGCGTCTGGATTTATCTGAAGTAGTCCAACTTGAGGTATGGGTGTCCTGATGTGATCCGCAAAGTACTGAGATGCTTGGCTGAGGTGACTGGCCTAGCCCGAGGATGCAGAGAGCGCGGTAGGGGTGCCTCACTCTTGAGTGTGATGCCCATAAAACTCAAGTAGGACTCATGGTTCGTTTTCACTGCGTTAATACTGGTCACCATACTGTCCTCAAACTTCCCCTGAAGCATACGGAACGACTTATCTTTAGACTGCGTCCTAATATGATTACTCATACTCCCTTCCCTTCGTCTTCCTGCTCGCCATTGGCCAATAAGGTTAAACTAGAAAGAACAACTATTCCAGACAATATAATCAAGGGGATCATCAAAAGGAGATGGCATCTTCAGATAGAGTACATACACTGTTCCGCCAATATACCCCCTCCCAAATTTATTCGACTTTCCGGGAAAAATACTGCTTGAAACTGATACCCTTCAAGAAGCAAAGACCACCGTGGGTATCACGGATCAGCAAATTCAACACCAAACAAACACCAGGATGAAAACTTCCTATGATACGGCACAGAACACATTATACATGGCAACACTCCCCGTCACCTATCATCACATGGGCAGACAAAAAGCTGTTTAAGAAGTTAACTGGGCTGTGCAAGTCCAAAAAATCTACGTACCAAAACATGAAAAACGCAGCGAAGTTGGAAGATTCGCCCTTTTGTCCATAGAGAAACTCGTGCAGACTAGTATCTCCCAGATTCTTCCCATTAACTATCTCTTAGAGCATAGTGTGCGACATCACAGACCATCAGTTAAGGTACAATAATTAAATAGGAGAAGTCTCGATTGTTTAAAACATCTTGAAAACAACGATACAGCTTGCTACATCGAGCCCCTTCCAAAAAATAGGTCGTTCTCCGGAGAATTGCGCGGGTTATCGTACCAACGCTCCGAGAACTCTGTTACACCATTCGAAAGTATTGCTCAACATATTGCCAGCATGGACCTTTACAGGCCATCTAGAATATATATATATATATATATATATATATATATATATATTGGCCATGTGTATTCTTGCGTAGATTCAAGACCTGTTACACCAGCATATTTTTGCGATAGAGTCACTACTTCCCAATAAGCGGTAACCATAAGAGAAGCGAACCCCTCTGTTATCTCAGCGATAGCTTTGCTTCAGTGAAGGTACTGTCATCTCACATTGCGCCTTTTGGAAACTGCAGACAGGCACCAGTGAAATCCTAAGGGGTCCAACGGTGGTATAATATAGTGTGACGTAAATGATACAGAATAAGACACCAGGAATCCGGACAGAACTCAACTATTTTACAAGATCAGAGGGGAAATGTGACGCGGAAGTTGGTTCGTCTATCACAGGCTAACCCTTACTACAACAGACTACCTGATACTGCGACAAACGACTTTTGATAATCACCCGTCTTATGTGCCTACGCTATCACGGCTGGTATCTAAGTCGAGAAATGCGTTGCGTAACGAATGAAGAGTGCCAACGTGATAGTTTATCCCGCAATCAATGGTGCGTTGAAATCAAGCGAAGTGCGAATTGCGGAAACGGAACGAAAGTGGAGTGGGATCGGGTTAAGCCAATTGTGGAGATTACGATTTACTCCGAAGGGGAAGCTTAACTCGTTTTTAAAGGGATCTCCTAGGAAGATTCGTAAAACGTCGGTCAGTAGATGTGTGTTCGGATTGAATCTAGTTTGGGCATCCAAGTGGGGTTTGTATTGCATTTAGTCAGACTGTTTCGGAAGAATGTCTTACGCACAAGTCTCAATTTCGGAATTTACTGATGCACGTTTGTATTCAACGGTTGAGCAGTAGGTTGCCTTGGGCTCCCCTGATTCAGCTCACATAGTTGCATAGCGGTTCGCAGGGTTTACCAACTATTGACGGGAATTTATTGATCCATTCCACCCCTACTGGGCCCGCTCCAATCCAAAATAAATGTTATTTAACCTCAAGATCTGAATAACATTCGACTGAGTTGTCAGGTCATTTTATTCTATGATGAGGAAGGGGAATCTTGCCTGGGATTACAAACAAAACGAAACTTAAACTTAGAAGGTGCTACATTTTTACTTACAAAGGTCAAAGGGAAGTCAGTTTCATGAAGTGAGGCAGATGAGATAAAACTGCTTTCTATCTTCATTTTCGAAGCGAGCACCTCCAAGCAAAACATTAATCCAGAAAACGAATAATGCCATGGGGTTGAAAAAGAAAAAGAAACCTTTGATGTGAACCGAATCACAGAGTAGAAGCATGCTGAACAACTGAGAGAGAGAGAGAGAGAAAACAAATACTTGCTGCAGATGTAAACAAGATGACCTACCCTGAACGATGAAGGCAGCCAAGAGTGCGGCCGTACTTTCGCTACACGTAAGTCGACCCGTCTGTAGATCTTTGCGGACTTGAAGGGCGAAAAGGTAGCTGAAATTAGGGAAGAAAGGCACACAGTGTGTGTGGACAGTGAGGACAGAGGCCAGCTGAGTTCCAGAACAATAGTTGTGAAAGCATCCACAAATCGATTCAACAAGGAATAGGCAAAACTAAGACAATTTTCTGAAATAAAGGTGGATACTTTAGACCAAGAACTTCGAACTGTATGAAGATAAACTCAGCGGGAATTGTAGACTGATGAAGAATCATTCGATCATTGCGCAAAAATAGATGTCAAACTCGCTTGAAAACCGTTCTACTGGCTAAGAGCGTCCCAATCCTACGAAAAGCACGACTTTGCGCGACATTTCACCGAGTTTTGGAGTAGCAACGAGCTCTCTTGAATAACTGAGCTGCATAAGGTATTGATTGATTCATCTCTCAATTGCGTTTCTTCTCAAGTACCCAATTTGAAACGTCTACTTCGAAAAAGCGAGCATTACGAGCAGCCGAGTGGAACTAATGCATATTTTACTTCCCGGCAGTTCTTGAGACAGAGTGAGTCAGGGTTGGGAATTTCCCCAACCAAGCAGGAGAGGTGGGACTACTATTCCGCAACCACCATCGAGCCGATTGAGCACTCTATTGGGAATAAAGAGGAGTGATTGCTTTAGCAAATTTCGTGTCATAACCGTTTTCAGTCACTTTTAAGTCTATGGGATAGAGAGTTATTAGGGAATCAGTGAGGCGAATGAGCGATTTTTGCAGCGACCACCAAGAATGCATGGAGATGTTCTTTTGCTCAAACAGACCACTAGTATGATGCAGTTGTTCATCACGCTGCACCCGATGTTTTGATATTGTTTCATAACTGACTGTTTTGGAGCAATTGTGACAAGAATGAACTTTTGAAACTTTGTGACGGAAAAATATGGGCAGAACGAGCGGACTGATGTTTGTGAACAAAAATATGGTAGTCAGTGGGGGGGGGGGGTTCAGCTCAACAGCAAACATTTCCGCAGAGCGACGAATTCGTGCCCCAGTTTGTCTCTATTCACTTGGGTTAGAACTTCTCAGAAGCGATCGTAAGCTATGAGCCAATTGGTATGTTTGTCGGAGAAGATAAGCTAGTGACCAAGACTTACGGAAAAGCTTGCGGAATTAAAGATACAGGTCGTCTCATGTCAGTAATCGAAACCGAATCTGTAGGTTCAGTTAGGCCGATATTGACATGTATTATGACATGACATGACAAGTATCGTTAGACATGAGTGATAATGAGCTCAGGATAGAGTGGCTAGTCTGCTAACCTATGTACGTGTTCACACCAGAGATGGTTCTAGACTGCATATGCGCTGCAATCTAATACAGACCAAGACTCAAATGCGACCTCCCTTAACAACTGTCGAGACTTACTACTGGCGTTTCGCTTTACGCAGGAAAAAGGTCAATATTTTTGCCGCACTTCATATTTCTCATTAGAATCGCACACTTTCAAAGTAGGGAATGTTGGGTTTTATTGCAAACTTTCAGTTTTTCAAACCATGATTTACGTTTGGATAGAATAACTGGTCTTGGCTGTTCCCATTTTATCCTTGAACAAGCATATAGCCACATAGCCTCACAGGTAGATCTCTCAGGACCATACTCAGACATGGACCAAAAAACCATCTCCAAGTCTATAGTCACGTAGACTGAACTTTCTGTATAAATAAAAAATGATTATTGTGATCATCCAAATGTGTAAAGAGTAAAACCGACAGATGACACGAGTACGAAGTGAAAACAAGTCGTACTGTTGTTGGATTACATTCGGCTAGTTTGGACGAAACAACTGATCAAAAGAACGACTTCAGTACCTAAATATATGGTCCAAATTATACTGTTTGTACTGCGATGGACGAAATTGAGGAGGACCCAGCAAACAGCCAAAAGGAAGGGGAGATAACGTATGACAAAGAACAACAGACCGATCCCAAACACAGTAACTGATATAATCAATGAACATGTGCCGAAAACTGCCGGCTTTGAGCGAAATCTTGAAGGAATTCTACTTCACATGGTTCGCGGTAGAAAAGGACACTTTATTGTAAACATTTGTACAAATTCTCCAAGAATCACCGAATCGTTACGAAACTGGACGTTCGATCGAAACCCCGAAACAGGATCTCCCAAAAGGACTGATTTGGGTGAACCCGAATACTGTACCGCACCCAGATTTAATTTGAATGATTGCAGAGTAAAACTTATGAAAACACGAAACTACCAACTTAGATATGAGGGGCAAAATAAAAACAATTGGAAGTCACTTTTACTGCTCGCTACTTAATATGGTAATCAAGGCGAGTATTTATTTGTATTCTGAAGTCCAGTGGTCAACATGTATTTAAAATGTAACCTAGGCTATGCTAGGTGAACTTTGACTACATAATGAGTCCAAAATTTGCGAGTCTGAGGAAAATCCCGTTAACTGCTTCGCACCCAGTAAACACTCGGATTCCCAATTTTTGGATTCCATGGGGTGAGCAAGCGTCCGTTTACAGAATGGCCTGTTACCTTGAACGAAGCCAGTGGACACGTGCACACAACGGTTCGCGCTGATGCGCATGTACATCCACGCAAAAGCCCTGGGTATGGTGTAAACGAGTGAATAAGACTGGGGGTGGACTAGGGGGCAGTTCTAAGGCCATCAGCATGCTCAACTGGGCGCTGATAGTTGTCAATTCAGTTAGGCACTGCAGTGCAGACGAAAGGTCATCTGGTGGCCCGCACCGCAAAGCAAATGCCCCAGACATACACCTATGGCTACGAAGCTAGGCGCGTACAACGAGCCACACCTGGCACTTTTGAAAGCTTAAAACTCTAGAATGTTCAGAGTGTTAGCGCGGAATAAACGGAATAAACATAGAGTAGGATAGGGTTCACTAAACCACAACTAAAAAAATCCATCACGATATAATACAACGTATACAAAATAGAACTGGTATAGCCGTGAAAACGAGGGACAACCTGGTAACCAAAGAGATCCTCTGCTCGATAAACCACTTGGGTTAGGAAGGTGAACACGATCGAATAGTTGGTAGTCACAGCACATGCAAAAGATCGTCTGGTGAGGAACACCACTCACGAGGCAAATCATAGTCAACTAGTCAACTAGCCAACTGGTGCTAACCACCATTAAAATTGTACATACAGCGATGGTCAAGAAAGCCAGATTCGACACCACTGTAGGCTTAATGCCCAGGAAGTCCCAGGGTATTAGTGACACAGATGGGACCCAATAATGTCCGCTTCGAATAGATCAAGTCCATATTATCAAAAAGCCGAAACTAGAATATGCCGATCCTGGGTCCAGTGGACCAGAAACCTTGCATCAAGGACGCCTAATAATGAACAGACATCCACCAAGCAATTACTCGAACTGTATCCTAGCATCATCGTCCACTAGGGCCGCACTCACGATGATCGTCATTTAAGGACTGAAGACAGCGGAAAAAGCAGGTACCCATGATTTACGCCAGTGAGAATTCCGAAATCGCTTGAGGTTGATTCATGCGCTCTCAACTTTGATCTCATTCCGTCATGTGGGCCTCGAACCAAGCTGATGAATATTGGCCGACAGTCGTACTCGGAATGAACTGCCCACGGAACTTCCCGGTTTAGGGACTCTGGGGCCTACGTGAAGTCTATGAAGAGAGCTTGGAGCGTCTGGCAATGTCTGTGGGACCCTTCTTGGAAGGTTGTGCGGCACATTTAACCTCTGTTGTCCTACAACCTACTCTAAGATATTAGACATATGCAGATAAGCACAGATGTAGTGCGATATAATACAAATAGTGACCACATTGTCTGCATTCGCACCCTACCATGCGCTGGAGTCGAGTTAGACTTAATAACAAAGAAGGCTATTTTGTGATGATATTCCTAAGGATCCAAATAGCCTACTTTGTTTTATTTTATGCGTTGACTGTTGTTTGTAAATTCTCTTATCGTTGACGAAGAAGAAAAAGTCAAGCAGGTATGGAAATTGCCTTTCCACAGAAGACAACAAGACCACAGAATGTCGCAAACGCAAAAAGCGAATATATGTATCAGATACTAGAAAATCTACATTCTGTCAAGAAAACGCAAGAGCCTTACTACTGTAACTCGTTCTATGAAATTAAAGATCATACATTCAGGCCTCTACCATGTCATTTGACGTTTTGCTAACGGCTGTGTTAACGAACCCAGCAACCAGAAAGACATATGGTTCATACAAATAGTCGAAATGACCAAGTTGATTGTCTGGCATTCACTTCCGCAAAGTATTTCCAGTCCAAACACAATGCAAATTGAGACGGAGTCTCCAAACAGGAAGAATCGAAAGAGTGCGATACTATTATTACTCTTCGTGACACTGAAAACTAACTTAACGGGTTGAGATTTTATATGAAGGTTTGTTTACGTACTGTGGAGTGTATCATGAATGTTGACGCAATCGGGATGACAAGCCTACAAATTTCGCGCAATCAAAAGTTATTCCTCGGATATCAAGAGACCGTGGCAATTTTTGACTGAACAGTCCTGATGCGTTGGTCTAAAGAGAGACAGAGCGTACTGGCTGTCCTTTGAGGCACCACAAAAAGCCAGTCACATCGCTCAAGACACGAAAAGATTCATTTAAACAGATTGTCGTGCGCCCGTCGATAACACGCTGGCCTTGTGTTTTGGAAGGACGAAGTCTAAATCTTGATATGGACACCACCGACAATCTTTATGAAGAGAAAAATCGAGTCCGGTGCCCCCCTACTGTGGTGCGGACTTCCGAGAAATATTGTTTTACGATAGCATAAGACTTTCAACTAGTGTCATATGGACACAAATTTTAAACTCCAAATAAATCCGAAAATACTGAATGGTCAAATTCCAAAACGGATCTAAAATCAATAAAACGTCAACTGAATGTATCGTTTCTTGCATTTTATCCTCCTGTACGTGGTTAGTGTTGCCCGAATTCTTTAGTATCGCCCCCTAGCAGCTACCTGTCAACCATATATTTAGTCAATTTGAAAGTACCAGTCTCCTCTGCTTTGTATGTTTGAATTTTGCTCTAGATTACGTGGCCAAATGATTGAGTAGTTGTAAAGCCTGATTAGTTCGGAAGTCAAGAGAGAGAGAAAAGATGAAGAAACTGGTAGTGAGCGGAATACACTCATTTGCATACCAATTTGGTTTTGACAGGAGACTCAACCGAAGCTCAGCTGAATGGTGTTTTTAAGCAACTGAATGTGTTGCACCAGGCCGCCTCATGCTTCCGCTGGTAAGATATTCGAGATACAGCGATTCACGTACAGACGTAATATACTACTCATAGGGTTGGGATGCAAATGAGCGTACCGCGCTAATTTCGTGCGATTTGGGTTCAAGTAGAACATCAGGTTGACGGAAACTCGGGGGTTGCGCCTACCTGATGAACCCCAAGGGGGGGGGGCGAAACCGGTCATGGGCTGCTGAAGGGTTTTCAACAGCCTTACGTCTAAACTAGTAGTGAGGTTTTTGTGCCAATTTGTTTAATCTAGCTATGGAGTGCTACATTTTTTGGCTCGCTCGTGGCAATCAAAATAACGTAGCGACAAATAATGATGGGTTCTTTCATGGCGTTAAATTCAAAGTGGCTCATCCCAGCTACTTTGGCACCGCACATGGTGACGCTATTGAATAATGACTGTGCTTCACCATCCGGAAAAAAAGAAGTCAGAAGAGGACTGAAGTTCACACACAAATGGCAGGCAGTTAAACTACGGTACGAACCTAAGAAAGCAAGACAGATGTTAGATCGAGTAAAGGTAGGCAGGGTAAGTAGGAGGAACTGCATCGTTAATTCATTACGCCAGGTGATACGGAGGACAAGGAAGAGTCTGTTTCGAGTGGTTAACTTGCATGGATTTCCGGCTCCGAGGCGCACAGTTTACAAGCAGGTGGATGTGGTTTCAAGTACGTACAGATGAACTGAAGGAACGTTTGTGTTGTGGTGTGTGCGACGACAAATATGGCACAGTAGGCAATCAGTGTGAGTGGATGAAAATAAGAACAAACACGACTTGGTGATAGATTTTAAATGGACAACTGAGCAGGCACAAGAAGATCTCCAATTTTGAGGAACCCTTGGTAAAAAGTATGAGGCATATCAAAACATGCTGAATTGAAAAACGAGACTGAAGATAGCATGGGCGAAAGTGACACGATGTGATATCCACCGCTGACAGTACAGAATGTGCCAACTGTAAGCGGCCTTAGAGTTACATGATCACGACAGAAAACTAGCTGGATTTGCCGTGACTGTGCTGCTTGACTAGGACTGGGAGATAAATAATCAACACAGAGCTGTATCCACAAGTCTACCAAGTCGAAAAAAGTTACCCTAGCTGTCCGAAAATGCCAGAGAGTCAAGTGTGCAACGATGTTGAAAGTGATTCTCCGTAACCACCATGGTGCGGATCAAACAGTCAGTCGTTTGGGTGTGGTTTGTGCATACTCAATGAGTGGTGTGGGTTATTAGTTCCCCTATAAATACAATGTGCGATTGTACTGTAACGAAAACACTTATTGCCAGGTCAAACAGGCAACCTACATTTCGATTTTTGTATGATCGGAATCCCCACGCACATAACAATTAATACTGACTCATTCGCTGTGTACCAAATCGCTTCGTTGGATCCCGTATTACTAATGTGTGTCATGTTAGTCTCCAGGTCTCGCTGCTCATTGGAAAATCGAACTGCGTTGTATGCATTTTTGCTCAACTGCCCTTGACATTCCCCACCCATTGAGCTGAGTACAAGACCGTGTCACCATGCCTGTCGACAGTGGAAACACCGAACCTGTATTTTTTTTCAACTCCAGGGTTTCTCTATGAATGTTTCAGCCTGTTACGCCCTCCAGGATCAACCTATCCACATGCAAAAAAGGATCCATTTGACCCCTTGGTGGTGGGTCGTTCACGAACCTGCATCCTCACCACAACAGCGATGCTCGTTTTAACCATACAACGAGTAGTTGAACCGTGTGAACAATCGGTCCACGGTGCTCCATTTGGTTCCTTTGGTGTGTCAGTTTCCGTAACGCTTATGGTTGTCGATCAGAACGTCCGAAATAGCACCATACACCAAAAACTGTTTTGTACTTTAATCACCATACAGATATTTATGGTGACTTGACTACCCGGTTTAATTCAAAGTAATAACGAAGAAGACATAGTTCAATTGTGATACCCATTTCGCACAGGCTTAGGTGCTGACTGCCAGACGGTTCATATTCTTGCGGATTCGGTTAGGCCGTTCCCACACTCATGCTTGTCCATCTCGCCGGGGAACAATAATCTCCTCACATTTCAGCTGGAATCCTTTTACCATTGACTTCTGTCCGGGACCAGACGAGTAGACGCGATTACAGAACTTAGCAGGTTATCCGGGTTATCACTGTGGAAGCTGGTGTTGATGATAACAAAGCGGGGTTCACATCTGACTCGCAGTTCTACTGCTGACCAGAATGCCGCCTGTGAAAACACACGCTATTTGAGCAACGTGACTGAGGTTAAGCATGCATCCTGCTTATCTCTGTCGTCTAACACAGTTACACAGTTCGTAAATTCGTTGCTTTTGTGAGTACGAATTGGCTAGATATTGAATCAGCGGTCAAACAATCTGGCTTTGCCATGTACTGGTTGCTGATCCCACCGGCCTGCCTATTGTTCTACGCGCGTCCCGAGTGCATCATACTCGGAAATTAGATATCGGGACATCATCATAGCGGCTTGATCTGCCCGACTGGAACAAACCACCGGGCATTACGTAACAGCAGCGCGACTCGCTTTTCCGTTCTTGAGATTATTACCCTTGTTCTTGAGTTTATAACTGCTTCAGTCGAAGTCGAAACGTAGTTGTTTATTTCTATTCCAGCCACCCTATCGTTGGACGCTGAAGCCTACTGAAACCTGCCTGTTATTCGAAGTCCATACTTGATGGTACTAGTCACACAGGGAGTTCTCCCTGTAGGGCTGTACGTTAAATGCTCTACGGTCTCGGAAAAAGCCGTATTTTTCCCTGCAATCTCATGGTGCTCGATCTGATCAAACGCTGCCTGAGAAAAGGGATACATCTGGTACGGTTTATTTAAGAATTGACCATGGAATATGGATGTGAAGTGCGGTATCCCATCAGATAGGATAATACTGAGCACACATTAATACACTCCTGTCAATTCTAACTAACAGATGGTCTGACCCGAAGACAGGTCACAGAAAACTCTTAATGAATATCAAGAAGTTGGACCAAACCATTAAATAAATGGAGGAGTAGAGTTAAATTTAAATCAGTAGCTGAAAACGTGTTTGAACTTTCCGGCGAATGACGCAGATAGCTCTAGACGATTTTAACTGGACTTTTTAATCAAAGAATTGTTGAAAGTGGTATGGGGAGCAAGAACAGCCACCAGTATGTGGAACTCCTAGGCAGAAGCAACTTACATGGTTGTCGAAATGATGGTGTCCCTGGATCTTGGTGGTGTATGGAAGGATTATGTATAGTATGACAGTGAGTTTAGGAAGTTGGAATCAAGGATACTTCTCAAAAATCAACTTGATCGGTAAATCGAGTAAAATACGATGAAGATACTTCCAAGACATGAAGGTAATGTAGTTCGTCAGATGAAAAAGAAGCAGAGAAATGGATAAAATACAAAAAACACCTTGCTCATCACAAAATCAACAGACCAGAGTCAGCCAAGGTTTATGCATGAGGAAATCATTGCGTAAATGTATTATACTTTATTCCTAAAAACCTTGTAGACCAAAACGCTGGGTTCCCATTTATCTCAGACGCCATGAAAAAGTCGATCAGAGAATTTGTAACTTCAAAATTTGATTCACCTATTTATTTATTTGTTATTGAGTGGGTGATTGACTTGCTTATTTAATTAAATGCGAACAACTACGAACTCCAGACCCAAACGTGTTACCAAATGATCTTTTAAAAGTTGTGTGAATTCCAGTCACTTTCCGCACACTCTGATGAAAGGCTGCGCAGTAAAACAAGAAGAACTTGGTGACGTGATGAGTTAAACAGATCTTGAATAGACTGTATAAACGGAAGCAAAATCGAATGTTACCCAGGCGCATACCGAGAGACACACGCACAGACGTGTTGATTGTGAAACTAAAAAACGGTCAAAACGAACAAAAACAAAAGCGCGAAAAAGCGGCGCCAGTGGTGACAGGTCCAGCAAAACTCGTTTCGGAAATTTATCCTCAATTGTGGTTGATTCGGTGCATAAATCGACGCCGAATAATTGCATCGGCATGATGCTGAGCAGAATGTGAGCTCAGTCGTTGGGTGCGAAAAAACGAGCGTGCGTTAGAGCCGATTGTTGATTCATCTTTTACTACCCCTATTTGGGGGTTGAACTAGTCCACATTAGCGAATATACACTCATTTGCAAACTAATTTGGTTCTTTCGAGAGACTCACCTGGAACCCAGCTGAATCTCTCGTTTATGATGTTCTCAGGTGTATGCCTAAATTTTGCAGGAATGTTCAGGAGCACGCTGCAAGGGGTTCACGTCGTTGGATCACAACTGCACCCGTTGGGCGTAGAAGTCCTGCTTCATGAACCCAGTTCTTTAGGTCGGTTATGATGCTGATAATTCATAAGTTTGTTCGACAGCTGAAGCTCTTACAGTACTTCTACATAAAACCCCCACCCAATTACTCTCTTTCCAAAATATTATCAAACTTCTTAACTCTCTGATTTCATTCGACCCGATTCAGTGCAGCTGTAGGTAAACCTGAGGATCCTACGGTGTTATAGCCCCAAGAAAACGCATGGCAACGGTGCTTGGGATACGTGTTTTGGTGTGCCACCTGAGGGAAGGGTATAACAACTACCTCATTGTCACGATAGTTCCCAAAGTCGCTGCTCACCAAGTAAGCCGGCGTGGGCTGTCTACCGACAAATAGTGAAGTTAAGTCACCTCAGTCGTGCAAATTGGCAGTGTAGACCACCGATGGATAGCAGATAGTGACAACAAGACTAACCGTTTTAAGCTAGAGATACCACCCTGTAAAATGTCCGCAGTAAGTGTTCTGGCATTAGTCAAATCATGAGAAGAAAAATGGTCAGTGCGCGTAAATAATCCATTCACAGAATGAATCTATATTACTGTCACTCTTCAAAGGGGAATCAGAATATGAGAATAAATTTCCGAAATAGTTGAAAAAATCCTCAAAGGTCCGCTGGCAATCCTGTCCATTTCCTCGAAATGAATGCTGACATTTGGAGAGTAAAATAAGAACGAGGATTGTGTAACTAACGGCCGAACTTTCACATGAAAGTAAAGTAGCTGGCATTCCCAAAACAACCGGCTCAAATAAACGTCAACTCACCGTGTGAATTCGTCCTCTAGCAAATTCGGATGTGGAGTGTAAAATTTCACAGCGAATGTGTACAGGTATTCTTTATGGGCGGTAATTTGTTTATGCAGTGGTTTCAGATGATCCAACCAGAACTGAAGTAGCAGAAACACGATAACAAGGTAAGCCTCGTGAAAACCTGAGTTGGCAAACCATAAATGCAGTATAGATTGTGAAACATTAGCTGCTGACAAGGTAACATATATTGTGCGTATGAAGTGGAAGCTTAGTAGCATAACATGAGTGAAAGGACGTCTGGGGTGTTGGACCAGCCTAGTTACCATGAACCTTTGTTCTCCACCATAATCATGCAGATGAATTTTGCGCGTGGTTAACACCATATCGGCCTAGTGGACCATCAACTGCTGTCTGTCGTCATTAGCAAGCCTTTAATGTAACTGCCATAATGAACAGGGCGTCTGGAACTTACTGACCGCATTGTCCGTGGTACGAGTACACCTCTGGTATCTCAACAACTCCTGGCAATACCTCTACCCTCATACTTCCGTCGGGTGGAATGACAGCTAGGCACCAAAAAGGTTTCACAGCTGGACGAATATTATTGTCATTATTATTATTGTTATTATTATTAGTGGATGAGACGCAAACATTTTCCGACTAGCAAAAAGCATTGGTGCGAATTGTTAGGAAATAAGCACACAAAGCATCAGTTACTTGGACTTCCCAATTGAAGAAACAGATTACAACGGTTAATCAGCAGAATTCATGAGTTAGTTTGTATGAGGCGAAATGCATTCATTACATAGGAACAGACATACTATTTTCAAAGAGAATTAAAGTGCACCTATTGTATTTGCGGAGATTTAAGCACACAAACGGGCAAGTAATCTAATTTATCACTTCACCGTGCTTTTTCGGACCCTGCGACACCAGTAAGGTTTTTTTTAAAAAAAATTACGGATCCTGAAACATACTAAAGCAAGCTCAATATGGGCTTCGCATGGTCGCTTCAAACTAGGCTACTGAGCATTGTTCTGGTTGCTCCGCTTGCGTTCTCGATGCGAAACACCTAAAAGATGCGGTATAAAGGAGGACGTATTTGTTCATGTTATCGAGCACAAACAACACAGTTATTGACACTTTGGAATAAGATGGACTCGACCTCGGATAAATGTAGACATGTCTACTGGATAAGTTGAGTTGACAGAGCCTAGGAGCACTAACCAGGTATTTATCACTTGGAAAAGCAGCTTTTAAAATTGTCTCTTATGAGCACTATGCTACCGAAACAAATCAGACCAACAACGTTTCACATACGAGGTGAAACGTAAAGGTTCAGATAAACTAACAAACGACGCATCAATAAGAATTTATTGCTCGGTAACGTGAGAATGACTATGCCTTTACTTCTCACCGCAGACTAAATCTGTATACTGAGACTTATGAAATCACGTAACTTGGACTGGAATGTCTGCGAGATATGCGACGGATCTCTTCCTCATCCATTCCGACCCGACAAATGCAGATGAGAATTGAGAGGCCAGTGTATTGAGTCTGACAAAGAATATCGAGTTCCTCCAGAAGAGCACGACCACTGAAGCTAACTTTGAAGACTAACCCACACTGTTGGTGGAAAACAATCAAAACGCAAATTTTTCGACTGCAATTAGCCGAATCAACAGTTCATTTTCATCGCTATCAAAACTAAAGACAGGAAAATGAGAAGAATCGAAATCTTCAGGTACGAGTCAGTCGCAGGCAATTTAGTTGTTCATGTGTGTTAGGAAAACCTTACCTTGATACTAGATTAGTAGTACAGTTACGACAAAATCACAAAGACTGAGATGACTGCAACGTATCCAAACATAAGCGTAGTCTAGTTTATGTACCGTGCGTTCATATCACGATGATGGACTGGTCTACATTCCAATAGATTCTAGCAGTATGTGGTGGTGTTAGGTTTAAGAACTTTCCTGCAATGAGTACATCTAGGCAGAGGCTTTTCCTGACTAATCGGTGAGATCAACTCGATAACTCATTATATTTCAGCATGGTAGTTAGACTAGAGGCTACTCAGGATAGAAAACAATTCAAACAGCTCTTCTTTGAGCGTTTGTGATGCACCACTCATAAGGTTGCTGAAAATTCATCGACAGCCCGCGAACGGTTTTGCCCTTCTTGGGGGTTGCCAAGAAACATCACAAACGATAGATTCAGCTGGGTTCCAGGTGAGTCTCTCGAAAAACCAAATCAGTTTGCAAATGAGTGTATTTCGCTAAGCGCTTCTTTGACATGTTCTCAAAGATTTATTCAAGCGATGCCCCTCATGTGATGGGTTCAGTTTGTTTCTACAAAGTCCAGTGGTCACAACTGCCTATAGGCAGTCACCAGGCCGTCGACGAATTTTCAGCAAAGTTATGAGAAGTGCATTACAAATATACATGCATCGCGATATCTCGAGTATCTTAGCGACCGAAACATGAGGCGGCCTGGTGCAGCACATTCAGTTGCCTGGAAACATCACAAACGAGAAATTCAGCTGGGTTTCAGGTGAGTCTCTCGAAAAACCAAATCAGTTTGCAAATGAGTGTATTTCGCTAAGCGCTTCTTTGACATGTTCTCAAAGATTTATTCAAGCGATGCCCCTCATGTGATGGGTTCAGTTTGTTTCTACAAAGTCCAGTGGTCACAACTGCCTATAGGCAGTCACATCAGCTTGGGTGTATTGGAAATGGCCACATTTTGCTCCATAAGCTTGGTATTTAGTTACCATGTTGTCTTAAATTGTGTAGTGCATTTGACCAACACAATTAGAAGATGCGCAGTTACCCAAAACACGAGCCTACTGTCACGTGTTTCAAAGGTCATGAGTTATAAGTACAAGTTGATGCTGTGAAAAGGTACAACAAGCTCCTCACAATGAGCAGTTGTATGTTATTCGAGTTCACCTTTTACCTACATCTCAAAGCGAGCGGACTGTAAGTCGGTATAGCGAATAATATATCTACTACCGCTTCATTACCGGGAAATATATGGATTGTAGGGACGATGGTAACCTTCCTATCTGTAGGATCGTACTGAAGGCCATATTTGTATTGTCCGAACGCTAAGTCAGTTGTCCTATAGACTGCACCGAGTGAGTGGGTGGACTGTAAGAATTTTCCGCTTATTCATGACTAAGTTGCTCAGACCATAGACCTACTGATATTATCGGGTTCCTAATCAGAATAAAACCCAGAATCCTGCTATCCACTATTTAGAAATCCTTATAAAAGTGAACCCCTTTCTGGTGAACGAAACGACACTGCAACAAGTAAACTGAAGTGGTCGTATCGCTGCGGTCGGTTGGTTTTTCAAAACTACCACTAAGTAGTTAGATGCACAGATATACTATTTAGCTCACCTCTCCAACAACAACTCCCTCCATAATAAAGTACAGGAGATCCGGTTATAGCGAATGGGTGAAGGATTATTGTAGTCTGATGAAAAGGGGATGGATGGGTGGCGTCAACTGTCTAGGACCATATCGTACAAGTTCGATAAACGGAATAACAGCACTGAGTCCAAGAAAACGGTCTAAGTCTAAAATAGTCCGTATCAGGGGAATCGCAGCCCGTTCTGCTCCACATCGCATTCGGTAGACACAGTTACTCCCGAGGTTTGTACTGAATGGAAGAACCGAGGGTAATGAATTATGTAAATTGAACCTCTGATGCTGCTATGTTGTAATAGCAGTTGATCGCTGCTTCTAACGACATGTAAGAGCGATATCAATTTGAATAAAACAGGAAGAATTTGCAGACGCTTGGAGAGAAGATATTACGTTGTGCAAAGAAGAATGCAACGTCATGTGTGTGGTGGATGTTGTGTGCAAAGCACGGTTTGTAATCGGATACCACTCACGAGGTTTTGAAGCGGGGTAGACGTTTTTAATAGTAGGTTAACCGATGGTAACACAATTAGAAAAATAATGTTCCATTTTGGGGTAAATGTACCGATGGCGTGTGCGTGGTCGAGCTAGGTTGAAACTGGCTTCCCGACCTCTAGGAACATGGCTCTTACTACGAGCAAAAGACTCAATGAGGCCCAATTGTTATTCAGATTCATTCACCGTTCACATGCGTCAATAGGCAACCAATCAAGCCAATGTATCCAAGTGTGCTTGAGCAAGGGCGATAGTTTCAGTGGTTTTCTCAGACGACATGACAAGAGCTTTTGAAAGAAGCCTGCCAAGCGATTCTATTGCCTATAACGCAACCGTCTCGGACGGTTTGAAGTAATATCCCGTCAGCCGTCAACTGATTTTACTCCTCATTCAATCGTCCAGCTGATATCTGGCTGTAATCCTGATAGTCTTGGTGTCTCTCATCCACTGACACTCTGCACCCATCGATGCTGTCATGTGTAACACTGAAACCGCTCAGATACCTGCATCTGCATCTCAGTCGACCTGTTTTGTGGTAAACATATATGTACCAGGTGTTTACCACGTGGGTGTTCTAATTCCTATCCACTTGATGGAATAGAATGATTCAAACTGAAGAATCAGTCATGCCATCGCCTGCGCGTACGGAAATTCAATAGTTGTATTCGAAAAATAAGAGAAAAAAGAGGTGCACGTTACTAAGGTTGATTTACTTTCCCACATACAGTAAAGTTACGGTCAGCAAAAAGTGTCTCGGGTTCAGCAAACCTGTTTTATATGGTCTTAATCGGGAGATGGGGCGGTTGGCAGATTTTGACACGCTCATCTGGCTCTTGAATAACGTCTTTAGGGTTCAGTATGAATGGTTCACAATGTGCTCTGAACACGATATTTAGTAGAGCTTTGGCCTCAAAGTTCAAGGGTTTCGCGAATTAATCGGATTCATTAGACTAATCGAGTAGGCTAATTTGTCCAGTAGATATGACTAGACTTCACTGAAAGATCTGAGGTGCGCCAGTCAATTTGAAGCTGTCACCATTTTCTTCCTTAGTTTCTGTGTGGGACACCATAAGCAGCAATCCGCCATCTAAGATTTTAAGGAGCGGGACTTATGAATACAGCTCATGAACTGATATCGATCTCATGAGGGAAGAGGGAGGCGAGATGGCCGAAGTGGTTAGAGCGCGAATTTACTAACCGGAAGGTCCATGGTTCGAACCCGACCTCTGTCTCTCGACTTCCCCTGTCTAGGCTGGGGCAACCAGGCAGTATCCCAGCCCTCGTGCTTCCTGGGGGTGGCATGGCAGCTAGGCATCGAAAGGGTGCTACAGCTGAACGATTACCATGAGGAAAGAACGCTATGATAGTCGCACATCGCCTCTTAGTCGCATGATCAAGCAACTGCCTGAGGCAAGCTGCGGTCGCCGAGCTTAATAAAACAGTGAAACATCCCTCAATCAGCAGCACAATTTTCATAATCGCGACGTTGCTACAGTAGGTAACCATGCTAACAGAAGCACCGGATTTGTTAGGCTAGTGAATTCGATTACACTTCGCCTGCGGGTTCGTTCACACCACAATCATCCATGTGAAAACACCCTCAGTCCAATAACAATGTCGAGTACCACTCATCGTATTACTGCGATGGTAACACGATTTCTGGTTAAGTGCGGTACCACTGTCATCAGTTCTAGATAGGTTCAGCGAAGCCAGGTGATAATGCCCACAACAATGGTACTGTAGCGAGTTCTTGTTTGGGAAGCGGTTACAGATGCCGTCATTGACTTCATCAAGGCACAATGGAGGGACTTACAGTTGAGTTTTGTGGTAAGGAGGCAGGCAGTTGTAGAGTTTTTCTTGTTGTGTCAGTGACGGAACGTTTCTTGTAGCGGCGTTTTCCCTTTTCTGTTCCACTCAAAATTCTAGTTTGACTTGCCCTCACGATCCGATCCTGAGTATTGGATCGATGAATAAGAGTTCCACATTTAAATATATTGTTTAAATTTGAATTATTTACAGAGTAGCCAGGATAGTCTTCACGAACTTTGTTGAATGGATCCCAAATGGATCCGTTTCACCACTGTCAATTTTGGGAGTTGTCGCGTAATATGTTCCTTGGGTGTGCAAGTTCTTCAGGATTTGTATATCTCATTCTGGAGATTGCCAGCTTCAAGTACTTTCAAAAGTTTGGTAGACGAAGCTCAGATATTGAAAACTTGTTGGAGTTTCCAGATTTTCTCTGTTTCGGTACCGATGCTGACTTCCTGTGAAGAAGGTGACGTTAAAGATGGTCGGCTTCCCACTCGCTTGAAGCTTGATTGTCACCACTGACACATTATTATTTACTGATGTGGCATCGGAATGTTGGAGGTATGGCGTCTATGACATGCCCTGAGTGATCCCCACGGACAAATGAGTCAGATTGATGGGTTACTGGCTATAATCGGTGTCTGTCTAGCAGTTCAGAATGTTGAGCGGAAGACTATTTCTGGGTCTTCCGAAGCGTCCAGGCCTACTCACTATTCTATGGGTGGGACTATTGAGACAAAGGTTTGAGATATAGCACAGCAAATAACAGTCCTTCTTGGATATGAGCAATAGGAAAGTATCAACCATACCTGCATCATGTCGTTAATCACACCTTCACCCCAACCACTCAACTAAAACGTCCCGCCTCATCCGGATATCACTCAAGTAGCAACTCATCCATGTTCAAGCGTCTGCCTAGTAAAATAAACCCAAACCACACACTTGTTAATTCAGGGGGTATCTCCCATTTTGTACCTCTTGTGGTCTATTCTCTATATCGAACCCGGTAACGTACAGCCCTTGCTCGAAATCGGTTTTGATTTTGGCCTAATTATATATGTAGGTACGGTCCGAATTCAACCCCCACATCCCGACTACTCCCGTCTAGGCATAGGCAGTGTGGTATCAGCTCAGCCCTCGTGCTTTGGTGGCATGGCAGCTAGGCGCTGAACGATAGGTTTCGATAAGCATAGGATTGTGTCATGTTAGCTTTGATCATAAACTCAGTGGCACACTTACTGCCTGCTTTGGTGGCATGGCAGCTAGGCGCTGAACGATAGGTTTCGATTAAGCATAGGTTGTGTCATGTTAGGTTTGATCATAAACTCAGTGGCACACTTACTGCCACCTTTGAGGATGGGGACTGCCAGATGAAGAATTGCGGTAACGACCGAGACACAAAGCGAACGGCTTTCTTGCGAAACATGATCGCCCATTTATCATGATTTATCCTACTATCCCCTGCTCAGAGAATACTAATCACTGAGGATCTTTGAAGTAGCACAGTCAAGCATTCAATGTCCCCTTTTGACTTGTCCGGTTATCAGTGAACCGCCCATGGAACACAGTTCGGATTGAGATGGACTGAGGTATTGCTTAACTTCCCGTACGACGGTTGTGTTGATACAGATTTACCGGAACTCTATTCAGTAAAAAACTTCAATCCATCCCAGACATATTCTGTTGATTCACAAAGCAAATGACTAACTGAATATTTACCTTCGAAAAGGAGACAAGCAGTCATCCATGCCATTAACCTTTGTAAAAGGTACATATTCGATTGATACAGTTCAGAGGTGAGTTGAGAAAACTCCGCTATATTAGAAATTAACGAAAGGAACCAAACGGGAAGGAAATCAATAAAAGGTAATCGGTGTAAGAGTCGCCACGGAGTCCTCGAGACGTATCCAAATCGTTCAGGAACTAAGGTTTACGTCCTTCTTCCCTTGGCTTAATTCCGAAGTCCGCCCGACAATTTACGTAACCAAATCTTCAAAAGACGGCCTCTCCATCGTTTGATAAAACGTCGGCCTGTTACCTGAATGATTTCATCATTTATTTAGGGAGTAAGTACGGAGTTAAAATATGCTAATTTTAAGTCTATTCCATGCGTTTAGTCTCACATTTCACTAGAGTATTTTTTTATTCTTGCGAGCGGCTGCGTTCAGACTTGCCGATCGAGTGTCACACCTTCCTGGTATAAGTGTATGTGCATGTGTGTATGTGCGCGCGCGCGTCTGTCATCCTCCGCGCAACGCCGCAAGTGTCAACCGAACTGAAATGAATACAACTTTGGTGGCAGAAATGATATGGAAGATGTCATACCATTGGGAAAAGGGATTTGTGTACGCTTGTGTTCAGTAACTTGACTATCTTTTTGGCGACGAAAAACAACCGAGCGCTGTGACATGAACAAAATATATGATGCCCAAAGTTATCTCTTCCACCAGGCAGTTATAGTCTTCGATGGGCGCAAAAGTGGCATGGGCAGAGGAACGCCACCGGACGATAAACAATCATTCGGAGAAGAAATAGCGACATTTATTGAAAAATCATCCTCTCGGTTTTCGATCAGGCAGTTTTTTTTGTTTTTATGCAATAGTGTGAAAAAAGCAATTGTAACACAAACGGTGTGAGACAGTATAATTTGGTAACCCTAAGGGACATCGGGTTTACCCAAAGTGGTCGATAAGAAAGAACAAGGGTAACTGTGGATCAGTTGGCAAGTTTTTCTTCGGATTTTTTTCGGTGGTGGAGACGATATATTTACCCGCAGATTAGCACATTCATTTTGTATGATACCTCGGACACAAACGACGTTGTTGATCATCATTAAAGTAAACAACCTGGTTGGCTGGCGATCGATAGGGATTTGCCTGACAAGTGGTTCGACCATTGGATGCCATGGCAATACAAGCCATTCACACGGAGCCGGATGTGGTGAAACAAGTGACTCTGTGAATCCGAGGTAACCCCAAAGGAACAGGAATGCGCAAATGCGCATAGATCTGTTGGCGGTCACCAGCTGACCTACATGTAGCGGGGTTACAATGATCACTAGCACCACACCACACGACTGATCGTGTTATGCAGTGCTTGTGCTACCCATCAGCTGCCTCAAAGTTCATTATTGTACCACGTTTTCTCCGAACGATAGCTCAAAAGCACATCTGACGCAGACTGCCCAGACCGAACGTTTTCAGTTGTTATGGGCAAACAGGAGGTACAGGTGCAAGAACTTATCCAACTTATCAACTTACCCGATAACAAATGCAACTCATGCAATAGGGAAGCACAAGCCCATACATGTTCATGTAGGTACATCCACAATTTATGCAGCTCCATAAGTTGTGTTGGTACGCACATGGCTTGGAAACTGGCTGTTTATGTTCAAGCATCGAAGCCGTCGAAACCATCTTTCATCTGCCCGTGTACCCTTTGTCTGGGAATGCGATCTGTCGCCTTGCATTTCAAATGTTGTAGCTGGTTGCGCTCTATTCTCTTTGTTTACACTCTGAAGTAATCAAGCACTCCGGGCCCGACTCGACCAATTTATGCGCACAACTTCCCGCAGACAGTGCAGACAAAATAGATCGAGAATTCGGACTTTAGGTCGGTATGGTGTCCATGTTTCGTCCTCGTGCAAAATTGTAGCAATAGGATAGCAAGGTTTTGTACAGATTTCCAGATGGTGATTGGTTTGTTGTTGATTGGTGTGTTTTGGGAGTCCCCCAAATGTTAGGCCAGTCGTCGACATCTGCGAACTCAATCGTTTCTTACCAAGTATTTGGTCGGAAGGCCGCCTAGCTAACAGAATTCTGAGTAAAGCGCTATCCCATCTTTCAACTCAATGCGTACCGAAATTTGGTAGCCCCTTGAGCAGGCTGACAGAAGGCACGTTTTGCAGACATCTACATTTAAATCAGAATTGGACGCTGCAGGTACGAATAATGCCGTCAGAAGATGTCACAATTCCGCTTCAGAAAGTACCAGTAGACCAACATTCGGACCAAAATATCACGCAGAAATTGACCGGCTAAAAAGTGGTTTGAACTAGAAAGCTGAGTGTCTAGATCACATCGAATGGCGACAGCATCTCCTGAGTTTGGAAACTCTCAGTGTATACCGCATTTATATACAAGTTGAATAGTTTCGAAACCATAACGAAGCACATCGGTATCAATGTTGAAATTTGTAGATGCAGTTCTACAAGGTCGGTCATCAGTCATCACCTCGAAACGAAAAGACTTGAAAAAGTTGACAAATTCGTTTTGGCAACCCTTTTTCTGAAGAAGCACCCACAACAGTTCTGTGTTGACCGAACGAAGGGTCTCTGTGAAGTCACCGAACAGAATGAACAACAAATGGCCGCATTTGTGAAACTCCTCTTGTATTTTTTTTCAAAGGATTAAACAAATGAATAACCGTTCCCCCGGAATATACACTGTTTCCCTGGACCTAGCCAACCCTAAATGCCCACGTCCGTTTGACTTGCTAGAATATGATCACAATTGCTGATTTTTCAGTCAGTCTTCTGTCTGCTCGTCTATGGGAGAAGGCACAGCGTCACTTCCGTCAAACAAATCCTTTTGCGATGATTCATTCGTCACAATTATCTGTATTGCAGCAGCTTCAATCGTGCGCGTTTTCATTACTGCCCAGTTTTGTTCCAGTGATGCTCGGTGGGTTGACTGCGACAGCCTTTTGAATAGCACCTGAATTTTCATCACGCTTGCCAACCCTTTTGATTTCCAGACATCCAGCTTCACAGATTGTTTTATTGTTGGTGTGATTTTCTCAAGGTGAACTCAAGGTGGCTCATATCATAAAATGACCAAACTCCACATTTCCATCTGTTAAGAAGAAATGATGTCAAGAATGTGTATTTTTCCATTGAACTCCACAGCTATCACACCAAATTATCTGGGTACCTCAGCAAACGGTATTGTCTGCCGTTCTGGTCCACCACTATCCTCTATTCATTAGGGTCCTGATGAGCCAAGTTCCGAGCTCGGAGTTCGGAAGACTGGTTTATTTACGTACACCAAAGATGGGGATCTGCATTAGTTTGAAGTAAATCAGCTCTAGCTTTCAACGTTCCTGTCTGAACACCAAGATAGCAAGTGGCGGGTTTTCTTGAAAGATGGAGGCGTTAAGAACCTAACGTCTCAAAGGTCTGACTCACCAAACCAGTGCTTAACAGCCAGCTAACTAGCAGGACGTATGTTCAAGTACCATTAAAGACTTATTCCAATGTAACACTCAAGTAACAAGATCTATGTTCAAGTGTTCACATATCTAATGAAAGCGAGATGGCATAATGTTTAGAGCGCGAATTTATTGAAGGGAAGGAAACCGACCTCTAACTCTCTCCCTCCCCTGTCTACGCTTGAGCAACCTGACAGTATCCCAGTCCTCGTACTTCCTTGTGATGCTACAGCTGAACGATTATCTATAAATATTTTTATACCTAATAAAACGGAAGTGTAAACTCGTTTAGACATCTGCACAGTGTCCCACTTCCCCGGGTATGAAGTTATACGCAGTCGAGATTCTGGAACGCCTACCGATGAAACTCATTTCAGATTAAAAACAACTTTATAAACTGTCAGGTGATAATCTCCGAATCACACAGAGGAGTTGGACAAAATGTACACTTTTCTTTGCAGGAACAGATATGCTACCCACAGTCTGAAGTTACGCCACACTGGGTGGAGTGTTTCCCTGGACAGATTAATTCACGAAAATTTGTCAGTTCTCACTAATGTATGTTCCATCTTAGTAATCTTATAAAGCCCTTGTTTTTTTGGAACAAAACGATAAATAACCTTAAACATAACGGAATTCCATTGAGCTCAGGCTCTCTTCTCTGATTTTGTTTATGTTGCACGTGAACCGGTGCTCCTAATGTAGACACACCGATCAAACGGCATGACCTATTTGCACACTTGTCCTTCAGCTATCACGTCACCAGACCCACCTAGAATTTATGGTGTCTGAAGTGGACTAACTTTGTTACTTTGCTTCTGGTTGAAAAATTCAGCAAAAACTGAAACGAATAACATGCCGAACCACCATAACTCTTGCCTCATGTCTATCAAGTGACAATTTGTTTGGATGAGAGAAGTCTGGCTTTTGAAGCAGGGCTAGTAAAAAATGGTGTTACAAATATCAGTTTAGGTAACAGAAAGGTTCATTTGACAGTCCATCGATGTGTCTGCGGTAGTATCAATGAAGTTGAAATTTATACTTTTTGATGATAATAAATGATAATCCATAATCATAGAGCCCTTGTTCATTACTCGCAACCAAAAGCTACGTGCAACTTTCTCCTAAGTCCACAAAACTGTGATATGAGAATCGAAGGGCATTTGTTTAGAAGATCAAACATCTGAACGGGGCTGTCGGTTAAGAAAACATGCCCATCCACTTCGTGAAAATCGGTATATGATAGCATTTGTCCGAATGTATAACTCACATGACAAGAAAAGTCACCGAGAGCGGTCCGTAATTTGTTCACTCGAGAGGCAATGTGAACACTACAGCGTCGTCATTGATTTTATGATGAGTTTGCGTTCAATTGAAATGTGCGTTAAACGTTGTTAGACCAGTCGCTTCCCTGAACTTTCCCAACTTTAGGCCTGTTCACTCGGCTACTCTGGAACCTACGACTCGAAAATGATTCAGGGGGCAATTAGAGGTGAAATCGTCAACCTAGTAAACCCGTATCTACCGAGCACCTGGACTGATATCTTAGTTTTAGGCACTGAAACCACAAAAAACTTGACTGATATGGAAAAGCATAAAAGCATCCGTTCGGCAAACAAACCAGAAAACCTAAATCCCTGAATAACTTGACACCAATTTTTAAACCGTCTGACTACAATCGCTAGTCAGATTTGCTACGGAAGGCGGAGTCCTCAGAAAGCTTTGTATGGACACCGATCAGCATATGGATCACCCGAGTCACACATGCCGCGTACGTGCTGCTGCATCGTTGTGGCCTAAAATGTGCTCACGAGAAGGTGTGGCTTGCAAGTGCGTGGGCCACTGAGCCAAGTGAACGGCAGTCGAACTGACAGGGGCCTGATACAGACGAAATGCTCCTGACCATGCATATTGGAGAGAGAACGGTACGTATCTGACAGGAATCGAGGGGTATGAATGAGATCTAAGGGGAAAGAATGGTATATCAACGGCGACGTCCATCCCGGTCTGAGGAAAACGTATGTCCATGCCGTTCCGTCCAAGTTCAACTCGTAGCGACCGTTGGTGAACAACAGCAAGTTGAGGGGTGGCTTGCGTACAATCGAATCATTCCTATTGATGTGAAATGTCAGAGTCACTCCTAAAACCAGACAGTTCAGTGATTTAATCTCATTATCATCATCATCATCATCATCTTCGTCATCATCGACAGCATGACATCATTGCTCAACACTGATGCTTCGCCGCCGTACAACCATGATTTAATTGAAAGACTTATTGTGAAAAATATTAAAGTGGATGGGGAGGGAATTTAGGGCTGGCTTACTACAATCATTCCGAGGTGCCCAAACCTCCGGACAATCTGGGTAGAAACTGATAACTTGAACGCCACTGAAATCAATTAGCAGCCATATCTTGCAGCGTTTCCAACCAGACGCAGTGAGGATCACGCGCTCCCCATCCCAGAAGGCTAGTAGCACCGACAGCACCCAAACCTTTTGTGATTTCTTTCATTCCTCTCTGCCGGGTCAAGGGTTGGCCACCTTTCTGATTCTGCCACCCTGAATAGGGCATGGGAAACACTAACCTTGGACAAAAGGTGGTTCGGTGTACGCATACATGGTCTAACCAACGCAGCTTCTGGTGCTGGACATATTTTTTATGGGAGTTCCCGTCGCACAACCGAAAACTTGCTTTCTAATTACCTCATTACGGTTTCGTGACACCAACCAACACAAGCTATGTTCCTGAGGGAACGATTATCGAACAACTGAAGGCGCCTCAGTTACGCTGGTCGAAAAGGCCAAGTTTCACAACCATACAACAAAACAGCCCGTACTGTAGCTTGATACACACGTCCTTTGCGATTCAGGGATAAACCATTCTGACGCCATAGGTGTCTCAAATTAGCAAACGCGACCCGAGGCTTGCAGATTCGTGCATTCACCTCATCTGTCACACTACAATCAGAACTAATACAACTTCGAAGGTACGTAAAACGCTCCACAACTTCGATTGCTTCCCCTGGATTGTAAGTGGTGCGTTCAGTGACTTCATGTCCAGGAGCATGACCTTACACTTTGTGGGTGAGAAGCGCATGCCGAAACGCGGGATGACTTTGGTCATTTCATCCAAAAACACCTGTGCCTTCTCTTCGAGGACGAGAACGATGTCAGCTGCTTATTCCAGAACGCAAAGTTTTCGTCAGAGGCGATTTGGAAACCGGGGTTTTGAAGAATACCCAGCGTTCGTATCATTATCTCATCTACTACGAAGTTAAATAAGCACCTCTGACGGACATCACTTTGTGTACGGAGGCTTTTCGAGAGCTCTCCGTATACTCTCACACGTCCGGAAATCTGAGAATAAAGAGGATGTATTATGTTCACAAACTTCCGGGGCATTCCTTGATGAGCAAGCGTGTCAAGAAGAACAGACTGGTAAGTCGATACACCTTGGAAATCCAAGAATACTAAAATTGTGGGTGGCGTTGTTCTAGCACCTGACTGAGTGTGAAGATTTAGTCAACGCAACCCCTACCAGGCCGGTAGTCTGGGAAAGTCTCCTTTTCCTAAATGCAGGCGCTGACTGAGGATTTTACCCCAGTGCATGAACAATGCGGGTAGGAGGTCATCCGGATCAGGTGCTCAGTTTGCTTGAGAGAACATGTGGAGTTGTAAACCTCCGAGGCTGTAGAGTGTCCTGCGTTCACCGTCGAGGGTCGAGATCAGTGGCATCTGGCGGCCACAACAATTGTTCGAAGTGAGTAGGGGGTTTCACGTTTACCATCCAGGATTATACATCAACTGTGGATTCCAGGTGAGTGGTAGCTCGTGGCGACGATAAATTTTGTTCGAAGTTTTCGACCCATCAGTCAAGGCGTTCTTCTTTATTCAAGATGGTCACTCCCTTCCTATTCTTGATGGTTTCGCTCACAAAACCTTGCTGGGACCGGTAACGCGGAGCAGTTAAAATAATCTCTGGTATTCCCGGCTTTCTGGGCCTCTTTCATTTCCTTGGCTTTCCGTGTCCACCAGACTTCACGGTCGGCTCGCACGCTCACCTTCACTTGCAGTCTGATAATTCATCGCATCAAGTTATCTTCGGGACCGGCTGGGATATTTCTCCGAGGTTTAAGCAGTGCCACTGTTCGGTCTCATGTCGTGCTTGAGTGAATCTGGTAACGCCGTGCCACGATCAAAACTCCCAGCACTATGCAAAAGGTTATCAGTCTTCTCCCAGTATGAATTGACATCTGATGGTGGAGCATTTCCAAAAGACCCTAGAAGACGATTCTGCTAAATTCGTCTGACATCAAGATTTGCCAATCTTTCGGTTGTCAGGCAATTTGTCCGCACCTTACGCGGCCCTGGAAAACGAAGGGAGAAGCGATTCCGGAATCCGCGGTCGGAATCCACAAATGTGTTCCGAAACGAGCAACAGTCAGTCATTGATCTGCGCCATCGGTAAATGATGGGAATGTAAACGATTTGAGTTTGTGGCTGGCGCGCCGTTGGGTACACCATTTGATTTCTACTCACCTACGACAACTGGCGGCAATTACAAAGGGCCTATGAATTGATGCTAAACCTATTATTGGTGTTTGGCATTCAGTGTGAGGTGAAATATTGAACAGCGCGACGGAAATTCACGGATCACAAATGTAAAACGTCAGGCTCTAGGCGTGTGGTCACTATTCCTACGATAAGTTGAATGGGTTTTCTCGGGTCAGCTGTTCTCGTGACCCCTGTACGATACTTTAGGTGAACGAAACTGTGGCAGCTATAACCACTGTACGGAACAAGAACAAGAACAAAGGCAAGCTCAACTACATGGGGTCATCCTTGTTAACATGCCCTTGAGGGTTCGGAAACTGCGAAATGGTTCCTTCTATCCAGTTTCTGACAGATAAAGGTAATGGAAAACGCTGAACTTTATATACGTTCTCACGAAGCGGGCGATTCCGTTGTAAACTGTCCAAGCATTGTGAATTTACGGAAGTTTCGGTCAAAACAGCGAATTTGTTAATGATTGCAAAATTTTTGCCTCCACCTCGTCCGTCTTCCTTCATTTATGCTATCGAAGCATGCAAAATGTCTTGTGATTTGTAAGTACTTATTCATTAAGGTTAGCTCATGATCCACAACTTGAAGAATTTTCAGCGAATTTATGAGTAGTGCATCACGAACTCTGTATCCGATTTGCATTATGCAGTGATTTAAAGGTATTCATTATTTGTAACGCACCTAATGAGTCCCTTTTTGCTCCAAATTCCGGTTCGTTTCATAAGGAATCTTTCGAAAATAGCAGGCCAAATGCCAAAGTGATTGTTTGTGCTGTTCGCTGGATGCTGTTTTCCCCACCCCTCTAATGTTGGCGCAGTACGAACCACGAAAGAAACCCGGTGCTTGACCTGAATGGCTGATGAGCTAAGTGGATGTAGCGCGAATACGAAAATGCAATACGAACTAAGCAACCTTCATGTTAATTTTAGCGCAGTTTACGGGGTACTGACAGTGAAGTTTTATTTTGAGGCGTAAACAAACTGTCTTAGCGGTTAATGTTTTGAATAATTGGCTCAGAAATTCCGAATTGTCATGTAAAACGGTAAGCTGATTAGTGCACCAGCCTCGTGATGTAGAAAATTGGTAGTCACTGGAGAGAAATGTGACACGTCCCATCAAACTGACCATAAAACTGCTGTGCCTTGAATTAAGCTTGCTAACACCTAGTACACACATGCATATGTATGAACTAAAATAGATATTTTACATTGTTTGTGCTATTCTTGATGTGGGATGATCGTGTCAAGCACTTCGGATCTTTAGTATCATTCAATCCGAAATTAACGCGGTCAGAATACAAGTGGCGAGCATGAAGCGTACCGGACTCTGTAAGTGAATCCGAGTTGTTACGTGACTACCAATCAACCAGTCAGCGGTCGGGTCCGCAGTCGAGAACAACAAATTACCCGTATGAAGTTGCCAAATCCCTAGTGGTTTGGTGTCGGAATTAAGCGCCAAATAATGAAAAGCAGCCAACTATTTACCATAAGCGTTGTATCGGTTAGTCATCGTTTGCTCAGATAGTTCCTTTGAGATTCTACATCACCACCTCAGGAGTTGCGTCTGTAGATCCTGAAACCCGTCCTCCAAACCTTAAGCTCAAACACTCCATTGAACAGTCGCTTCGGGCACCGTTTATCCTCTGCTGCCTTCAAAATAAACTGAATAGGTAGGTGCGCACATTGGATCAGTGCTAACCTATACCAGGGCTACAATTTTATTGGGTGAGGGAATCTCTCTAAGGTTGAGTTTACCTGGCTCTGAGTGCTCTTTTCAGGTCAACCACCGCAACCCCTGCTAAGAAAGTGTATACACTAAAACAAGCTGCGTAGCGTTTGTGTGCATTGTCAACGCCGAGCTACTTCAGCACTCAACTCATGGTTAGAATACGTCCATTCAACATGGAAAAGTGTTGTGGTAATCTAATCCGAAATTCGTCAGTTTGAACCGTCGAGTGTATAAGCCTGACCAAGCGTACATATAACTGGGACATATGCATGACCCGTGTGATTGAAACGTCTTTCTTAACGTCGGCAACTACCACACCTTTCTTCTATGTCAACGTAACGTCTGCAGAGATGATACAATTATCTCTTCCGAAGATAGACGACTCTTTTTAAAGTCCACAACAGAAGATTCCTGCCTGATATCCATTTGATTTTTTATCCCTTCATACACTCTGTTTACTTTCAACCTACCCAGGGATCACAGAAATTGTTCCCTGACGAAGAACGGCAAACCTGAAACCTATGAAAGGTAGGAATTCAGACGTCATATGACAATTCTGAGCGAAATGAGTTGTACAGCACAAGTCAAGGCGCGCATGGTTTCTTACCAGTGCGAAACTTGCTTATCCTGCAACTAAAAATAAGGCTCAAGTGCAACCCGATAAATACTGAGCTTTATCTCACATTCCAATGAATATCGGACTCGACTTGCTGCCTCCGAATAGCACTTCCTTCGAGTCATACATCATGTGGAATTTATTCACTTCATCGCAGTCATGTAACAGCTAGAGGCCTTATTGGATGGTGTATTCCAGTAGAGATAAGAGATCAGTCATTAAATCAGCAGTATATTTTACCCTTGTGGGGCCAAAGTTTAGATGGGACGGCGCACTTGAGGGACTGAGTAAAGCGAAATAGGTTATTGAAAACGAGACCTTAAAACTATCTCAAACTAAGAGGCAAGGAGGAAAGCTCAGTTTTTAGGTGATTTATAAATCAATTATGGGTGGTTTTGTTTGCCTGTCATTAGTCATTAATCAAGAAAACATCTAAAACGAATCAATATTTTGACGGCCACGCACTAAGCAAACCCCGTCAGAGAGAAGCTATGCGCCTTATCAAGTAATGAGGACCAATAACTTCAAGTGAAGACCAGAGGAACTCATGTCATTGCTTCAAGGATACGGAATTTTCACGCAAGGTTTACCGACCATATATTGCTGGATAAAATATCTTAGCCTGCTCGAAGGCTCACACTTAACGGGATGTCAGAATATTCCCTTCATCGTGATGCGCTGCCGTCAGGAGACACCAAAACACACCAAGACTTAGCACATTGGTATGTTCATACATGAGTCCCAACGAAAGTCGAAGAAGTATTAGATTTGAATAAGAAATTGAACTGGGTCTAGTTGTGTGAAAGTTAAAACTCATAGTAAACAGGGTCTAATGAATGAGCTTTCCTACCATTGCTGTAACCTACGGTCTCAAGAAAACGGTTGCGTGTACAAAACAGATCTCACTTAAACGGGAAGACAGTAATCGGTAGACAAAGTCAAAAAACAGGAAACAGTTCCAAAACACTGAAGAGATATGGCCGTGGCACCATTCATCACCGTGTTGAGACAAATGACCGAGATTAGCAGGAATTTTCCGAAATACTCAGTTGGAAACCTCCAAAACTAATTGCAATTCCTCTTTCATCAAGCAGAATATCGACAGGTTTTCGAAGATGCCACATAGTATTGGGAGCAGCGCACGCGCCAAACCCTTGACAGATCTAAGGACTACCTCTGACATCTGGGAAACTAAATAGTTTTGTCGAGAACGTCTTAGTGCTTTGGCAGTATGAGAACGTTCTCAACGCAATCTTTGGAATTAGAACCCTAGGCACTGAGGTCTGCGATTTTGTACCTAGAGGACGTACCGTTTACACCAGCAGGCTACATTATCCAGTTTCCTTAGATTATGCGATTTTTTGATTGGTTGGAGAGGTCTCTTTGTAGCACCTTTTACGGTTTACAAACTCAGTAGTGTGGATTGACAGTGGTGCGAAGGTAACGTGCTGACCAAGTGATTGATGAGTAGAATGGCTTGTTTCTTGTGAAGGTTAGACCGATTATCCATCAAATCTACACCGAATGAAGTCGAACAGATTGATGGTTTGTGAAACCTTTGGTTTGGGTGAATAATGATGGAATAACACGAGGCTGTCATAGAACTACAATTGATGATGGTGATTAACAAAGCAAGCTTTGTATGACGCGATATGGCGACTGTTAAACTTATCACTGGCCTGATGCTGTTGTATTTACTTGGGCCGATGGGGGGAAGCGCATCCGGAACGGGGATCCACAATGCTTATTATCATTATTGAGAAACGATCCCACATACTCGTTAGATGTTACACAGTTTTGTGTAGATAAACACACACGGACTAAATGAATGGGTCAGACCAGTAGCAGTGGGTCACCGCACAGTGGGAGATCGGTAGCGTCATCGTTCCCAATCATACTAGAAATTGGACCAGAAGCGTCCCCAAAATTACCCTCCAGACTGGACCAGAAGCGTCCCCAAAATTACCCTCCATACTCACCGTGTGACCATCTTTGTTCACATACTCCAAGTCGAAGTAATCGTACTCTACCAGTTGCAAGTGATCAATGACCAGGTCGTACAGTTCTTGGCCGAGCGCTCGAGGCTGAGTATCAAGGGAGCAGAGACACAGACGAAAAAACAAGTCAGGACATGGAGAAGGTTAGGGATTAATAACACACACTGAAGAGATCACGCGTACACAGATGATAAATTTTGACATCTATATCTGAATCCACCATTCACAACAAATCACGTGACTTCGGCTTTATGTGGGAAAGGCAAAACCAAAATTCATCCCATTGTGCTGGAGACTCCACAAGAAAGATCAAGTAAAAATAGATCAGATCCGCATATCGACCTAATGGCCCGCAAGTGGATGCTCTGACAGTCTTTACTACTTGTCGGCAAGAATGATGGTATAGCCTTTGAGTTGAGTGATGTATTCTTAATTTGAGAGGTGGGGAAATTACCCGGAAGTAATCCCCGGTATCTTGCCCTGAAGTGGTAACTGAGTTCTTCTGTCCTTGGTTATTTTGAGCGGCCTTAATCGCTCCACAATTAAGCCCGAGATTATTCAACATTAAAAGCAAAAGCTCTGCAGTCCGAATACGATCGTGACAGCTGGATTGCCTTCATCTTTTCTTTATCTGCCTGGCAGTGGCTAAACACACTCGTCATGGCAGCTTTGTGGTGAACGGTAAGAAGAGTGAGTTGAGTTTTTCACCTGTCCATTAGCAGACTTCTTTTGTTCATTGAAAGAAAGATGGTCATCAACTGTGTTGACTACCTCTGTACAAGTCGCGTATTAACTTGGCTTGGACAAGAACAACCGCAGTTTCTAGCGCTTTAGATGGGAAACCCATCCCATGGAATAAAGCTATTACTGCAAACGGAAGATTCAACCGTTGTTCTGTTGAGTCTCTTGTGAGAGAATGTACAAATTCAGTTATATACGGTTTGGCGATGAAGTAGGAGACAATACTGATAAAAACTCAGGGGCTATATCCACCTGATCAACCCAAAGAAGGACATATCCGGTTGTGGGCTGTTAAGTAGTTCTTAGCAATTTTGCGTAAGTAGCGTTTGGTATGAAAATAATTACTCCATTCTTCACCATGATACACATCCGTATTTGAACACGCAAGACCTGAAGTATCCACATAATTTGTAGTGAAAATGCGGTACCACCTCCCTCAAGTAGCGGGCATCCTCAGAAGCGTCCAAAGTAGCACTCTTCTTGGAAGGGCTTTCCTGAGTGGCACTCGGCTTGCATCATATTGTTGTGGCCTGTTTTCCGTACAAATTTAGTAAGTGGCAACTTGTACGAAGGAAAATGCCTAGCAATTATTGTGTTACTTTACTGGGAAAAAAGGAAAATATCATCGCGCAGAATGAATAACGGAATAAAATTGTACAACTTTTGTCATCAATAGATGTGCTGAGTGGATTTGGCGATACTTGTAGTTGATCCATGTTACAAAAATACTTAGCACTTCCAACCTAAGCTATTGCCTGTCGGTTGTGGTTTCTACGGCAAGTGATTCGTCGGTCTCCACTTCTAAGGAGTTGCCTTATTCTCCATTTATTTCGGCGCAACTCGCTCTGCCTTTGGATTTGTCGGACAGAATTCCGAAACAATGAAAATTGTGTTGAGGTGGACACACTCCTCTTGCCGATATATTTTCCGATATGTCCGGAAACTTGAAGTTGCGCTTTGCAAAGCAATCTTGAGGCTCCTTGAGCAACAAGTTACATCTGGCACGGTACCGCTAAGTTTTTTCGACCGGGAAACATGTGCATGACGTGCGGTGTTTCACCAAACGAAATCACCCTATTCATTTCGCACTGATGGGAAGGTTATTTGTCCGTTTTTATTCGCGCGGGTAAGTTAAGAAGCAGCACTCTGGTAGGAATCGATATTCGAGCATGTGCGAACACGCCTGTGTGTGGAACACTCCTGAATGCTCATGGTCATTCTGAAGGTGACTGCGTTAAAAACCCCGTTATTTTACGTGTGAGAGCGTTCAAAAACTATGCCAACTTTGGAATGCTACGCTATGAGGACAATTACTAGTTCTGTAGTATTCAGTTCCTCTTCGGTTGGGAAGCAATGGATTGAGACGCAGAGTATTGACCAAGGAAGGCAAGAAATGACAGGGTGGCGCACTGGGAAAATTCCAATTACTCCATTTAGCACAGCAGAATTACGTCTTCTGTGCAGCAGGGTCAAGAGTCTGATCAGTGTTCGAATAAGTCGCAGAGTTTGTCCCTGTACCCCAATATCGGCCCGGGAGAAATTCATTCCACACTGATGGATATGAACAAACCCATATCATTTCAGAAACGACAAACTTTATACAGGGATTGAATAAACAGGAATTTTTCTCCATTTGCTTTTGTGCGGACAGAGTGTCACAAAAGTTGTTGACACTGAAGACTCGCTGCTGAATCATCATGAATGCACTTCGCACAGAAAATCAGATGTATTATATTAACCGCTATAGACCATTGCTTTAACCTCCCACCATTTCAGAAAACCGTCTCGGATGTCTTGTAAACACGAGGTGTTCTTATCACAACCAACCTCCCGTAATGTAAACTCCATTGGGCCATAATATGATTCTACTGTAAATTCAACAACACGCCATGAAGGGAACACAGAACCGACTTCAAGTTGATGTCTAGCAGTCGATTTCTGTTGGTTGTCACTGTTGACGGAGTTTGCAGTCGTCCATTTGCAGTCGCCCATTTGCAGTCGTCCAGTTTATCTCACTCTAGTGGTGACTGATATACCGTCTCTAATGCTACAAAAGTTTCCCTGTATATCATACGACTGAAATGATACCAAACCGGAGTCAAGTTACGGGCACTGATCACTCAGTACAGTCAAGTTAAGTGCTACCAAAAGGTAAAACAAACTAAAATTTAAATCGGAATAAACCAAATTACATTAAACATAACTGAATTACGAATCTGGAGTGCATAGCGCGGAATTTTAAATCTTGGAAAGAATTAGCGAAATTTTCAACTAACTGGAAAAAAGCATAGAAAATAGCCACTTCTTAGCCTAGACAAGAGTGTATGAACCAGGAAGACTGCGTCTACCTAATGAGCTCTCAGGACGAAACTGGTGTAAGCAGCCAAAGAGTTTTCAGCAAGTTTATAAGCGACGTGTTCTGTCAAGAGGAACATGCTATGATATAGTGAATATCGTTCCAACTGAAACATGCGGTGGCATTTGTGCAGAATATTCAGTTGAAAAACAGTATAAACGAGGCTCACGTTAAAACCAATTCGATTTTTAAACGCGTTTACTTTCCTAAAGACTGAATAGTTCTTCAATTTGCTTGTTACGGATTGATTGTGCTCACCAAAGGGAACAAAACTGAACCAAAAAGTGATGTACTGGGTTACTGTCAAATACAGTTTACTGGTATAACTGTCCCGGGAAACTAGGACACTGGGTGGAGTTCAAACAAAGCAAATTTCCGGTGGGAAGCATTTGATAAAGATTTATCAATCGAAAATTTGTATTTCCGACGAGTATGCAACCGGAGTCATTAAGGCATGTGTGAAATACACAAGCTCCCTTAGTTGATTGGAGCTGAAAACATCAAAATCCGGTAGCGAAAGAGCACCGTGCAACAAGCATGAAG
This sequence comes from Opisthorchis viverrini, assembly GCF_000715545.1. Classification (NCBI taxonomy): domain Eukaryota; kingdom Metazoa; phylum Platyhelminthes; class Trematoda; order Opisthorchiida; family Opisthorchiidae; genus Opisthorchis; species Opisthorchis viverrini. The sequence continues at coordinate 1,284,757 of NW_008751745.1, forward strand.
CCATCTCACCTCCCTGAGTAAGGGGGCGGGATTCGCATACAACGTTGGATTTGAATTCAGCTTGTCATCTACGATCGCTTCTGATTTGGGATTCTGAGTCCGAAAAGCATCTGTTGTATAGTTCACACGCAACTCATTAACAGTGGTTGAAACATGATGACGAAAACCGGAAGCAATAACAAGGGCAAGCAGCTTAACTAACTCATTACTCCTCAGGTCAAAGAAAACAACCAGTTGAAAAGATGGCGTTTCAACTTTGAATTGTGTCTTGTAACTGAACACCCGTGAAGAAAAAGATAATGGACCTAACGCACTAGGCAGACGAAACGGTTAAGTTCGTATGAGGAATTGTGTGAGGTAACCGCCTCCTTTGTATCTGATTTATGAAAGACAAAACAAATACAGTAGCGATACACATCTTCTGTGATTGTGTTTCTTTTGGTGGCTGGTTAAGGTTGTGGTGAATTTGGCAAAAGCTCCTACCTGACAAGAAGAACATATTACCAGAATTTTATGCGCTTGGCCGATTTTACTGTTAGATTTATTCAGTACCGAATGAAACATGTCAGTTTCGAAATTCAGAATGCTACAAATCAAGATAAAGGGAGCGCATAAATGACATGACATCAGACAAGCTCAAAAGGATTATTTAAATGTGGTAGGGGCCTTCTGTGAAGTTAATCTATGCTGAAACGTCAACAAACACTGTACAGCTGCTTCATCCTTGTTGGGGGTCATCAGCAGTAAATATCTCACGGGCCTCTAGAGAGATTCGAACTTGTAACCTGTCAGCTTGTAGGTGAACAACAAACCATCCGGCCACGGGCGATCAGTCGGCCATTGTTGGTGATCTCCACCATGCATAAAATAGCTATACGGTGTTTCTCGGCTACATACAAGACGAAGGCTCAAAGAATAATTTCCCTTCATATTATCAACCATTCATAAGTAGCTCAGCGGTGGGAATGATTCACAGACCTCGTGAACCTTCCATTTGAAGAGCCATTCAACACGTGCCCACGTGATGCGAATTCCATGATTGGAGTGAAAATCGTCTAAACAAAACTACCATAGGATATAAGTAGTTCTATTTCCTGTTAACTCCAAATTCCTCCAGACCACTTTGTAAGTTTTTTCCTCGCTTCGGCAGATCCACCACAAGCCAGATTCTCTGACTTCTCAAGTGTTACTGTCGCCATTTCTCCGTGTTGTCGGACAACTAACAATATAGCTCTCAAAAGTTAGGGCCGATACTGAACTACCGATACTGTAATTGATGTCAAGCAACGTATTAAAGTCGGTGGCGGAGTCGTCCTTCTCCAGACAAAAATTGGCGTAAAATAGAGTTACAGCCCCCAAAGTTTCTCTCTTCATGTTGGTTGATTCAATTCCTCGCTTGTGTCCCAGAAACTTGCATTTTGACCCCTTGACGTTTCATATTTTAGTTTATTGTCAAACTGGCTCATCCTAGGTTTAAGTATAGTGTGGAAAGCACCGCCGATAAAGTCGATAACATGTTCAATGTGACCACAACAGAGCTACTTTTGGTCACCATTTTAAGCAGGTGTCAATGTCAATGACCTTGCGGAATTAACGTGAGCAACCAAGTTCCGTTCTGAAACTGGGCAGAAAACTCACTCGTTCAATTTATGAGGGCGACTAGCCCTAGGTGCACGTCATTGTGTAGAATTCACAGAATTAATTTATCAGGGAGGATACGACTACCACCTGAACTGTAGTTTAAAAAACAAGCATTCACAATATCTCTATCATTTGGTCAATTATCTAGAACAATCTTGTCTATAAAACAAGATTAAACGTGTATAATTACACAAGACAGCTGGCCACTGAATGACAGAAAACTCCCTCGTTTGAAGCAACATTAGAAATGTGCTGGCAGATGACATGAGTCAGTTTGTTACATTCCTGGAAGTAAGATTAATCAGGATTCATTAAGGACGGTTTTGATTTTCATGAAGGTATCGACGAATTCTTCGAATTGTATGAGGCTCTCAAACGAATTCACTTCACAAGATTGATGGCAGAGAGAGCCGAGCTTCGTAGGACAAACTTGAAGAAAACGAATAGGTGATGCGAATCCAGAAAAAAAGTATCAGTCATATTCGAGAACCAGACATAATCTGTTCTGTATAAGTAATCGTCAGGGATTGAGCGTACGGAATGCCAGTCAGCTTAGTGATTGCCAAAGGAACGTCGTAACAGATATTCTAGGGTGGCTATCCAGGCGGTTGCAAAAAATGTGGGGCAACCGTGCCCAACGGAGTTGATAGCATGCTGTCGATGCCGATGAGGGAGAGGATTCTTTGTAAAATAAGTAAGTTACAAACTACCAGGGAAAACGTCCACACCGAGGGAAATTATTTTGTCTGTCGGATACTTTTTTTAGCAGGATCACTTTATTGCAATCGCATGGTCAACGATATCTGGAATGTATGCATCCAGTCATTTACTGAGCTCGGGACTTTCCACTTTGGAACGCACTCAAGCATCGGTAAAATACCAAAACCTAAAGTCTTGGTGTGAAAGTATATGTGTATAAAAAATTTCCGGGATAGAAACTTAACAATCCGTTTAAGCACGAGTGCACTCAAAGCCTCTACTACACTAGTATGAGGTAGAAACTAATCCTACCATCACATAAACATAATGCAGTACACATAAGGTTGCTGAAGGGGACCACTACAAACAGAAGATTTGGCTGGAGATTCAGTCGAGTCTCCTGTCAAAACAAAATTCATGTGCAACTGAGAGTATATACCGCCATCCGATTGCTGGTAGGCTAAGAATGACTGCAAGGGATGTAAAAATCTACATATTCGACATATTTGGTTACTACTTTATTCTAAAATGATGATAAATCTGTTATCACTAGAGTAGTTCGAAAAAGGATGAAGCAGAGAATGGCAACGATTTTGTCATGAAATCGGTCACGTTGGTTCCTAGTTGCCCGATCTGGCAATTATATCTCAAAACGGATTTGAATACAGAAACGATACTACGGAAGGCAAACAAACAACAGCTTTCTTATTAAATTGGATATCTGACTCTACAGCCAGTAGGTTGTCATGTTGGACGAAGGATGTAGTCGATCCCCCAACCCCGCGCAGGTAACAGTCTGGCCAGACAATGATGCCACATGGCTTGATTTTAGCTCATTGTCGGTGATCGACAGCTTCCACTTATTGTGTCTTATTAATTCTCACCTCCATCTTAGGTATGCCCCGGCCATTAATTTTTGATAGAGACTAAACAAGCCTGGTACTCATGTCCCTGATTAGTATTGCCTCGTCTGTCAAGAGAATTCTTCGGAAGTTTCCTTAAATTTTTGTTATTCTACTGCAGCTGATGTTGCTGTTCTTTTCAACCATTTGCCAGCATTGCCTTTGATATCTGTCGAACGAACTCCACCAACTGCTCCATATCGTTCAACCCATTTATACAACTACAAAGTTCATCTCTTTTCTGACCATAGTTGATAGGCTGTCCATAAACTGATCACGAACTAGTCTAATTGTTGCGATTGCATTTGCTTCAGAAACACCAGAAGACAGTGGTAGCAATAGGTATTTGTAATGTTTCGTTGCGTCCTTTGCGGGCCAAATGAAGATTGATGTCACGGAACGGAACGTCAGAAAAAATGGAAAGATCATTCACTCGGAAAATAGTCGTCTGAAGCGGTGGACGAAACCCTTCAAGGAACAATTCAGTTGGCTTCCCTCAACACAACCTACAGAAGAACCCAGCGGGCCTGAATGGAGCACCGGCACCTGCCCGCCATCAACAACAGAAATCCAGCGCGAAAAGGCATCCGGAGCGGATAGCCTAAACTCCACGAAAAAAGCGGTGATGTCTTGAACAAGCTGACAACTATACTGCAGAAGATTGGGGAAGGTAACAGAATGCAAGTCGAGGGAGGCTCCCTGACAGTCATCCCAGTTGTCAAAAAGGGCACAAGAACGCCACGCAAAAACCCTCTTGGCATCAGCTTGGCAACTGTGACATCCAAGGTGCTCTCTAACACTATATTGTACAGGTTGGTCGATTACAAACAAACTCCTGTGCGAGTACACAGTAAGCTTTCGCCTGAGTTCATCACGTCCACTGGTGTAAGACAAGGATACCCTCTTATGCATTCCTCCTCAACTTTGTTATTGATGTGCTACTAGAGATTTCTCAACCTGTCTCTGAAACCATGGTGGTCGGAATGCCCCCATGAAGTTCAGTCAGACATTCAGTGCGCGGACGATATTGTTCTTCTTGGTTTAGATCCTTCAAAAATGCGAACCATTCTAAATAACCTAAAAAAATACTGCATCACTGTTTGACATGCACTTCACACCTGTAAGGTGTAAAATGGCGCTACAAGACTGAGTGGAGCCAAACCAAAACCTCATGCTTGCAGACCAGCCAATCGATGTGTTAGGTGAATTTGTTTCCCCGGGAATTCGTAAAAGTTACAGTGGACTGTCTCGAGACGAGATTACTTCTAGGGTAGGGAAAGCTTTTTCCAACCTCCGATATCTATAGTGCCGACATGACGTCAGTTTTTCTGAGGGCAGAGTTTGAACTGCGAAAGTGAAATCCATACTGGTTATGGATAAGAAGCGCGGCCTCTGTGCGCAAAGGACCTATGGAAGCATTGGCCAGATCTGATGGAATTAGAAATGCTAAGGTACGAAGGACGGTCCTAGAGAAAGGAAACTCTCCCGTAATAGATGAATTACTCACGCTCCAATGGTTACTCTGGTTGAGACACGTACTCGGTATGTCACAAGACCATCTGCCACGTGAAGATCCTTTCGCCCAGCCCTGTGCTGAGAGAAAGTGACTGAGAGGTGGACAGACAGACAGACAGAGGTTGATCTGACGACTAAGTATGGAAACACTAACCTGTAAACTCAGTCGGGTCAACAACTGCTTCCTCTCTGGAAGGGCCCCTGGACTCAAACCACCGATGGTTAACGATGCTAAAAAACAAGGCTCAATCACCTAGTCAGTGGTGGTCCTGCACCAAAACTAGCGCATTTGATGCGTAGGTGTTAAATTTCATAAATAACGGGGCATGCCGCCGCCTCTGATGCTTAGTTGTACCTCCAACGCACTGCCATTTTCCGTCGATCTTGACTGGAGCAGCCGGAGCAGCATAGCTACGGTACGTGGTTTAGAGCTGACAGACAGGATTGAACTGATTACTTCTACAAGGTTTGGGCTGAAAATAAATTGGGGCAGAAAATCGTGGTTTACGTATTTCATTTGGGCCCGGAGGAGCGACATTTTAGGCGGTTACTTAGGAAAAAGATAACAAACACGTAGAGCAACCCTACGTGGTACAGACGGCTGGAAATGGCCCTCAAACAACAGATTCGGGAGTTCTGTTGTAGATCTGTGAACAGTAAAATGGTCGGCTGTTTGCAAATGCATCGGATCTACAGCCTATGTTGTAGAATAAAATGTAAACAATGCATACGCGATCAGTTCGAAATCCTCGCTATTCACACTGGGTGTAGATCAACATAAAACCAAATTTGTCAGCGTCTAGGATGTGTTAGACGATGGGTTGTAATCACAGTATGAGCGGTTTAAACCCTTGCTAAAAGGAAGAATGGAACTGGATACCACGTATGTGTCTGCTTAAGTTTCCGTATGTAGGGACGCTGATTAAGATATCATCCTTATCCTTCATAAGGTTTGACAAAAATCAATCCACGTCTTCGGTCGATGCTTCAGTGTGAGTTCAACTCCTGGGGTTGGATGGTTGAGGAGAGCACAGTGTGACATCTGAGCATCTGAACAGACTGCGCTTCAAAAGCTTTCGCCAATCAACCAGGACGCCAGAACGAGTTTTGAATGACAGTGCTATTCTTTTCGCAATGTAATCCTACATGTGTTAGGCTTTGAACTATACGAACTGCAAATATGAGAGCAGGGTTCGGTTTCCTCTGAGCGTGGGAACCTTCTATATATCAAATGCATGTCTCAAGTACAGTAAGCTCCAGTACATTTTGTCCTCTATGCTGCATTAATTTAGGTAAAACAGGCAGATGGTGATTCGATTTGGACTCCTTTCGAAGTGTAAGTTCACAATGATCATACTTTGCAGGCAACTACCATTTTAGTTGAAATGTTAGTCCACGCGCATAAAGAAATTCACAATCAGCTGCCACAGGCAGGTTCATCTTCGATACATTGTCGGATGTAGAATCAGGTTGCTATATTTGTGGTCGGACGTTATAGAAACAAAGCACAATTTCAGACAAGCATGAATAATAGCGTGATTAGAACTCAAATGGTGGCTTTCAAATGAGTGGTGACTTTTAACTCTGTACCGTCATCTGCTGTTGGCTGCCATTCCATCTATTTGCGACCATAGTTGATTCAGATATGGTGCTTTACGGGCCATGCAGAAGCACACACCATGTCAGAAGTTCGCGCTATTTGCCCATCATTAGCAAAAGATGGGGGCACCATCGGATAGCAGATACGATTAACAATGTGTTTCCAATGTTCTATTGAGAAACTATATTCTCAGTGACCAACCCAAACTCGCGTAACCGGCTTTTTATGGGAATCCAGGCAGGCGATCGCAGTTCCGCCCTAAGATCAAGAGAATTTTTGACTCTGCTGTTGTTACCACTATGGACACATACATCGAATTTGAGTAGTGGTAAGAACTGTAGTAGTAAGATCTGTAGTAAGAACTGTGGTAGTAGGAACTATGGGTCGGCGAGCTGAACCACCTCCTCGTGGTGCCGACCGGGTAGCCTGGACGTCTGTCTGGGTGAGCTAAGAGTTCAGCAACTCCAGACAGGGCCAACCACCCCGTTTGGTTTCAATGTGCTGGTTACTTTCGACAATGTATACTACGAATCATATGGCGCCTCCGCACCAGTTCCAACCAGTACACAGGAGAGACTCGTTGGGTTCACGTGTGAGGAATGTGGCAAGTGCTGCAAATCGAAAGCTGGCTTTGTAGCCCATCATCGAGTTCACGACAATGAAAGTGTTGGTACGAACACAGTCGCCCAATTGGCCTGCGCTGATTGTTCCCGCCTTTTTCCGACGAAGATTGGCCTGAGTCAACACCGCCGGCATGCTGTTGTTACCACTATGGACACATACATCGAATTTGAGTAGTGGTAAGAACTGTAGTAGTAAGATCCGTAGTAAGAACTGTGGTAGTAGGAACTATGGTTGTAGTAAGAACTGTGGTATGAATCAGAGGAATCAGATGATAAGGATGCAACACAAGACAACCGACTAGGGTGACCAACCCACCGTCATCACTGACAGCAATGCACCAGTACCACACACTGATACTTAATTGCCACAACCATGAGGGAAAAGCCTTGTTAAACAGTCGGAAGGAAAGAGGACTGTGTGGACTTAATGCAAAGCGCTAAATACTTAAGAGAAGCGAACACAAATAGGGCACCTACCTCTAAATAGCACCAAAATAAACACATCTGGACACCATATTAAAGTGATGTGTCATCGGGGATCAACCAAGCATCCTTTGTAGACCTCACCTAACCTAAGTCCAGTGCACAACGATGGGTAAACTTTATTATACAGTCCCTGTAGGCAGTGACAGCGCACGCCACTAGGATCGGTTGTGTGCCATGTTATGCAGGGTTTCCAACCGCCTCTAATCAAGTTTTAATTATTAATAAATAAGTTCTGTGCTTGAACGGTAGTGTAGCAACAGTGTGAACATTGATGTTGATGTTTCTTATGATGATCATGAGGAGGAGGATCATGTGGATAGGAGCCAGGAAGGTGCGAAGATTCCACAGCATTCAGCCTTACGGTAACCACGCCATGGATGAGGATACTAAATATCGTAACGTATATGACCCGGCCTAACACTATGAAAAGCTGACGAAAGGGATAGAAACAATAGACTTTGGTCCTCAAAGCGCGAATTTTCTCTATGGTTTTCTTGTTGGTCGTGTACGTTGCAGCAAGCACGTGGCTCGGCAAACTGAGTATATTCTCCTGATTCAAAAAACTCCTCAGGAAAGCTATAAGATTTTGGCTTTCTTGATGGGGTCTGCCTAGGGCCAAAACGTTAAGCGCTTTAGAACTTAGAATTCGGACGCTTAGTAGCTCAAGGGTTGTGGTAGGGTTTCTGAGCTTGCCGATAACGATAGTTATTTTCAAATTGGGAACAAAAACGCGAAGTATATCCATTCTGTGCTACGGTACACAAACAACCACACAATAAAATGGTCTGATTCTCTGAAAAAAGATGATAAACTGAGGGAAAAAGTGCTCCAGCGATAGTTGAAATCATTTTTCACCAAGGAATATAAATCAAGACAAGAAATTCAACGGCAACCTGAGTGCGTCAGATGAGTACCACATTATTTTCGAACTTGTAAAGGTTTCATTGAACCCGGGCTCATGTAAGTTTAACCAATCCTTATTGAAACATCTGGCGACGTTTCTCTCGCAACCCTCGCTAAACCATCTAAAAACAGCAGCAGAAAAGCCGATGTTTAGAGGAGTAATTGGGCAGGATCCAATAAACTGCAACTAAATGGACCCATATTGTGTAATTTACAAAGTGAGATGCGTCAGGTGCGAAATCTAGCGCCATCTCCGAATTAAAAACCTTTGGCCGACTGTATCTAAAAAAGGTAGGTAGTGTTTTTTCACTCTACGCTCGGCTGAAAAGAGAACGGTCACTTTTGTTGGCTCCGGGGGCCAAACTGATTTACATTTCAGTAGAGGACTCAGCCACATCACTGATCGCTTCAATGACGGATAAATGGAATTGTGAATGTATATACTGACGGATTTTACGTCGAGTGAATCGTTGCGGTGAGAGCTGGTAACATATTATCTGGTCAAGTACACGTAACGCATAGTCCACTTACCTTGGTCTGCAGTGCTGGATGAATGAATTTAACAAAGCACCATCTGCAATGAAGACCGATCTCCTAATCACCTCATTGCGAATTGACTGGTTCTATCGGATTTCGGGTATGGTTATGAGATACCTATTGCCAAACACCTGATAAGGTCTGAGATACTCCTCCTAAAGAGACTAAGTCTCACCGTCGTACAACAATATAGTCCGCACAGCAGTCTGACACATACGTCATCTTAGTACCCAAAAGCTCCAAGTTAGTATGCTTGAACGTTTATATCTCCAACAAACGCGAAACCATTTGAGCTCTATGTTCGGTGATGAAGTGCTGAAAGAACTGCGAAAATCGTTTGTGAGGTAACCAGAGCTACTGTGTGTTGGCGCGTAAGCAGACACAACTAAAGAGCATCGGTTCTCATCACATTTATGAGATGCTTTCGCACGTTTTGTGAAAAGAGCCACACACGCGATTATCAACAGGCACCCTGTCAAGCACGTATCTCTTACTTTGACGCCGTTGCAGCTCGTAGTTCACGAAAGCGCATCAACAGCATTCAAAGCATACATACGGGGGAAGTTTGTTTTCCGCCTTGCTTCAGAATGTGAAAGTAGAAGACTGCCAAAAAGCGCAATGGCGAGGTGTAAAGAATGATTTCAAAGTGTCCCTCCTCGTTGCAACTAATCTAACCGTAGATATTGCAGCCAACAAGCGTGCGGCTAACAGGTGTCAGTCCTTACAAACGGACCTACAGGACAAACATGTCGGAGAGAACGAAGGGAGATGTAAGCAGAGACCGCTCACTTACCCTGCTGCATGCAGCAGGCTTTGATCCAGCTGATGGCATTACACGATCACCGATGTGGCATGAGCACACCTGTAATCGGTTCATGGTTGCACGGAGGCTGTGGTGCCCAGAACTAAACGGAGGGATGAGGAGAGCACTACACAAGGTCTCTGGTTAATAAGCCTATTTTTCAGGAACAAGTCGTCATATATTTAAAAAAAAACTACGCTGGAAGGACAGACTCAGTGAGTGCCAGGTGTGCACTAGTACGAGTCAGTGATTATTGAAGGTGTGAAAACCGTCGGACTGCAGTAAGGTCCACTGCTTGTGACGGGTAATTCTACTTGAACCAGAAATTACGAAGATGGAACAGCTCCTCCGGTTGAATTCAAGATTACTAGTCCCGTGTTTGCGGATGACCTCAAACCCTGATGGTCAGTAATGATGACAATGTAAAGGTGCCTCTTAGGACTCTATATCCCTCACAATTGGTCTCAGTTTAGTGCAGTATCCACCAGTCAAGAAAACCCGGAAGCCGGGAATCCTTTGTTGGGATAAACTAAAAGAAAGTGATCGTTTCAGAAGAGCTTGATAAACAATCGGTAGTTTTCATTTGGGCAACGTTTCGCTTTTGACACAAAAGCTTCATCAGGCCAAGTGAACAGATTACCAAGTTGGCCGGATTTTAAGGCAGACGGGGACTCAATCAGTAAGTCCTCTTCAGATTATCACACTAGATCAGTGTTGAGTGTCAATTAAC
>NW_008751745.1:1297093-1299129 GCF_000715545.1 Opisthorchis viverrini
AAAGAAAGTGAGATCTGGTAATTGATCAGGTGGCTGTTGATCTGTTCGCCGAGCTTGGCAATTGATTTGCAAACGTTTCGTCACCATTCGAGGAGACATCTTCAGCGCACTGAAGATGTCACCCAACCCGAAAAGGATCCCAAGGAGCTTGACAAACATATGAGGACGAGCAACAAAGGAGAATACCACCATTGACGTACACCGAACAGCGATAGCGGGATGGTGTAGTGCTGGTGGCAGATTACCGGGTACGATTTTACAATTCCACTAAACATTAGGCTTGTGAGAGATCAATCTGGTGGTTGTCGAATAGCCCAAATAGGCGAAAACACTTAAGTATTTACAAGGCCCACACTACACGTGCACAAATGATTATTGGATATCCCACTTTCGAAAGTGCCTTTAGTCGACACCTAATATGATCCAGACACTCAACAACCACGTGCAGTTAAAAATGTAAAGATCAGCCAAGTGCAAAGGAAGACGGGATACGTGGTACATCTATAAATGTACATTTAGATGTATATTTATACACGTCTATAGACACTGATAACTGAAAAGTATTAAATGCGATATAATTTTACAATTTAGGTAAACAATAGAAGGGTAGAAAAAATGTGAGACTTACAAGGAGATGGAAGCTCTGAGATGTCGAGTCCAGAAGGATAACACAGGCCTCTATTTGCTTATGTTTCAACTTCTGGGTAGCCAATTCCGCACCGGTCTCAGAAGTTTGAGGATCACACATTTCTGAGCAAGTGATTTGACTACCAGTAATCCAGATTGCAGAATTATCGGTTCCAGTTCAGATTTCAATACAGGTGGCTACTTAATCCGAGCAAATTGCATACATATTAAATCACTGCCCTGTTACTTAGATATGGGGGAAATTTATTAAAGAACTCCCGGTTCAACTCTCGTCGTTAGTGTCCAGGTGCATGATGTATACAAGGTACATGAATCAGCACAGTGTAGGCCACCAGACCACTCGGTGCCCCGCCAAATGATGAAGGCCGAAAGTACCAAAAATCTTCCAAGTTTAAACAAACAGAGCTAGCTAATTTGATCGGCCGAGTTGGCTAAGGACAAAATAAAAAAGTATATAAACGCGTGGGTTTGAAGCCGAATGATTGTATGCCTCGTTTGGTGGCATCATTTCTGCGTGAAATTTCCGTAGAAATTAGAGAAAACCAAGGAAGCAACACACCCTCGGTATACCGAGTTAGTAGTCGTGAGTAGTATTTTGGTGTTACGTGCGTCATGTTTCGAGTCACCTGCATAAAAAAGCTTCGTGATACTCCATATACCAAAAATGTCGCTTGAACATTCGTGAATATTTCACGAGAAAACTTTGCCTCAAGCGCCTGATTCCAAGACCAAAGGTAATTTCGATCAAGGAAGCGGGTGTCTCAGTGCCTGATGTATCCGCGCAAGCTTGTGGTAAATTTCGTGGAGTTTCGTTCACTCGTTTTGTGCAATAGCTCACAAAAGGCTTGAGCATCAGCGAACCACAACTTTGTAGCATTACATAATTGTGGTGAACATTGACTCTATTCTATCGTGGAGTTTCACTCGTTTTGTGCAATAGCTCACAAAAGGCTTGAGCATCAGCGAACCACAACTTTGTAGCATTACATAATTGTGGTGAGTGAACACTCTATTCTATTCATTCTGTTTAGTGTATTTTTATATGCCTTTGTTTTACGATGCGATTGATGGTACGCCCGCGATATTCGAGAATGTACGATATTCGTTCGTCCATATTCGGACTTCTATACTACGCGTACATTCGGTAGTTAAGATACCTACCACTATTCTAATTATCACATTTGTCGTCGCGATCCGGAAATTTTCTCTTCATTACAATGTTATCTGAATTGGAATCGCTCAGTGTAAATTCAACTGCACTGGAGGTGGAGGATTATTTGGAACGCTTCAGCATTTGGTGTCTTACCAAATCGGATCTGGATCATAAAAAGAAGACAGCTTATTTCTCGCACTACATTGGGAAGGATGCTTATGCTCTTGTGAAGAAT
>NW_008751745.1:1302147-1306346 GCF_000715545.1 Opisthorchis viverrini
GGATGTGGCGAACATTGACTCTATTCTATTCGTTCTGTTTAGTGTATTTTTATATGCCTTTGTTTTACGATGCGATTGATGGTACGCCCGCGATATTCGAGAATATACGATATTCATTCGTCAATATTCGGACTTCTATACTACGCGTGCATTCGGCAGTTAAGATACCTTTATTCTAATTATCACAATAATGCAACGGTTGCGGTTGAATATCTATGCCTACGCTATCGTTTGAAAACTCGTCCATAGGGGTTGTTAATTGTAGCATGAAGAATCACACTCGTGACAGCGGTTCTTTCATTCCATCCGTACACTGCATTAATTGTATCTTACCAATCAGATGTAAATGTCACTAAGGAAACCCCTCTGGAACGTTTCGGTAGGCGTTGCTAACGCCAGCGTGACGAATGACCGTCGTGGAAGCAGCGACGCAATGTCAAAGTTAGTCAAATTCAGTGAAAACCAACGAGAAATAGGAGGATGTCTGAGCTATAAAGGATATTATTTGATTAGACTACAAGATATCTGGGTACGAAAAAAGTGGATTAACATGGTGTAAATTCATAAGAAAAATATGTGATTAACAAGGTGTAAATGTCATACTACTGTAAAGGATTTTGCTTTCACTCACACGTAATTAATGAGAAATCAGGTGTAAAACTACCCCTAGTTAGTGGTATGATTGGGTGCAGATGGAAATACCAACAGGTGGAACGAGCTCCATCTTGCTGGACCGTTTAACTTTCGGGCGTACCGCATAAAATCAACCCGTCCTCAAAGTGGTACGTTAGCCAAAATTGTCAGGGAACTACAGCCTGCTTTAGCAGATGTTCACAGAGAACCTCTAGGATTATTTCGCGGTCAGATAATTTCATGGGAAAGATCGTCTCAAGGAATATGTAAATGGCGATGTATCATCCGTCATGTTGACAATGAAATTCCCCACGTTTATTATGCCCCCATTTGTAACACCCGCCCCATTTTTGTGTTTAGTGTGTATATATGAACTGACTTTTGTTTGTCCTTACCACTTCACCCATATGGCCTTGAGGTCATCCAGCCATTTGTATCTGACTTTGCACGTGTGACTGTCGCACGTTGGAGCCTGTTTGCTCCCTTGCTTTGCACTTTTGAAGTCCAAGCGGACTGTTTGTTTTGGACGCGTATCTACTGTCGAGGTTTGTACAAATTGTGAATTTCTCTTACCCTAATAGTACCGTATAGAAACCCAGCTCCGACTTTGTTTTGCCTACCCGGAGGTTCTGGTATTACGCGTCACTCGAAGATACCGTTCGACCGTTACAGGCGTTGTTCAGATCATTATGCGTTAAATTGTGTCGGGTTATATGAAAATTGTACCCTGCGTTCAGTTAGATTGAAACAAATGAATGTGAGGAACCGGGCGCAAACATCACTCTGCTAAGAGGTGCGTGATTCAAATGCAGATAGAAATCGACAAAAGTGGAACGAGATGCATTTTGCCGAATTGTTCTGCTTTTACATTTGTCCTCATGGGCCACGAAATGCAAGAACGTCGCCACTAAGATTACTGAATCAATCATACTGGGAAGTGGGACTTCGGTCAATTAAGTGGACCGGCACAGAATCAGAGATAGTTTCAGCTCATTTGACCGTTTGACGATTTGACATTGATCCGCCAAGCTTAGTGAGTACCCAATAGCCTAGGCTAATTGTGGTGAATAACATGCTCTGGGCTCTGGCCAAGCTCTGAGTTCGGGCACTTACCGGCGTTGTTGTGGATGAAAGCGCGTTGCGGTTGCTGCATCTGCTCCGGCATATAGGCGGAATGACACGGGGGAATGATCATCGAACTGTAATAAACCCATGGAGCGCACATACTTGGACACATGATTTCTATGTTGCTGCGTTTTTTTAGCGATTGCAGAAATGTCACAAGGATAAACCAAAAGGTTTACCAGTATGTGAGCGGTAATATAATCGGTACAACACCACGATTTTATTTTCCACTAAGCCTTGTATTACATGCAACCCAAGGCTCATCACACATAAGCGCGAAGTCATAGTTTTGTACCGCAAATATTGGCTGTTAAATGCAAATAACGCCCTACGAGCATGATGTTACAGAATTGTCCACATCGCCGTGCGAGTGGTTCTCAGATTCACCAGGAATACCTCAGCCATTCTGCATGCTTCATGCAGACGACAGCACTGGGGGCACGAGACAGCCCGCAACCATCGAATCTTCCGTCTTGAGAACGTGTAATGACTAAAATGCCTAATGAAATGTAACTTCCAAGCTACTCCAAACTCCTACGTTAACTCCAAATAGCTGGGCATAACGTGCTTAGCATGTCTCGAAAGCTGAGTCCATATCATCCCCTACATCTCATGTCAGTCGCACACGTGGTCTGGTTTCGTGAAGCCGCCTGGTATGGGTAACGTCTGGTGTATCCCGGCAGTTGACTAGACACTGTGGGCCCCAACCATTATGTAATCTCTAATCTGCATAAGTGGCATTGAGGAAAGTAAACTAATAGCTTGAGGCTTTCCGTTTTCCCACGNTATGTGTAACGTCTGGTGTATCCTGGCAGTTGACTAGACACTGTGGGCCCCAACAATTATGTAATCTATAATCTGCATAAGTGGCATTGGGGAAAGTAAACTAATAGCTTGAGGCTTTCCGTTTTCCCACGGGGTTGCTCCTCCACCTCCGGAATTACCAAGAGAAGTTTCCGCACCAGCCCGTTCACAGAGAATAAGGCACTCACATACAGAAGCAAGCTTTTGATGGAATTCGCGCCATCCAGTTTACTGTAGGCTTTAGCGAATTCCACATAAGAATTCAGCCACAGAGTCACCTAAAACGCACCATCGTTTTAAGTGAATGATGCTATTCAGTAAGTTGAAATATTTCATTTCAGTATACTGTTACAAATATATCCATAAATTCATTCGACGTTAACAAGGAGATGGTGATACCCGGTGGATTTGTAGTGGGCAGACAGTGGGATGGTTGATAGTCGTACGACCCACGGGCGTATATTCAGTGTTTAGTAACAAAATGAAAATCATGAAAGTGGGTGGAAACATACCAATCAAACAGGAAACGGCGAGGGATACCTATACACGGCATGAAAATAGTTCAGGGTGTTCAATTGGGCAATTCTTCCTGCTTGATCTCCGGTTGGCCCATCCGGTACACATTTAGTTAGGAAGGAGATATACACGAATTAGGTCATGCCGCAAACCAGTGTCAAAGAATGTTCTCTTCATTTCAACAAACTTAGATAACTTTGACTCCGTTTCCCACTTGGCGTTGACGAATCGCCCACTCGAAAACAACTCATACAAAAAGGTACAGAATAATGCACCATGCATTGACGCTGGCACATGAAACGTTGCGACATGAAAATATCATTGTTCCCTGGATAATTTTCGACGCAGTCGTATAGATCAAACATGAAAGCAGTACTCTTTGAATTTAAGCATTCGGACGTCAAGCGGTGTATCTGTCTCTTGAATAATAGCATGAACTAATTTTAATTTATGCACATTTAGTCTTCTGCTGTCTGTAACCCCGAGACATGTGGCATCATATGGCACACCATGGTCTCGTGGTGGAAGGATGTTTCCGAATCTAGGGTTTCACAAAATTTCCTAGGAATCGGAGGTAAAGAAAATCGCAAAAAACAACTCGTAAGTCTTTCCAACTGGCGAAATCTATATGATCCAAGGAGGTACGTTCGAAATCGGTTTCGTTTTTCCCTCGTGCAAACTCGTGAAAGAATTTTTTGGTTGTTCAATCTATTCACAGAGTACACACGAGTAATTGTTGAATTTTATTACTCTAACAAAACATTTGAGAGATAACCCTTGATATTTTGTGCACACATCCTATTTTACATCTTATCATAAACATGACATCAATTTACACCGATTGCCCGCTGCAGCCATTGATGGACCTCAGCATATGCGGACGAAATGACTGCCCGTCGAACGTCAAACGGGGTATGCAATGCCAAACATGCAAGGCCCGGTGGCACTTTAAATGCACGGGTTTACAGGACGACTAGATAAGCCGACTGGCTAACTCTCCTGACACGTTTGTCTGCGACAG
Source organism: Opisthorchis viverrini (assembly GCF_000715545.1). Classification (NCBI taxonomy): domain Eukaryota; kingdom Metazoa; phylum Platyhelminthes; class Trematoda; order Opisthorchiida; family Opisthorchiidae; genus Opisthorchis; species Opisthorchis viverrini. The sequence continues at coordinate 1,306,247 of NW_008751745.1, forward strand.
CTGCCTCTACGTTAAGGGTGCAATGCATACCGCGGTCAAGAGGAGAGCCCCACAAAACGGTACCCAATCCCCAGTACAGATTCAGAAAGACCACTGTCAG
>NW_008751745.1:1310006-1359066 GCF_000715545.1 Opisthorchis viverrini
CCTTCTAGAACCCATTTTAAAGCACTATTAGACATTTATTTATGCGATTCATCGCGCTGGCAAACCTACTGCCACGGGTGAGAACATAAAGAGCAGTGCTACACCCTTTTTACACTTCTGCCTTTCAGGTGAACGACAGCAACTGACCGACAAGAACAAAACCGACCCGGGACACTTGGGCAAATGCTTCGACCCTCAGTATCAATCCATGAATCCGTGAATTGTTTTTATCTTCAAGGTTGTCAACGGCGGGCATATGAAAATCTTACAGGATGCTGCGTGGTTCATGTGCAGGTTGGTGTTTGGGCTGAAAAAGCCTTCATCGTGAATTCGATATCGGCCGAACTCAAAGAATTTGAAAGAATAATCGAATATAGCGGTTGAATGAGAGTACAGATAAATGACAGATGCAACAATGGATGTCGGCTAGTTCATATTTATTGACTAGGGTATTTCAGGAATATCACTATTACCACAACATTTTGATTTTTCATTTTTGTGATATGTGAGGAGTTCATGAATGGCTTCGTAGGGTTTCAACAAAAAATATAACCTTAATTTGATTCATTTGCACTGCAACAGCTTTTTTAATTGTTTGTTCCAGTCGGACTCCATCTTTGCCTAAGGTGGAACGTTTTTTTAAAATATAATCCCCGGCGAGTTAAACGGTCCGGCGAGCTACACGGTCTCTACATGAGAGTGTTGTTGACACAAATCAGCGCCATTCTGCGACTATGTATAATCATACAATCGAAAATGCGGTATTTATCGTGTATGTCCAGTTCGTATGGGACGAACTGACGAGAAGTCGTTTACGAGTTTGTAGTAATAGCATCTCCTATGTATTCAAGTTCACCGCAATAATCGATTATAGCGGTGAACTTGAATACATAGGAGATGAATCGATCGATTCGAGTTTTAGAAGGAACACAGATTGAAAGTGGAATGAACTGCTGCTGAATCCAGTTTCACTCATTTTACTCCAGCCCGTGTACGTGACTCCAAAATTTGTTGTAAGGACCACCCATGGTAAGTAAATGACTCAGCTAGGTGAAACTGTAACATGTAGCTGGAAGCATCTTGAAAGGCTTTTTCTACCGGTGCGGAATACTACTCATAAAATTGGAAACTGTGGAGAGCCTCAGGAAATTAAAGCTCAAATAGCTTACCTTCATCTGCTGTTCTGAGAAATCAAAAGCCCGAAGGCTGATCTTTTCACAGACTGAATGTATGCCGGTGGGAAGCGACTGAGACATACCAGATTGGAATCAATGTTTGCAGGAATAAAAGGATTCTCACTGAGCTCAGTTAATTTGTCAAAAAATCAACAGAAGACTGAGGGAAAAGCGTCCATTAGTTGTGGACCGGAAGACCCGGTCCAGGCAATAAAGATGGAGGTGGTTACTACCATCCTCCTTATTGGTGGCAAAAACATCTATGTTTACCACCGGTGCCTCGAAAAAGCTTAGTGCTGAACAGAAGGCGAACAAAATTTTGGAAGTTGGTCACTGATTTCTGGACTGTTTGGAATATCTCCAGAAATAGTAAAAATGAGGAAGAGATTTCCGGAGAGTAAATCGTCTCTCCCACTTTGAAGCTGTAAAGCTCCCTTCGAAGGTTGGACTGACAGACAACCGTGAGTGGGACAGCAAACTTACCACAAAGACTACTATGTGGAGTTGACGGGCTTGGACCTATGCATGACATGTAGGTTTGAAAATGCAACTAAACAGCAACGGGAAGACTTGCATGAAGACTCAGGAAAAGAACAAACAGTGCTACTGAATGTGTGTAGACTGAAATAAGGTGTATAGATCATGGTTCGTGATTTAGCTTCGGAAGGACAGCAGTGTCAAACATCAATATGCTGAAAGTCAGGACTCCAATTGGTGATACTTCACTGCGTTTCGAGGATTGTACACAACGCTTTAAAAAGGAGTATACCACTATTGCGATTTTGACTCCCTAAAGACAGACTATAAAGGTGCAATCTGACAATGCCATAATTCTGACAGGGACAGGACGATCATGGGTAACCATTTAGGTGCAAGTGACTAGGCATGGTTGCTTTGCTGCAACACACGAGAATCGACGATGCTCAGATGGCCTGTAAAAGATATACCATACTGTGGCACGACAGCCTGGGCGTTATACTGTACGACATACCGGTGTGAGGGACAGAATTACTTCAAAAAAGACCGATTAATTGAAACGATCACTTGCTCACAGGAATCAATAGGAAAATGTGTCTGCCATTGTTGGAGGTTTTTGTCTCAGGTGGGCCAAGCTTAAGTCGCACTGTGCTAATTTTCCAAGAAGTAACACCGGCTCCTCATTGCGTTTACTACGTAGATTGGGTGAATCCAAAGCTAGCTGTAAGTTGTTTTGAGTTAACCAGCACAAATTACCCGCTGAAACCCTGCTCTATTCCTTTCCACAGCGAAACAGAGACACATAATCGTCCCTATAGATTTTATAGAGGGCCAGTGTCACACGAGCATGATTGCGGAAACAAAAAAACTTGATCGCCTTTTTCTATTGTCGAGCCACTGGGATACCTAGAAGCTAAGGCAGACACCCGAGGACCGTCTATATGCACATCTTAGGTACTGAATAAATTTTGAGAAACTGTCACCGGAGAGGCAGAAGTTGGAGTGGGACCGCCTAACAACTTTTTGAGTAGGCGGTCCGTTGATCACTCGTCGAACCCCGGTCCAAAATATTTAACTCACTTCTTTGTATAAAAGCTCAGTATGAACCTTTTCTGATGGATCCTTCTTAAATTCCACATCTAAGAAGTCCGGATGGCGAAACCGCTGAATCCCACATGTCTCCGTCCTTCCTCGCCTGCAAACCTTGGTTGACCCCATCAGTCGCGGTAGCCCTAGTAACAGGTCTGTAGTAGCTCGTAACGAAACGGCCTTGCTCAGTTCAACTTCATCTGTTGCACTCCTCTATCAGGTTATGAGAGATGTGACCGTCTATATGATATCCAACATAAAGGCACTCAGTCAACCGTGTCGGCAAATAGTGTTGAATGAAAATAGGTTGGAGTGTTTCTTAACATTTCCGATTATTTTGATCTTATAGAAGCTTATATACCTTTTTCGGAATACTTAGTAGTTCCATAGGTTTTAGGAACCACTGTATTTTCCTGGCTTTTCGTAATTTTTGGTTCACGCACATTTTCCCTAATGCTCTGGGCCACGCGTTTATTTCCCTATCCATCCAGAGGACATATCTAATTTTTGCTACCACTCATTTGTGGAGGGAAGTGTCTGACAGTTTCGTGACTTGTCTAGAACTGTCCTTATATAACGTCAATACTTCAATTTTCGTTAAAGCTAAGCATATTTATTTTTCAACGGTTCGCATTTTCTGAAAATGTGCCTACCAAAAGTTGTGAATCGCCGAACATACGCTGCTGAGTCCCCCATATATTCTCTTTTAGAGCAGTCTCGTGTTCTTAGATGTTCTGAGTTTTACTTTAAAAAAGGTACCTATCTTCGTACTGCACCAATCCCATAACGTTACTGAAAACTCTTCGACAGCGCACGATCGGTCTTGCCCTTCTTTGGGGTCATCAACCTTATGTTCTACTTGAAATAAAATTGCACAAAATTAGCGAAATACACTCATTTGCAAACTAATTTGGTCTTGCTAGAGGCTCACCTGGAATCCAACTGAATTCCTCGTTCGTGGTGTTTCCATATAACTGAGTGTGCTGCACCTTATGTGTATGAATGTACATGTATCGCGATGTCTCGAATATCGTAGCAAGTGAAACATGAGTTGGCCTGGTGCAGCACATTCAGGTGCCTGGAAACATCACAAACGAGAAATTCAGCTGGGTTTCAGGTGAGTCTCTCGCTAGACCGAATTTGTTTGCAAAGGTATTTGTTCGCTAAGGTACCTATCTGTTCTATTTTTTCACCTCACTACTGTTTTCATGTTATGTTACGAGGCGTTGAGCCGTCATCATCATCAGTGAAGTCTCGCGGATTGTTTTGTCCCATCATCCATTGGGCTTATTGCGCTAAATGGGTCCCGCGTGAGGCTCATTAAGCTGGTGTCACAGCATTCAGGTTTTGTTACTAAACGAGTCAGCAGAATGATAGATACACCGGCTGAATTTTTCTCAAACCAATGTATTAAAGTTTTTTTTAGTTAACTGCAAATACTGTATCGAGAATTTAAGAGTTGCAGCAGTAGCAAATAACGGATAAGTGGAGCTGCAGATGGTAGCTAAGCTATGTACATTTGTAGGCAGCTTTTCTTTTCTGTTTAGGGGGGTTGATGTCACTTGCTATAGTAACTGGAATTATGTAGGATATGGAAGTTTTCGGTGGGATCTTTTCAAAACCTCCCATAGGCAGCCACGTAGACATTAGGGCTTGCCAGTCACTGTTTAGGACTAAGTACAAGAAGACTGCACACGAGCGTCTACACATTTGTTTATTCTAATGACTTATCATTGCTTTTTGGACAAGAGTGAAAAGCATATATGATGTGCCTTCATACGCGCAAATAGGGCGTTAGGAAGGGTTACTTCATACATGTGTTAGCCGGATGGATGGGTGTCAGTTAGTTATTGGCATGTTGGCGGTTGCGGCTTCAGGCATTGTTACTAAAGTCATGCTGGATACTGACTCATATCCATTCTTGGTGCAAAAGACGTGTTGATCAAAATAGGAAAGACAAGATACTTGGTCCGGTTTTTCTCTAAACACCTGCATCTTATCCGCGGGTCCTCCTGGATGAGTGCTGGAAAAACAGTGACACGAACAATTCTCCAGAGCTTTATATAGTCTGTAAAATATATAATTGAACAGTGTGGACGAATGGAAGTATTAGCGACGACAGGAAGGATTTATTTTCCTGTTAGGAGAAACAGAGCTTGATTACTAGTTGTTGTGCGGTGGAAAAAGCTATGATGTCAACATGTGTGGGTAGTCTGGGGCCACTTATTACATCCTTGATAAAGCCCCCGCGACAACTTTATCTACGTGACGAGTTGCCATGTATCATTTACGAATCAGGTAAAAATAAAGACTAGGTTGTGAATTGTATTTGTCAAAGTCCTATCCAAAGTGTGTTAATGAGAGGTTTCTGGCGATCAAAGATAGGACATTTTCGTCCTTTTAATACACAAGGGCAGTGCTGAACGGCTAACCAAATTTGAAACGATTAAAGATATTCTTATTTGCCTTTTGAGAACATGTCAGCGATTACCAAATGTTACAAATCGGCTGCTGCAGGACTATTCAAGTTGTTTGCAACAAAGTTGAGTGTTTTGAATTCGACGTGGCGGATACTGAAGGCGCAGACCAATCTGTATTTAGCGTATGTCAGTGCGACCATCGTATAGAATGACAACATCGTATAAAAACGACAACTCAGTGTTGCCGTTCACCTGCTTACCCAAAGTAATTTTTACATTAAATTGGCACAACCTAGTGCGGATATGTGGTAGATCACTATCCACCATAGACCCTCATAAACCATTGAGTGGCAGCCAAAGTATTCAGGCCTGTAAAATCGCTAATCGGTCGCCCCCGTCCACAAACCTCCGCAAAGTCAAACAAAAGGTAACCCGTGGACACCTTTTCCGGCAGCCAGAGTACCGTTCTGCCTGATTCTTCATGCATTTATTTGGCAGCTGAGGCTGATGATTGACTTTATCGCGTTTGATGGTCGAAGATGACCGACCTCATGGTAGATGCATTTGACTACGACTTGGTTTATAAAATATGAAAGGCTTGATGTGAGTTTTCAAAAATATAATGCCATCTGAAAAATGGACTGAATTTTATTATGTGATCGTTGGAGCCTTGAAGTTGTTGTCTCAAACAACTAACACTTGGTGATAAAAATGACCATATCGACCCCCGAAGCTAACCGGGGGTTCCTGGATATGTGGGACTGCATCGTGATTTGGGAGGGCTGGCGTATTCAGAACCCAGTATTTCCCACACAGAATCAAGCCTCTATAACACTTGAGAAACAGGTGCCAAAAGTATGTTCAATGGCGAATTGAAGAATTTCTTTGCAGTTGAACCGTGCGCTCAGATTTGTGTTCGTCAGTTCATAATTGGGAAGCATATGGAAGTGGGCTTCAGAAAGGCGACAGATGTTCCTTGGAAAGCTGCGTCCCTAGCCAAAGGACGAACTATGTTTTGAAGAACAGTCAAATAAGTTGCTGAGCATTAGGCAAACTCGATCAGCTAGCAAACTGCCGGACAATATTCCCTTGATTTGAGGTTCATAACTGACCAGCTCAACTAAACTGCCCCGTTGAAAAAGTAGCTCTGAGATTTACGAGCCTACATTGTTGCATGTCATCCAACTGGTCCAAATTGTGTAGGAGTAGAGACAGTTCGTCATGAAATAACACTAAACGCGCCGAATCTCCATCCATATGGCTTAATTGAGATGCCATCATATTAGGATTTAACACCAACGCTTTGATATCGTGTGACAAGTTATTTGAAAGACATCGTTAAAAACGAAAACAAACGAATGAGAAATGAACCTATTAGTAGTCTGCCACAATCATTCCGAGTAGTATACACATCTACACGCTTATTCAGACAACCCGAGTAGGAAAGAATAACAGCAGCCTTATTGACATCGACTAACAGCCGTACCATGCAACGTCTCCAACCATGCACAAAGACGATCACGCGAGGCTAGATAGACTGCAGGCATTTTTCCTCTTATAAATCCATGGAACGTGTGAGAGAAAAACAAATGGAGTTTAAAGACGGAAAATGCAGATTTAAAAGCGCACACTAATAGGATTGTAAAGTTGGTTCACGCTAAAAGCAGGCCTTTCCATTTTGTTTCACGAATCCGAGGCGTAAAACTTTATTTTCAGTGGTGATACATTACTCATCGTTGACGTTTTCAGTGTTCTCGAAAAAAATACTTGAGCAGTGTGATCCTTACCTGTTTTGACCACAGCGCCGCACCGGGAGAAGATCTGACTACCCATCGTGACAATAGAATCTGCTGAGTAATACGTGAAACTAATTTGATTGGTCAAAACCTATAGCACGAACAAATCTAAGGAGACCCGTGATCTCAACATGGACTGGAAGACCAGGAGATAGGGCTATGCTATATAGTGTCCTCAGCGCTCAGACAGCAGTATAAGGAGTAGTCACGGAGTAATGTTTCACATCTTAGATGCATTATAGGTTGTGCATCGACTAAATGTTGAACATGTGGACTTTGTGTTATGTACTATTACAGCGAGGCTGTACATTACTTGTTCTTCGCCTTGGATCGAACGTAAGACAGAAAGAACTAAATATATTTCATCCACTCTGAAACTACTGGCTTATAATCAGTTGAGATTCTCAGAAAAATCAGGCTTACATGGTCCATTAACTTAAGTCAAAAATAAGTTAGTTCCAAATCAATGATGCGTGTGGACATTGTACGGGATGTAATCCGTTGTGGGTTTTCTGACTGAGGCAAGACGACCACAAGCTGCTCAGGAAGAGAGAATGAGAAATCGGCGGCCAAGCGATAAGAAAAACCCACTCGATGATTGTATTTAGTGTCCGAAAAGCTTGATAGGTGCAAGAAACATATGAACTCAATTTTTTAGGTTGACAAACAAGATGGCTGTTTTGGAACCGGAAATATCATACCAGAATAGATCGATGGATGAAGATGTCCATGCTCTTTGTTTTCGTAATAGAGGACAGCAGGTCAAAGGGTGAAACCGGGAAATATGAAATACTATTTTTCCCACGCTCAAAAGATATCTCATTCGTCCCAGTGTGCTTACTTCAGGAAGCGTATCTATCCACAATGCCATGCAGATGACTTGAAATTCCCGTAGAAAGCGGCTGGCCCTCTATTGTTCGATACGGAAGTATGTGACATCAGTAGAATTTATTAATTCTTGAGGCATATTCATCAGATGATACGGTGTATTGATCAAACCATATTTTAACTCAAAGAGATGACAATTTTGCTTCTGTGTCAGGCCTATAGACTACATAAGCGGGCATATTGACATTATCCAACCAGCCCTATATTAGTCATTAATGGACGCGGGTAACTGTTGCGGAACTGACTCAGAAGTTTTCGCGGTATAATTAACTTGGTTGCAAGAAATACTTCAGAAGTCTGCGGGTGCAAACTGCCTGCACGATCGCTGCCTCTGAGAAAAAACGTTGTAATGGTGCCTGGATTGCGCAACCTGTTAAGAAAAGCAGAATAAGTAGATCCTCAAACACGCCGTTCTAACTATTCAACAGATAACAAGATGATTAATGAAGTCAGATATTTCAACCTCAACTGGAATACCGGAGACAAAAATTACCGTACGATTCTACCGCAAAGAAGTCATACGGACATTCTATTGTGATAAAAAGGTGGCCTGAACCTATTACAAGTCACTCGTTTGAGAAGAATCCAAAGTACACCTCCGGTAGCTGCCACTAATCCCAGAGCTTCTCCAAGGTATTGCTATACCATGAAAATGTGTTCAACATGTCATTCGTAAATGGATGAATTCCACGACTATGTGCCAGCATAAGCCCCCTGGGAGTTCTGTTCTACCAGGAAACTGTCGCATGTGATATCACAAAATACTACTACAACCTCCAGCTGTTTGGAATGTCTCTTCGACGCTTCCTCCATGGATCTTGCACGTCTTCTTGTTGTTATCATAACCTGTAATCACATGATTATGAAATCCAGTATGCCGGTTTGGTTCTGGGGTGTTATACTGGAAGACTGTTGCTAAATCGGTGGAAAGCGAAGATATGTCTGGACGATTCCAGTAGGATGGCTCAAGTGGTTAGAGCGCGAATTTACTGACCGGAATGTCCGTGGTTCGAATCCGACCTCCGCCACTCAACTTCCCCTGTCTAGGCTTGGGCAACCTGACAGTATCCCAGCCCTCGTGCTTCCTTCGGGTGGCATGGCAGCTAGGCACCGAAGGGGCGCTACAGCTGAACGATTATTATTATCCAGTAGGATCCAGTGTTCTAGCGTTTGAACAGATGTGGTATTTACTTGACAAAACCGGATAGTAGCTGCCTCGATCCACAAGGATCCTTGGATGAAATACCCGCAAGCTGAGCGGCATTGACGAGACAAAACACGATGGTCATTTTCGAAGAACAACAATTGTCAGTTATACTCTGTGTGTGATTATCAAGATCAAATAACGACGGTGAAAAAAGCAATCCCCGACAATGCGAACAACAGTTTGCTTTGGCTGCCGGTAAAGCATCTTTACATTATTAGAGCCAGTGGCTGAGTGGATTGTGGTTCCTTGCAATCCAAACCAGCCTCTTAGTATCATTTCATCGTCTCAGTTTAATAACACTACAATACCCTACTTTTCAGAGTACAGACTGTTGAGGTGACAAGTGTTTGTATTTGAGCATCAATCTGTTCACCTACTATTCCAATCGATGTCCGGAGACAACGAAGCTGATTTGCTGAACACCACCGTCGACTCAAACCTTGGGATCACCGATCGTAAGGCAATGAAAAATCCAAACCCTAGGTTTTTTGCAGCATCTCTCACAGAGATCATCGTTGGATCACAGTTTTCCGGAATGCTATACACTCCGAATGCACCGGTATTTGTTAAAATAATTGGCATCAATGAATCGGGACATTCGGTTGGGAGTAAGGACCAACCACCAAGTTCAACCACTCACCATCACAGAAGATTCCGATTTTCGGATTCCAGTTGGTGAGATGCGTCACGTTCAGTAACCGTGCCTGAATTGGTTGCTAATCCTACAGGTATCTCATCAAAGTAACACATGGGAAATACGAATGGACAATGAAGAAGACAATAGCCGAATTCGGCACAATGAACAGTGCTGTTCGAAATCAACTACGAGTTCGGGTTTTGCTTACCCTGGGGTGAGGTTTGGTTTAAATTAACTCCAATACCCCCCCTTGTATTGATCACTAGACGTGGCAAACGAGTTCACGTCCCATACTTTCCATCAAAACTGGACATTCTCTTCCGCGGGAAAATGGCAGAACGAAAAGTAAGTCTTACCTATTCACAATGGATTTTCCCCATTAAGGGTATCCTGGAAGAGTACCTCCAAGGCGTGATGGCCTGTGATATATTGAGAACAATGGATGCAGTCGTGAGTATTCCTGATGCACTTTTTTGCACACGAATATAACTGAACTAACTTTACATCGCATCTTAACTTAGTGTTGTTTTGAAGTTATCTGAAAAGGCTTTCTCTTCATGGTTGCTTAGCAAGTTTTTCGATCCATGATTTTTTTTCATTGCTTGGTTACTTTTCGAAGATAGAAATGAAGGTTAACCTATGCAGCAAAAATAGTAGCAGTGATTTTTCTCTGAAGATGACATTTGTGGAATTGACAGATGGTCTCTGGTCGGATGGTGTTTAAATCAACCGCAAAGCACGGGTAACCTTGAAAATCTGGATCACAGGACGGTGCCGTTGAAAATTTAGCACCTTACTCTATCAGGACGAATCAAGTCTTAACTCTCACAAGAACTATATGCATGCAGTACGTAATGTGGATTAGGGCATTTAACAAGGTCATATGATCCTTGTGGCCAATATGCCATAAATTTATGACAATCCCCAGAAATCATGATCGACGGTTAGACGAGACTTCTAAAGACCTAAATGTGCTGAAGTCAGCACTAGTTAGTTCATATTCTTAAGACTAAAGGTGTATGCTGAGAGTGAAACAGTTTTCGACAAAAAACGTTTTGGGGCAATGAAAGTATAAAAATGACCCAGGATCAATTTACAGGTCAAATAAAGTTGCGGAGATAGTTGTATTGTATAATAGGATGAGTGACATTTTGTCGAAATAATTAAAATTTGATATGGTCGTAGAGAAAAATAGGTTACCGTCTATGGAAAAGGCCATTTCCAAAGTACTGTGCCTCCACAAACAGCAAGGAAGCGTCGATGTCAGTGACTCCAGGTATAGCAATACTTCAGTTTTATGAGCTTCTAAGAATTACTTAAACCCGGTTCATATCTCAGACCTATTCTTAACATATTCAATTCCCACTAAGATTTGAAAAAATGGCTTGACAGCCTATTAGAACTGGTTGGAAGAGAAAGGTCACCATGGTTTCATTCCTTCTAGGTTAGTAGACGGATTGGAGTTCCAACGGTCGAACACCATCAGGTTTTCCACTGGCCTCGTAGTAATATGTAGTAACGTGCGTTCACGGATATTAAAGATTAGGTTCGCGACTTGATTGATTGCATTGTTGAAGAAAATGTAAAACCGACTTTCGATCACACGGAGCTATTCCTGCTTTCCACCTGCAATAGTTCGGTTTCGACAACGAAATCTGTCAGCTCAAAGATGAGGTTTGTATGAATCCTTTCTTCAGCTTCTGTCCGGAAGTCAACCTGGTCCCCACTCTAGGCTGTCCAGGTGAAGTTTGCCTGTCGTTGTGCTCTGGGTTCACATTTGGTCAACGTGACTACGTGCACAGTATCTCTGTGGTTTTCAATGATAACATCGGTACAACCGACTTGCTAATAGGATCAGGTTAGTCCACGCCAATAGCAAGCTTAAGTGTGGAAGCACAACGTAGCGGTCAGTTAGAATTTCTGAAGATGGCCTATGACTACATACAGCGCAAGATCCATTTGGACAGCCCAGTATACCGGATTCGGTAACTTCGGTCCGCTGCCACAAATTAGAAACCTCATTAGAGATTTACAGGAAAGATTGATGGAGATGCATTTTCCCGACTAGAGCGAGTGCAAAATGAAACAGCTAATCGATGTTAGTTTCAAGATTTCTGGAGGTATTAGTCCCCAATGAATGCTTGTGGTAAGCTGGCACCATGCCGTTTTCAGTTCCTTTCTGGTGTTCCGTTCATCACAGTTGACTGAATACCAGTGTTCTCATTCAAATTGAAGATGACAGGAATAAAAAAAACTCCGATCACATTTTCGCATATCCGCTATCCTCAAAGACTTACAATCAAATGCACCCAGTTCATGACTCAGTGTACCACACAGCACTCACTCATCTACATCAAATCCTTCATCTGATGTAGACGTACTCGGTGAAATGGCTGTTACTTATACGACCGTCAGTCTGTGCATGAGTTTAATTTCTAGCATTGTTATCATGTTCCGTTTGAGGGACAACATTGTGTACTTATGCATATGCTTGGATGAGCATGTTACGTTGGTCGTACGACGAGGCGTTTGTCGGAGAGAATACGCGAAGCTTGTCTGTTCGAAGCAAACGATTTTGCATACTTTTCAAGACTACTTTTTCTATTGTGAAGTCAAACATGGATTTCGAAGATGAAATACAAAGTCAACTGCTGTCTTCACTGATACCAACCATTTTACCTGAAACTACTCCTTATTTAGTTAGTCCTGGAATTGATCGATTTGATCACTGCCTGCATTCTGAGTCGCGTGGATTAACTCTATGAATCAGTGTTGTTTGAGAATCAGCTACTGGTGCTGAAGAAACCTGTTTGCAACACAGCGGAAGATGCCGCTTATGTTGGCAAGCATTGCTGTACGATCACAACCGAACATTCTTCCAGTGCTACAAAAGCTTGACGACGGAATCTTGTGAGTATTTTAGCCTCAGCAATCCACACACACTTTGGTCCAGTAAGCCGTATAAACAGTTTTAGGTGTAAGTGCGTGCTTGTATTAAGCTGATTTGCATGTACATGCAAATATATGTACGTATATGTATAAGTGATATGATATGCTTGCGCTTGCGCTTCCTCCTTGGCTGCCGACGAAATGTTTTTTTAAGCTGAACGCCAAGCTCGCTAAACACACTAATAGTATCAACTAAAGGAATTTTCAGTTAGGTGTTCATGCACATCTTGTGATCACTGGTTAGGGAAGACAGCCCGAAATAGCTAAGGCGCGAACTTATTCACCGGAAGGTCCGTGGTTCGAACCCAACCTTCCGTCTACGCTTGGCTGACCTGACGGTATCTCAGACCTCGTGCTTCCTTTGAGTGACATGGCAGGTTAGCACCAAATAAAGTTGAACACTTATTATTTTTACTTAGGGAGGAAAGAATGAAGGCGTATATGTTGTCACTGCCTACACCCGAAGGGATGGAGCATACCACTTCTAGTGTGTCATGCAACGGGTCAGTTTTTGTGCTCTCTAGCCATCATAGGTCTGAAGTGGAAGGCTGTAGTTTTCTTAACTGTACATCTTGGTGACAAACGAGGCAAGAATCGAGGAACGACCTGAAGAGCAGGTTAAGACTTCGGAAACAGTCAGTTGGAGGAGATGTCTTAGTAAACTCATGAGGTTGAACCGGACGCTGTACAAATTTCAAAGTTACTGTTAACTAGACGTAGCACACCAACTATAAATTTGCTGAAAGCTCTCCTTTGAATACCACCCTAGTATGCGAATGAGATATTTTTTGACTTTGTGTTAACTATTTCCCCAGTTCCGTGAAGCGTGCACTACGAAGTGCTGAATTTCTTAATGACACACTGCCTATTCTGAATCTGTTACCTGTCACTACATGTTCAATTAAATATGCGGTGTAGTGTACAGGTTTAACGGAAAGAGCGCCTGACTAGCTTTTAGTATGATTCACCAGTCTTGTATCAAAGACACTCGAAACGTTTGGTTTACCAAACTGTAGCCGTCAACATGATTGTGCATTAGGAACACGGCGTGTTTCGTGCAACTTATGCCTATTGGATCGTATCAGCATACAGTTGTTTCATGTGTGACACAAATTTGGGCTTACCTATCACTACTCTCGTCAATCAAACAATCCACATCTGGCTCACATCTGGCTGGCTCACCCCAGAGCCACGATGGGCTTACTGCAATCACCTATGTTTTGTCTTATTTTTCCGGGTAGGCCTTGCACCTACTACTCTTGGTGACCTCCATGAGGTGAGATGCATTGTCCCCCCTGGATTATACACATGTTATGGTTGGGTTCTTCGTTGTCTCGTCGTAAGTGAAAAAGCTGGAACGTAAGGTTGTGTACAAAATACACTCATTGAGGAAATTAGGGTAACAGTCTCTAAACAGTTATAGTATAAAGTACTTGCGTAAGTCGATGCCGAAATGGCATTTTACAAAATCTTTATATCTAATGCTTCCCACTGTAACGGCTCACTCGTTACAGTATAAGTACTTGCGTAAGTCGATGTCGAAATGGCATTTTACAAAATCTTTATATCTAATGCTTCCCACTGTAACGGCTCACTCCTTCCAAATTTTTTGTTAAACTTCATTGTGTTATTTACCTCCTCTTCCCGACATGTGACAGACTTTTCTGATATACTGGTTTCTATTATTAGTAATCAGTCTTGTCCGGTAACTGGTTGCTAAAGTTAGATCTTTAAAATGTGTCTTCAAGCTCACAGAAGTACAGCGCTAAAACACGGAACTCTCAGCAATGTTTGCTAAGGTACATCCATCCTCATATGACTTTGTATTTCCCAAACCTCATGTTTGCGGACTGTAGATGGAACAGTCAAAAAAAGAGATTCCCAAACCTAACAACGCGATTGTCTGCCACCGTACGAACTACTACAATCAAAGTCACCACAAGGAGTACCGTAGGAACTCACCATCCCTGTCCATTTCTTAGCTTTATTTACTGCCACCGATATGCTTCCTCGTGCCTTTGTGGATGAATGATACGGGGTGGCATCATGTTTTTGGCTTCAAGTTTCTTAGAGGTGGCGGTGGTATCGGGTAGTTCTAACGAGTTCGTAACGAGGTAAGTGAAACATGGATGCACATCAGTGTTTCAGTAACGAAAGACATCAGGTCTTACCAGGTTTGGTGACTCGACCGTTTGCTGGGTATGCCAAATCACCGGTGATCGAGGTGGGTGTTAGTTTCCCTATCACCTTTATGATACAAACTTCGGGATGAACAAGGTGTGACTGGACAAAAGGGTATGAAGAAATTCGGAATAGTTTGAGTACTGTTGGTGCAGTCCTCCTTTCAAGATTGGGTTAACTCGACTGTGTTCGTGCTTGTTGAAGACATTGCGGTGTATGGTGATTAACTGTCATCCGTAACGTTCATGCTATGAGTTCCTCTCCGGATGGACATTTGGAGGTATGCGCAGCTTAGTGTGGTAGGTTGGCACAAGTTCCCTCCCCTATCGACTCTCCCATCCTCCGCCCAATGAATTTAGATCTAATTACACATGTTTTCTTGTCAGTGTAATATCAGCGTTGATGTGACAGCCTGAGATGACTACGTCCAAAGTGATCTACCTGAGCTGGCCCAACGGATTTGTATTCTTAAAAAACCAATTGTGTGGTGAGGTAACATCGTTCAGCGGTGGCGTTTAGGGTAACAAGCGTCATGCCTTACTGAAACCTGAAGAGCGGATTGTATAAAAAGTTTGGCAATCAGCAAAGCAGAGTGCGTAGCTGAGCAATAATCCAGTGCCATTGTTCCCAACACGCTGCTCCACGCATATTTTCGAAAGAAAGCGTTCGTGAAACCATAGCAGCATCACACGTGAGACCCATACCGTGAGATTGTAGATCACTACTTTGAAGTTCCATTCAATGGCACCAAAACTATCAAGGTACGAGTTTAAACAAACGGACTGATCAAGATTACAGTGTTCACCTGTGTGCCGGCTTCTGACGGCAGCTTCACACGTTCCGTATATCACCGAACCTATCATACTGTCATGTCAGTAGCAATTCTCTCTAAAAGACCGTTTATTTTTACTACTCATGTCACAGAAAAAGGCCCACAGAGTCCATCACTCATTCATGGAAGTGATGCTTTTTGCGGTACCGTTTACTGGGGCAGACCTTGTTCCTGAGCCGTCTGTCGATGGGTTGTATCTGTCACTACCTAAACGTCGTCCCCAAAATACACAAACAAGTGAAAAACCATGCTACCAGTATGTCTCTATCCACTCGATGGAACCGTTTAAAGACGAATCTTGTGACTGAACCAATTTCGGAACTGATAATATTCACTATTAACCGGACATGCCTCGGTAAATTTTGTCTGATGGCTTGTTGGGTGTTCAACAATTAATCACTAGATATAAGATAGTAATGGGTTCAACATTGTTCGTCTTAGTATGTGGACTTTTTTGAGGAAAACGCATTAATCAATTTCCCAAGCAATACATCGCTTCCGATACCATTAGTGGCTGTTGATCTGTCCTCCAAGCTTGCCAAGTATTTTTGAGTAGCATTTGTCAAGCTTGCTGAGCAGATTGACAACCAATACTACTATGTTGGTTCCACTCTAACAAATCATACTGTTATACTGACGGCTGGGACTTCACACACATAAAGTAGATTGAGAATAATCAGAGATTTCCGGTTTTACTCTTGCAAACACTGACCAATCCTGTGAGGAAATCAGGAGGGATGAGCACTGACCATTACAACAGGTCATTCCTAGGGGACAAGTCCGAGTTTCACCTTACGATTATCGTTGACACCTCTTGGAGTAGGTTCGTATAGTTACACACTTGGTTTACATCGGATCCTAACGTATGAATTGTGGGTACCAGAGCCAGTTGGCTCGTTACGAAAGGCGAAACTTGAAAGGCTAAACTCATTGGACGTGCGTAAGTACAACTGTCATAGTATCATCGAGAAAGGGTGGGGTCTAGGTTGGCCAATGAAAGGACTCAGAAGTAGCCTCTCGATATGCAGTCATTGGGTAAATCAGTACACCTTGTCCATGAGGTATGCCAAACACTTGATAGAGTCCATGGTCCTTGTCCAAAGTAAGAAGACTAGGTATTTGACCTTCTCTGTTATGCTGTAGACCAACTGGTGTGTGCCTTTGTGTCAAAAAGCTGGAAGCGCTTGTGTTTGAGGTTCTTTGAAAATATGCCTTTTAGACCAAACTCGGTCGTTACGGAAGTACTTTTGGAATATTTTGTTAAACTGTGATTGGCAAAACCTCTGATTTGAGAAAGTGTCGGTACCGATGAACTTGTCCAAACGGCCATTCTATGTATTCCTCAGGCCCGAATGACTGATGACTATCTTAAGGTTGTTGGTAGCTGTTCATCTACTGTATTATATTCCAAACGCAGTGGACTAGGATCATTCCAGATAACCGTAGTTGGCATTTTCAAATCTCATTGCAAAACGTCTAGTCCATATATTTTCTATCTCTGAATTTCATATCAGTGCACACTAAACGTCACAGCCATTGCTGTACTGTTCCAGTGATGACTTTGTACAAAAATTGCATCCATAACCATTTGACTAACACAGCTTTGAAAGGCGAGGTTCATCGATGCTATTTACTGAGTATTAAAAATCTGTGTTGGTTTCACTCACTCACTCTCTCTCTCTCTCTGTAGGATGTACGCGAAGCGAAGGTCACTCCTCTCAAATGATTGCACTGCTAAAGCCAGCTGATGACTAAGCTAAGCAACCTGACCATCCGTGACCCGATATTTAGCAAGTGGTGGACTAGGAATTCAACCGCATGTTTTAACAAAGATGTAGTCAAATCCTGGAAATCTCAGCTGCGCGAAGCATGTGTCTCATCTCTAACTGCGTTCACAAATTGACTCGTTTGCCACCGACCATAAGCTGTTGACAAGGAACACCGGCAGTTTGTGGCTATTTTGTGCAGTTGGTGTCCACACAATTCTTGAATGCAATGAACCATATCATGGTGCATGTCGCCCACCAAAACACAGCAGAGCAGGATTGGATTTTCTAATCCAACTTCTTCGATGCCATGAGGTGGTGAGATGGCTCAGTGGTTAGAGCACGAATTCACTCACCAGAGAGTCCGTTGTTCGAACTAGAACTCTGCTTCTAGACTTCACCTGTCAAGGCTTGGGTAACCTGGTAGTATCCCAGCCCTCGTGCTTCTTTTTGGTGGCATGTCAGTTGGGTACCGAAGGGTACTACAGCTGAAACACGTCATGGGAAACGACACAAAACAAAGGATAAGGGCGAACTTTAGTGTCAATTTGCGTGACAAAAACAACTGAAACCATTTCTCCATTGTGTTTTCTACGAAATCATAGTTTTTGAATTGATAGCGTGGTAGTTTTGTGAACAAAAACGTCAAAAGTTTGTTTATTTTGCGTGATTAATGAGGTGGCCAATGTGTGAGAGATTTTTACTGCATTCACCTCCAGCATCTGGTGAACGATTTCGCTATGTCGCTTCGTAGACCAAAATGATCAACTACCGTATCTGCACACGAAAACTGCGAATTATCAGGCGGTTTTTCAGCGGTCACTCACCAGATCACGCATCGAAAACGCTTAAATCACACACCAATTACTGTCCTACTTGCAACCTTAGCTAACGAAACGTAAACTACAATTTTTGTGTACGTGGCTACCACCTGCGTCACGCGTCAGGCTTACGAACTTTAATCACAGTAGGTCAGGTTTTATTCATGTTCGTGCAATTATCGGACACGAATGGACATCCCCCTTTTCACACTACACACAGTAAATAGACATGCAACTCAGACCAAAAACAAACTAACTTATTCCGCATTTTAGTACCCAAATTATCCTGGTATAGAAGGAGTCGTAGGATGAAAGTGGTATTTCACTGATACCAGAAACCCGAAAATTTCCGCAACATCATTAGTCGACTACTCACTGTCGAACTCAACTACCACTGGATTGACGGCTTTCTTCGTTGATTCGGGTTATTCAAACACCACAACACTCTCCTGTTTTCCTTGACCAGCCCTTCCAAGGGCAGCGAGTCGTACAGCAGCTGATAAGGTCTGGTTTTACTTTCTACCTTGTGTACTAGCTCCCCTGCAACATGGTTACTTTAAATCACACAATGCACATCACATGCCTGCATCGGGGGCCCAAATGAATAACGTAAGAAGGGAAAAGGCCTGTAGAGATGAAAGTTAGAGATCAATGAAATATTTTTACCACACTGAAGACGATCATAGTGACCCTCCCTAGGCTTAGGTCATTCCTGCGTTTCTGTGTTGGGTGGAAACCACCCCTACGGTCAGATCCTGCTAACAGTACTTGGTCGTGTTGCTTTATTTAGCAATCGCGGTTTATACAATGAATTATCCATTCAACATGAAGTCAAATAGAATACATGTAATCGGTCTCACTGGTGCTGTAAACATTGTTTACCAGTTGGGCGCACACAATCTTATGACTGAACACGACTCATGCCATTGGAGACTGTTCAACAGCCAACTGCTAGCTTCGTCCCTGTTGAATCCCACCAGTTATGTCTAACATCCGGATCTGCATCGACCTGGTTTCATAGTTGACGTCGTTTGCATCAGAAGACCAAATTATCACCGCCATGTCCATAAAATCCAAACATACTCTTTCATGATTACTTCTCTTTCAGAAAACTGAACTTCAGACCATGTTCATACTTTTATGCCTGCTCGGTTTCCTCTAAAAACAGATAAGATTTTTCGAGATATCGCCAGTCTCCTTCCACGAGCGACTTGGTCTGACAAAGTGGAAAGAAGACTACGTGCACAAACTCAGCTCGAACAGGCTCCTACCGCTATGTTGTACCAACAAATTTTGTAGACAGTCAAGGTGAGCTTTAGGTCGTCAAAGTGGGTTATTTGTGCTTGTGAAATTTATCATGAGTTTACCATACAAATCAGAATGTTCGCTCCTCTTTCTAGTTGACCATAGAGTGGTTTGTGTTTCACCTTTGGTATGGATGATGCATATATGGTTGTGGTCCTCCGGGGATGGATGGAAAACTGTCTCACAGTTCGTAAAATGGTTTCAGGACATTAATGTTCCCCATGACTTTAAGAGGGTTTATTGAGCAATGCAATGAAGAGCTGTCTTATCCATACTTGGGCTCCTCATTACAACACGCAGCCAGGTAGAAACCATGGTGCAGCACAGGCGTTTTGCTACACGTCCGTGGTACAGAGGTTGGGTAGTGGATCACAAGATGTGTATAAAGCCCGTCGTGACTGTTTTCGTGGCTGTTGGCAATTCATCTTCAATCTGTATAACATCTCAGACTCTAGTTTTGTTGTCTAAAATCGAGAATATCTATCGACTGGCAAGCAGACTGGTTCCGGATAGCTGGTTATCTGGCAGTTTCACACGGATGGTGCATTTGTATGCGGACTAGACTTACTTGATGAGCCCCGACTGAGACAAACTGGTGGTAAGCTGTAGAAGGGTCTTCAGCAACCATATGAATAGTTGGCTTCGGTGAGTGTTTAAATCCCGTGGTTCCATCAAGACTGTACAGGGAAAGATTAGCGACCTTCCATGGCAAAATTTAACTATGATTGTAGATTGCAGCATTCTGTCTTGTCTCTGAGCTCAACAATGTTTCACGGATTTACTTTGATGTCTATGGAAACATCCCGACAATTCGAACTGGCATAATTCTGCCGGTCTATTGATATCGCTAATTCCATGCTATCCGTATTCCGGAGTATAGGAAGTAGCATTTTCTCATTCATATCAAGGAGTCGATTGCTTGCAAAGCTTCTCGGAACTCGGTTGCTTTTTCCACAAAATTGTGGCGTTATGCCATTATTCCTTCACCTGCACCAGCTACGTGTAATGCATTTACTTCACTCTCTCTAGTAATAACGTCGGAAACACGTTAAAGTTTTGTGTGATGGTTGTGAAGTTTCACATTCAGGATAGTCACACAGTGTGAATCAGTAACTCATCCCTTCTTAAAGTTGATATGACGAACCGAATCAGGGGCGGTCACGAATTGTTAGTTGTCGAGGCGATTGACTGCTCAAGATGATCTTGAGAGTTCGTTTGGGGTCAACAGATCGACCTGTGGATATCACGTTTGTCTTTCGACGAGGCCGGTTCAGTGTTTCTGTGTTACATCACGGGTCGTTTCTATTCCTTGACAGCCCTCAGTAAGTTCGATACGTATTTGGCTTCTATTTGTTCAAGATAGCACTAACTGGATCTACCTAGGCACGTTACACAGCATTCACAAAACGTTGATTGATCAAATGAGAGACAGAATTTTTAGACAAACATCGGGTACAAGGTTGGATGTAGGGGTGCCTGGTATGAATGCAGTCACTCTCGACAGAGCCCGTGGTCCAAGGTTAGCGTAACCATGATCTCCCTTGACCAGCATTCATAAATAAAGTAAGTGATGAGTTTCTAAAAGGCCAAAAGTAGTAGCTATCTGCAAAGAGTTTCGGACAACCACTTAAGCAATGTCGAGTCAGGTAAAAGTTTCAGAAATCGGGACAAGGAAATACTTCTATCTACCGTGTGTTTAAACGAGCTGTTCTAGGTGACTATTTCACGATGAACACCTTTCAGAAGTATATCATACGTGCATAGTTTCATAACTTGGATGCACAACGCTATCACGTATCCTAGTTTACAAACTCACATAAAATTAAGTGACGACTGATAAATGTAAGTAGAATGTGGGCTACATCTATGATGCTGTTATATCTGCTATATCTAGGCACCCATTTAATGGGATAAGTCAAAGACACTGGGATTTTTAAATTTGCTCTTATTTCTGTGATCAGTTTATTATTAAATAGGTTTGTTTGCACACAGAATCTGGTCGTTTTCAATAGCACAGCAGTGGAATACCATTCTCTGGTTGTCATACAATTTCGGAGTCTTGCAACCAAAAAGCACGACCACTGACAGTCAATGATAATTCCGTATTAATGAACCCAACCAAACGACCTGCCTGTCAGTTTTTGTGAGGCAAGCTTCAGCAGTACCTAATTTGTACTATAACTCGAATTCCAGTAGAGGTATTAAACTTCCCAACTCACTGTGTTTCAATCTTTCCGCTTAACACTATCAACAAACTACAACAAACACAGAACGGAGAACATCCAACGATCGCCTGACTCTCCCATCTGAGAATTCGTCACTCAGCGGGTTAGTCAAGTCCAGATCAAGTGAAACGAGCTGTGTGACTGAACGATAGTGGCGCTACACCGTGTCTAAGTAAGGGCTGTTCATAATGCTGATCAGCCATTCTTGGCTGAGTGACATATTGTTCAACTACAAACCGAAGATGCTAACACAAATCTCCCCGCTGATGCATACTACTAATAACGTCCTGTATGGATGAAACAGTTTCAGCATATACTTACTTCCCGGCAAGGCCGTTGGTTATGCACTACTGATAAGCTCAAATGAAAACGAAACCTAAGTCCAGTGCACCCCCATTTGGTGTGGACTCACCAGAATAATTACGCCAGTACAGGACGACGACTATTCAAACGAGAGTGATGTGAATATGAACAATACTACTGACTTCATTTACAAAATCATGACAGGACTGTAGTTCCAATTAACAGTCGCTGGAGCGTGTGCTCCAATTAGTTTACGAAGGCGTCACAATCTCTAACCATTAGGTCCTAATTCACTGTAACAGTCCAACACCGTAGCCTGTTTTCTTATCAAACTTCATTCATGCCTCTTGACCCAAATTTCTTGACCTTAATTCTTCCATATTTTAATTGCAACTAACTCCTTGGAGTAACGAAGTTCTAGGCAGTGTTGCATTGAAGGTGGGATGCAAAACTAGCCAGAACCGTGTTTTAAGCAGTGTTTGAAAAGTATAAATATCACCTGCAGTTTCACATGAATGAGTAGACATAGTATACTAATTTTTGAGGATGTTGAGAGGCAAAACAGTCAATAACTAGCGGAGGCTTCTGACCTAAGGCGGCTTATTTTCCCATCCGATGGATTAATTTGGGAGCAATTACTTGTTGATGTTATGCTTTAAACAGACAACTCAAGCGTCTTTCTCCACACAAAACCTGTAATAAGGCTGCCAAAATTTCCTTGACAGCCCGTCACCGATTTCGCTGTTCTTGAGGTGTAGTTCCTGAGTTCCCGTCAACTTTATTTCCTACGTGAATGCCAAATTGTATACTACTGTATACTACTTCAAGCATTTGGAAACTAAGTCGGTGTTAACTGAATACTCAACTTAATCCTAACTAAAACTCTCTGAAGAGTGTAGTTAGCAAACCATCCACATTGGGTCTAATTCTCTCTCCCGCTAGCACTAACTGAACGTCTACATGAGTATTACCCAAGAATTACCTGACAAAAGCTGGTTAGACATGCGTTAGGAAGGCGTTTATCCACGATACAAATGAGAAAGATCTAACTCTAGACAGACAATACCTCAGCAGAACTCACGCTTCAAAGGACATCGTCACTATTTGTCCCTGAATAGGAATTATTTCCGCGGAGAGATCATTTGGGAGCCTACTAAATGTGTATGGTTTATTTTCAATGAGTGCAAAATAAAGGAACGGTTGTGGGGAGGTAGTTGAGAATTAGGCTTGATGAAGAGCAAATTTCTCCTCCCAAACTTATATGTCGTTTGCTGGGCATACCATACGTCTTCAGTGTCAAGTTGTTTGGCCTTCAGTGAATTTTCGATGGTGACTCCACTGTGTCTGGACCGAAATCTAAGGATGGCTTGGTGATTAGGTAGGGTGTCCGAAAGAGGGTTCATCCTCCAGCATGAAACTGGAGGAGTTTGTAACCTATCGAAAAGTTTCATTTGACGTCGCTCCGTTGTTACACTTCAACTGATTTTTTATTGAGATGTCTCGAGAGCACCGGGATATCTGAACGTGAATTGTGTTTAAAGTCCAATGGCATTAATTACGTACAAAATGCCACCGGAAACTATTTTTGTTGATTTTTACAGACAACTTGATACCTAGGGTGAGGAAACATGGTGTAATGACATATGCACCCATAGCTTTATGATCAGTCACCCACTAACCTTGTGCCGAAAACATGGCCCTACCAGCGCCACCTATGGTGTATGGCCAACTGATCTGTAAAGAGAGAGATGTCTTCCGTGCAAACCATCTCGCTCTCCTCATTATTACTGATTCGATATTCTCGCCAGATCGTCACAACGCCTCAGGGATCCCAACGGTCAAACAGAGTCTTTAGAGAACTCCGCACGTAGCGGCTAAATCTTTGATCCATAAAGTGAGGCAGATCAAACAGCAGCATTGTGCACTCTAATTTTGACAGTCAAAATGGCATTATGTTGACGCCACAGATGTCGAAGGTTGGCAAAAGCTGCTCTGATCTTCATGGTTTCAGAAGTGATTTTGTATTCCGATAACCCATCGAGACTTACAGAGGTGCTCAAATAGGCGAACCTATCTACCAGAACCGATCGACTATTCCACAAGCATGAAATTTGGACTCGGTTCCACCCAGTCTTATGGTATTACTTTACACTTTCCAGGCGTAAACAGCGTTCTGAGCAATGCATTTCTAAAGGGTCTGATCTAAGATGAACAATGTCGTCGACTTAGTTGATATTCGTGAGAGAAGGCCGCGCGCATATTTTTTCATCCCCAAACTGTTGCAGACAGGCAAAGAAGGCTTAAACAGTACGTCGATTAAAGAGCCACGTAAAAAAGTGCCGAAATGGACACCATTGCCTGTCACCACTGGATGTGCTTAACTCAAAAGAGAGTTTAAAGAGTGCATGATGCGAGCATTTTGGACCGGGTGCTTTGTTACCCTGAAGCAGTAGTCAACTCTCATCTTGGTTCCATTCGGGTGTATTTGATCCTTTCAGAGGTTGGAGAGGCCAGCTGAACTGTTCTTTAAAGCGTCTGACCATTGTCCAAGACAACATTCCCGCGAGTGAAGTGGGGTTCTGTTCTTTTCAGAAAGCTTTATGTTTTCATTATCTGGCATTTGGGGGATTTGTGTTCACCATCAATTGTTGCTGGTATGATTTTTCTCGCATCAGTGAGATCTGCTGATCGTTCAAGCGAACTCGAGCAGGCGGTCTGAAGTGCTATGACCATGGCTCTTTTTAGCTTTTTCCAGTAGTAATCAAAATCATCCGGTCAAGTGGCAGAAATGAACAGTAGCTGGCTGTCACACTGTATAACCGAGTGCGGGCCCGCTTGCAGTTCATGGCCTCCAGTCAACTCTGTGTGCGCATGTAATCAAAAGTTGTGCTGGCTAAAGAGAAACGACATTCAGAATATTACTGTGTATTTGATCTCTTAAGTCTGTTTGGTGAGTGTTAACTCGGCAGCGAAGACGGGCTTCCTCCCGTCTTAGGTGGTCGATCTGAATATTTAAATCACTTGCTAGACTCATGCTATCTCCGCTTCTTGCTGACCAAAGCAACTGTGACAACAGTCGATGGGAGCTCTCCTCTGCCTAGAGCTGCCATCTGCCAGAGCGTACGCTGACAATAAATAGACGCCGTTTGCCACAATGAAATGTCATGATCTCAGCTGAACAGCACGAAGTTGGCTATTTGCTGAGAGCAAACTCAATAAAACACACTCAGCCTTTTGCCTAGGCACAAGTCTCACGTCGTAGTTTCAGCGACCATCTGCGTCAACATCACCAGATAACCGAAGGATAAATTACGAGAAATGTGGGTTCTTCCCGAGTCGTCTGAGGAGCAACATGGAGCAACCGACTACAGGAGAGCAGAAATCAGCGTTTGTTAGAACGGCAGCCTCGTCCACCATCACCTGTAGGTCTCCGCAAAATAATTCTCCCCTGCAAGTCACCGGTATTCGACATTCGGAACACCTTACTAGATTACCACATTCCGCATGCTTCGAGGGTTCATTTCAGTGGAAGAGTTGGGTTGCAGCATATCTGCCACGTACGAATTCCGCTGCTTTGGTTTGTAACCTAATAGACGCACAGGTTCGATGAGTATGTGATGACTAGTGTCGCTTCAAAAAAACAGTAGCGGGAATTCTTGGCTCAGTCACCATTTGGGGGATTATCTGTGGACCTCGGGAGAGTACGGCTAAAGAGGTTTGCGGAAGCTTCGTTAGCTTCAGAGTTGGCGTTTTTTGTTTCGAACATAATACGAAAATGTGCTTTTTCCGAAACAGTATTCGATACTGGCACGACTGGTTGATCCGCCAGTATACCGGACTGGAGCGAACAACCCAACTGGCTTGGTTTCTTAGGCACATTAATTTAGTTTATGACTGCATAAACACATCCCCCGGAAGAGATTCCACGCTTTTTGTCACGCAAAACGGATATAGAAAGTTTACTGGGACGGATATCTTCTAACTCCAATAAAGCTGGGATTCGTTGTGGAACATGCGTAGTTCCTGATTGATTGACTATGGGCATTCATGTCAGCGTCTTTTCCGGAACATTTTGCTTACAACAATATGGAATGATCTGTCAAATACAATCCTTTGTACGCCCATCTGGTGTCGACGG
Organism: Opisthorchis viverrini; assembly: GCF_000715545.1. Lineage (NCBI taxonomy): Eukaryota > Metazoa > Platyhelminthes > Trematoda > Opisthorchiida > Opisthorchiidae > Opisthorchis > Opisthorchis viverrini. Next base: position 1,336,216 of record NW_008751745.1, read on the forward strand.
TAGACTTATTCGAATCCATATTGGGATACAAATGAGTGAATTTAGTGAGTTTCGAACAATTTGGGTTAAAGTAAAACATAACGAGACAGCCCCTACCTGATGAGCATCAAGAAAGGCCAAACCGATCGTGAACAGTCGAAGGGTTTTCAGCAACCCCGTGAGCAGCATCTTTCATGAAAATACACACACCAGCTGCAATATGAGGTGTTTTTGTGCAGCACATTCAGTTGAAGAATATCACAAAAAAGAAATCCAGCTGAAGTCTAGATGAATCATCATTATTACCAACTGGTAAGCGGGTGAGTGTTTGTGGAATTTTGTACAATTTAAGTCCTTGTAGAACATAGGGTTGGCGGAAACTCGGAGAATACTTCTGACTGACGTTTACCGCAGAAATAAACAACCTTAAGGACTGGTCCTTTTACGTCAATAAACGTTCACGTTGACTGCGTTCTTGTGACACACTTTATCTGGTTCTTTTCTCAATTTTAACAGATGGCTAGTGATAAAAGATACTTATCTACTCTACCTAAAAAGATCCGTCAAAACGGACCAATCAGTTGAGGAGATGGACATTGAACGCTTCTTTCAAACTGGAGCCTTTATGAATAAAGTGAAGCGACAATGGAGGTTTTGCAAAGTTCTACTCATGGATCAGTCGTTTGCCTTCATTAGAAAGGTTGAAACTAATGCGAGGAATTACTACCTGAAGGTCTACAACACACATGGGTAAGAAGTCCTTGTCTTTAGCAATGTTACAAAACTGGTACTTCACGTATGTGCAGTAGATAATATTGGTGGGTTTTCCGATTAGCATTTGGGCTACACGAAATCTTCACTGCTTCGCAATGGTAGTGCTATTTACGCATAGTAGATTTTAAAATATCTACTTTTTTGAAGTTGGGTTTCCATTACCTTCTCAACTGGCTCTCACGGATGTGGAACAAAAACAAACTGTCAGACAATCAATTGGAAAATATTTGGGACCGATTGGGAAGTCATTGTTTCAGAGGGTTTTGGTAGACAATAAATAAGCAATAAATCCACCGATTGTTTACCAAAACCCTCTGAAACTGTCAGACACATAATAGTAGCAGCTAATAAACAGGAGACCTTATTTTTGCCACAACATCATTAATGCGGTTGCCGAAAACTCCAGTTATCGGTTGTACCCTTAAAGGAGATCGTCTCCATATTGAACACGAAGCAAAGTTTTAGATATCCCCAACAATGACGTTTCATTTAATTTCCATCAGCTGAATGGATCCGAGTCAAACGTATGCATTTTATATGTAAAGACAGAAAATCCTAAACGAGAGATTCAGCTGGGTTCAAGTTGAGTCTCCCGTCAAAACCAGATTGGTATGTACTTAGCTAAACGCAACAATACTTTGGGCGAAGCAAGTATGTTCAAAATTTGGATGAGTGCTGACTGAATGAAGTGATTGTGAAAGAATTGTGTGATTCACCTTAAAGTGTTCTACAGTGTTCTGCTTTTGTTCGGACTGTGCAATCGCATTGGACGTGAGAAAATATGTTCATCAACAGAAGGTAAATATGAAGAACTTGCTGGAATAGTTGAATTTGGAAAACGGATGAGCTGTATTTCGCAAAAACTGGGGCCTATCCAGCAGATTGATAACTTGGAGTACCTTCTGGTAATCTACTCTAACAAGTTCCTTCTGAAAGTGTGAGGATAGCGTAGCTGGCTCGCAAAAACATTCTGCATGAAATGTCTCCCACGGGTTGTGGTAGAAAATGATTAGTCATGTCGGCATTCTAAGGTATCTTCGTTGACTTGTCGGTTATCATTTGTGCAGATCTCAACGCGTATCGTCAGAAAGTGGCGACAGTACGTACTACTAATAGAGCTAATCTTCCGAGTCAGCCTCAACAAACTAGTAGCACTATAGGGCCTTATGGACCGAAGAAATTGAGGCACACCAACTTTCAGCAGCAGCTTTAGTAAGAACCTTCGAGCAATCACGTAACCAAGTCTGGACAATCGTCTGACCAAGTTTTCCATGGTGCTAATTCAACCGACGTACGTCTAATCTGTGACACGCTGTTGCATCTAGTTTAACATATTTAGTCGCTTCGCTTAAATACGAATTGGCTTGTGAATGTTGTATAGAGTCGATCTGATGATCTGAAGTTTATGTTTGGGACAAGAATATTGAAATTACTAAAGCTTGTGCACTTAGAAATACTCCTGCATGTTTTGTCTGCAATCAAAATTTAATTGAGTTCAACATTTTAAATTCGAAACTCTGTTTATAATGCTCTATCCACCTACTCAATTCCAAGGCGCTTGATTTTCGCTTGCCAAAGTGAATGGCATCTACAGAACTGGGTCGACGAATTGGCTACGGTGCTAAGTACAGAAGGAGCGCGAGATTATGTGGATGATCACCGTTTTGGTTCCTTTGCCCCTCCACGACCCAATACACATGTCACCGTGTAAGTAACCGTCTTCGACCGCAGTTGTCTCTAGCCCCATTACGAACGTGTCGTCTTCATTCAAAGCAGGATGTGTAATCTCTGATCTTTTCTGACATGTTGTTAACCCTTGCTAGACAACTTGACAGTCTGTAGGCAATGAGGTTTTTTATTCGGAGTGAGGAGGTGGCAGTTACCCAGCGCTGAGCTTCGGAATCATCCAGAAGATCTCATCATGTCTAGCTTGACAGCTGTGGTCCACGAGAACGTCGTCACCACATCAACTGATGGTCATTTGGCACGAAACGTATCAGCTTCGTATGGTGGAGCAGTTTCCGATCTAATCTAGCGAACTGTTTGGTGCTTATCAGACTGTCCACGAGGACCGATGATCAATTGAACTGCAACATCGTCATCATCGACGGCATGAAATCAGTGTTCAACACCGATGCTTTGCTGCCGTACAACCGTGATTTATTTGAGAGCCTTATTGTGAAGAAAAGGATGAAGCTGGACGGGGAAAGGTGCTTATTGCTGGCTTACTACAATCATTCCGAGGTGCCTACACCTTCAAACACCCATTCAAACAATCTGGATAGAAGCTGACAACAAGATCTCCACTGACATCAGTTAGTAGCCATATCTTGCAGCGTCTCCAACTAGGCGCAGTGAGGATCACGCGGTCCCCATGTGGGAAGGCGAGTCGCACGAACAAAAACTTTTCGTGACTTTTTTCATACTCCTCTGCCAGGTCAGGGGTTGGCCACCTCTCTGCTTCCGGCACTCTTAATCGGGCATGGACAACAGCATCTTCGGCAAACCATGGTTAGACATACGCAACACATGTTCCAGCCAACGCGGCTTCTAAAGCTGGACACGTTGTTCACTGGAATTACCTGTTGCAAAAACGAAAACTAGCTTTCTAATCGCCTCGTTGCGTATATGCAGACACCAAACCATGCTAGATAGTCATTGTCGAACTGCCCAGATATAGCTTTTAAACCAAGTTTAGTAACCCACAGTGAACCCAAAGTAAAGTTTAACGCAAGGTTCACTCTCAACAATGGTCTGATGTTCATTCGTATCCAAAAAAGAGTCAGGAACCCCATTTAGCTGCGGCTGTTTCCATTCAATGGACTGCCATAAATTTCGAGTGAAAACATACAGCATTTCACATCCTGTACCTAGCTGAGTTTATACCGAGTCCGTTTGAATAACACGGTTAAGAAACAAAGAATTTAAACTTTTTGCTTTTATCTCTTCGGTCGCAGTACTATTAGCCATCAATTTTACTTCATTAATAGGGACACATATCAATAAAATGAACGGAGTCAATCGTACTGTGATTGAATCAGGTCTGGTTCTTAATTCGGAAGGGAGCTGAGGGCTTGCGCCAATGTCTTTTAGGTCGAGTCGGTAGTGAGTGATCATGATAGCAGTGCTGACTCGGGCCCCTCTTCGTCGAAATATGCGTAGTGCGTAGAAGTGTTTCTGCCAAAACTTCCTCGGAAGTGACCTCGGTGGTGAGTTATCAAGCCATTTTTCAGTTGACAGCACCTATCAATGTTCACAATTTAGCCTCATGAGTCTATTCTGCTTAGTGGTTTGAGCTGTTGCAGGGGGGGTGCCGAGTCATACCGTTAATTGTCAAAGTTACGTCAAAATTAAACAATGGTTTGCCCCACCTGGAGCTGTTCACCTAGACTAGTAATCGCCACCATGAGAATTTTGGTCAGTGTGCCGACTGGTACACAGGTACCTGCTGTGAATTGACAATCAAATGTGCTGTCTGTTTCCAGTTGCATCACTATTACCTGGGTCACCATGATCCCCACTATTTCTTGTGAGAAGTGTGTGAACTGGCTAGGTTCATCTGAGCTGCAGACTCTTCAAACTTGAACTTGTACATTTTAATTAAAACGAGTTTCAACTTTGCAGGGTTTCTCATGTCAATCTGTTCTACGATTTTACTATAAAACAAGATGATTCTCGCGATCTAGATTTCTCTCAGTGGAAGTATAGAGATGGTTCAAAGTAAGGTGAAATGTCTTGAGTGGCTTGAGAACTGATGAGTCGTATGCTTTTCAGGGCATCCTAACTGGATAGAGATTTGTCGTTGGATTCTCTATTAAGGCAATTTAAGATTCAAGGACAACGTGCGGATGAGCCTGACAGAACAAGCTACAAGCCATGCCAAGAAAAAAATTCTATTCGTGGTGAAAACAATTTATCAGACTTTAGCATAATTTGCACTTATTCAGATTCGAAAAATCTGTATCCATTCTGGGTCGGCAGCGACCTGTATTAGTTTTCCCACTTGAGTACAAACTTTAGATTCATACTTGGTTCTGTTTAGATGTGACCAAAACTTTAGAGTATTAGTCATGGCAGCGTGCTGCTTTCCACCTGATGACTAATTAAGTCTGGCTGACTCATTTAGTCACCAAAATACATGTTTAAAGGGCGTGTCATCCTGGTCACACTTTTTCTCTATATACATGTTTTGTTATCTGTAATTGTTGCTCATGTCGTTTCCAGATCTATTGTGCGGATGTCTCATTCTATCGGTGGTATTTTGTCAATGTTCTATTGTTAGGCTCTTGGCCGCATATTCAATGGCACAGAAAGAATTCAGTTTTTTTTAATTTCGACTCAAGCAAAAGACAGTTTGCGTTAAATGCATTTTTACAGTAATGAATCACTATGATCAGTATGATTCACGGTTGGATACCCATCGATCTTATGAAGAACTACCACTATTTTGCGGTTGATCAGCTATTTATTAGAACGGTCCTTTTACTATGAGCTGACCGGTTTTGTTAGTTCACCTCCCTACAGTACACGGACAGTGAGATGTTGGACAAGGAAAGAACTACAAGTAGTTGAGACCTTTTTACAAGAAGCAAAATGCTAGAATCATCGAGTTTATTGCTTTCCAGGAGGTTCGGATAGGACCCAGTGCTCCAGAAAAAAAGCAAATTCTCCAAGCACCAAGAAAAATAAGACCATACTTCATGGCGTTTCACATCCAAACTATTCAGTAGGATACAAATTTGAACCCCATGACTGTTCCAGAAAATCAGGAAAACACTCATTCTCTTGGGGAACGAAGCCCACTGAGGGTTTCAGAAAAGGTACCTCATTAAAATTTTGTCAATGAAATGTTCATTCTAACTGTTTTGGGGATACAACATCCAAGTAGGAGCCGGTTGAGAGGCCAAATATATTTCCAAAAGATAAGAAATTTCCTTACTTAGTAGCAAGCCTTCAAGCCTGTGAGAAAGAAGTGTGTTTCCGCTCACGCATTCTGGTTTTCTCCGCAGTTTACTTACCGAAACATCTTGTTTGCGTACACCACGAGATTTCTCAAGAACACCTCTTCAGATTGACTAAGTAAGAGTGCTGTGGGTGTTTTGATCGTTAGCCAATCACCGGTGACTTACTGCAAGCAGTTCTGATCGCAACACACTTTGGCACAAAACTGCTGACCTTACTTGCGAAGTATCGTGTATTACAAGTCAATCGACGAGGAATTTAAAGCCCCCAAATGCAGCTGAGACAAGATTTACTCATGTTGAACCATTTGTGGTAGCATCAGCTGCAATTAGCTCATAGGTAAACATTTCAAGGGAGTGTCGTTTAGTTCTATGGAGTCCTCAGAAAGACGTTCATTCTACAGTAGTGTGATCAACCTTCGCTTTCAGCGATAAGTTATTTCTTTGGTGGCAGAATACTCCGTGGCACCGTTCATGCATTACCCACACGATGAATGGTGTCGACCACATTCGTGTGTGGAACGGTCACTGTTATGGAATGCATATCTCCATCGAAAACCGTTACGTGCGCAACGGTACTGCTGTATACTTGTTTTCGACACCAAAATATATCGAACTAAGGTACCAAGAAATTGGAGAACAACTTCAGTCACGGTGATATGTTTTCAATTACCGGTAAAATCTACTCTTAAAATGTCAGAAACATAATTTACCGGTTGATCAGACAGCAGCTAACCTGTTCGCCGATCTTGGCAATCAGCTTGTGGACGTTTCATCACCTACTGGTACGACTGCGTGTCCACTTGCAGCCATGCGTCTGTCTTTAGGATAACATTAGTTCATTTTTTGTTTGTATGACTAGAAGACCTTGTGAAAAGCGACACAGTGGCGGAAGACTATTTGAAGTAATAAAGGACGTGATCTAGGCGATACGAATGAATGCTACGTAGCTTTATAGCTGTTAAAAGTCTAAGTTAATTATCTTACCTGAAACATTGCATCAAACTTGGAACAAAAAATACCGTTACCAGTAAGTCGTGCCCTACTTAACCTCATGATGCAACAAACAAGATCGAGCTTTAACCTTTCATCGCTGATAATAATTCGTCTGCATCATCATGTGAAGCGTGATCGTCGAGAAACAGCAACTTAATGATTTCGATGCATGATACATTTTCTTTTTACTGGAGACGAGGTAAACTTAAGTAATCTTTGTTTGATCTTATTCCCGAAAAAAGGTCGCCCCCATGAGAATTCAAAATGATCTTCTTTGGTTTTGGCATCTTTTCGGGGCGTCAAAATGATTTCCACTATAAGCAGATAAAACTTATGTTTCTTAGAGTGAACAGAATAATAGGTTGGATCCGTATGTACAATAGGGTACAGGATACTAACAGCTGATTGGGTAAGTGAAATTCTGGCTGTTATATCGGAAGGTAAATAATCTAACAAGTGGAGACATTGGATAACAGACATGAATGAAACCTATCCGACTACAGAACGTCTATCAAAGCTGGGCCTTGTTTTTTATCGTTTTTAGAGGGAAATGACTTCCCTCCAAGGTGCATGGATCTGAGCCATTAAAATTCAAAATGTGGCCACCGATGTCGCATTTAAGTGAGCTACGAAAAGTATATATATATATATATATATATATATATATATATTCTCAAAGGCTAGAAGAAACCTAACCAGGGTAATAAAATTCACCAGGTCAATCACCATTTCCACATGATACTCTCGGTTTGGCAGTTGTTTCAGCGCTTTGTTTGCATGCATGCTTTTGCATTTTTATATCACACCTTATGCAAAGTAAATTAGCATATTGTATGGTTCTGTGTTATCATTCGTCTGGCATTCCGACAACATGAACGAAAAGACCGAGTCTGTCAATCTTCTATGTGTGCCGCATCAAACAGAGTCGCGAATGTGTGAGGTCTAATAATAACAACCCGATGGAGCCACTTATGCTTATTATTATTATTATTATTATTATTATGGCTATATTAGTTTGCTAAACTTGAAAAGCACTAAACTGAAGTCAACTAGGCTGAGCGAACACAGTGACGACACTAAACACCTGCTGCGTTTCAGCAGTTTCAGCGATTGCCCGTCGATTTACTAACATAAAACTATGACAGGGAAACAACGCACGGCGTCCTGTGATGTTCGTTAGTGATTACAGTACTCTTCCGCTTTGATTACATTCCAAGTAGGACAAATGCGAACAAGCTATTTGTGGTACATTGGGTGCCTTTTACAATGAGAATCTTTGCAAATAATGATCGAGTCGAAATCATTGTCGGATGGCTTTTCGTTCCTACCCAACTAGCCGGTAGAAAGTTAATGCAAATTTATTGACCGACATTTTCTCGGTAGCCTGCAAAGCAACAACAAACGTAGCCATGAGAAATTGACGTACATCGGTTCGAAGTTCAGTCTACGGCGATGTCGTCTTCGCGGATAGATCAAAATAGAATAGGGAATTATGTAAGAGATTGTTGGCAAATGCTTCCATGGTCAATATTTAGTTCCATGTAGCAGAGTTTTAATTTTTGAGGAGCTGACCCCTCCAAGACAAGCAAAATTGACAGAAAATATCAGAACAATGGACTTGCTGTAGATGTTGTTCCTATACTCAAGGCGTCAAACGTTTGTTTCAGAAGCATTTGTTGGAAATATGTCCAAATACAGGTGAAATGAATAAGGCCTTCGCTGAGGAGTTATTTATTAGAAAATTCCAACTGAAAAGCTACAGACTAGTGGAAGGGAAGCAAAACTCTCTTGTTTACAAAAACTGAATATCCATCTTACCCTTGAACGCGTCTTCCTGAACTTTTCTGGGTACTCATGGACTGTTGCTCAAATGCAAACAAATTCTGCAAAGCGACTCCATAAATTCCGCAACGGATATCCATTTTCAAAAGACGCAAAGCGAATTTACAAGAAAACATACTACTTGCATGCCTCCCCCATCCGTAGTATTACGTTACATTGGAATCAGTTTGCATTTCATAAATCTCGTCTTTCAATAATAGGTCTAGATTATTAGTGGGGAGAAATCACTCCTCCGGTAGCAAAATTTTGCACTGTTCAAGGAAGGCGGTCAGACTTTCCCGGAGACGTTTTTAAGGGCTGGCAGGTAATAACTTCTACTGACTATCCTGATAAGCAGCCAATTTTCCAGGATTTCTTGTAGAGGGGGTATTGTACGGTTTTTTACGAGGAGGTAATTGAAATACTGCCATCTTGAAAATAGAGCCATGGTTACTAAAAACCACATGGACATTCAATCTTATTAGCATGCCAAGCTTGAACTCGTTTTTTCCTAATCTCTCAGTTGGGGTGCATGAAATATGTATGAAGCCACTTACTTTCCAAATCTGCGTAGCAAATGACATGTGCATCAGAATAATTGAAGACGGCAATGACTTTTGTAGGTTTTAGTGCAATTAGCGCCTTAAAGTCAGTTGCTTGATTAGCCAGTCAATCAATGAACCTTTTTGCGAATCCCACTCAAATTCGTGTGAGTTCTCAGTGTGAACATTCGAAAACGGTTAATTTGATCTTGCCAAAATAGTGTTGTTATCTGTAAAACAAAAGTGAATAGGGTTTAAGGAGGGATGCCTGAGGGCCCTTCCATATAAGCCTTGAAAAAATTTCCATATTACCTTTCCAGTTGAATTACTCATCTGATAATCCGACATTCAGTTTATTCGAAACATTTGGCCGGTGATAGAAGGATAACTTATATGTATCTGAACTTGCATTGTCAGAGTTTACTGGACATGAACGATGATCCCAAATGTCTTTTGTACCAATATAATGATACCGCACCGTGTTGCTTGTCAAGATGATTGCAAAATCGATCTGCATGGATCTATTCGTTTCGTTCATCCGGAACTATTAAGTCATCCGAAAGTCAAACCCATTCCGCGGTTGGCTGACACGAAAAGTGGGAGTATTTCCTGAGAACGATAGAAAGGCCCAGCCGGATTTATTTGTTCAGAGAACAGAACTTTCTATCGTGCGACTCCTTTTGTATGCTGAGGGATAAAATAATGCAACCCAGTTTTAAAAATTTTCAACATCTGTCCAACATGATCAGTTTACGGCGTTATATCAGAGGCGGGTAACTGTAGTTATGTCCCCATATACTTTTTAGCAATGACCGTTTCCTGGTCCTGTCCGAACTTCCATACCCCCAAGTGTGGCGTTTCATCGGCTATACGTTAGAGCACCACACTCCAAATAGCAATATCCATATAGGTCGATCGGTACTTGTTTCTCAGGTATCAAAGTGACTCAGAATCAGGTCGCACCAGCAAACCGTCGTACTTCAGAACATGTACTAATTTTCGCTTACCATAGGAAATCATTCCAAGAGCGAGGGCTCTGTTCGTACTATAGTGGATGTCTTTAAACTTGGCTACGTTTCAGATAGATTCTTCGTAACCCTGCCTGATTTCTCACAGATAAAACGCCTGCACATATACGTCGTTGACGATCAATGCTAAGTTTGCAATCCATCCGTCATGATTAATGTAGATTTCGTTGTACACAATTTCGGGCCATACAATGGTGGCGCCTACCTTTGATTTCCGGCTACTCCAAGCTTTTGAGTCCTCATATGCACTAATTCCGAATACAGCACCACGGTGATTTGCTGTGTCACTCGTCGAAAATGTCGGTCTTAAAAAGTGATCGGTTCAAAGTGTGTATTTTGCGGTCCAATTACGTTCACACCTGTGTTCTTGTTAGTAGTGCTCAGCTTGCCAATGACCACTACGGCAGCATTAAGATAGGTTCAAAAAATCCTTGTGGTTTCGTGAGGTGAGCCCTGATACTGATTCCTAATAAGGGTGCGACGGTTGTGCACTGCTTCTCGGCTTCTCATCATAGCTTGGCTTCTGTTACAGAATAAAGCCTCATCCGAATAAATTTAAGATGGTTCGGGGGACCCGATATTTTTTTTCTGAATGAGCATTTCGGCGTTTGAGATAACTGCATACCCGGTGATTCAACGACGATCCAGTAATCAGTCACTCCGAACATAAGACACTTTTGGGAAAGCTCGAATAGCCTTTATCTCTGTGCTCTCTCTAGGCAACTAAAGCTGCGTTCTTTTTTGTAGCTGCCAACGTCGTTCTTGACAGGTTTCATTGCACATTCTTCGCACTATAAAAACCTACTAATAACAGTCTTGCACCCATTTCGTCTTAGTTCAACTTTTCCAATGATGGCGCTTTTGTGAACTTGATCAACATTACATCTATTTTGCCTCTCCTATGCTCTTGAGCAGGAAACAGCGCAATGACTGAGGCTCCAGTAAAGCCAAGACATGATAAGATTATGTCTATTCTACCACTCTCCGAGCTTTTTAGCACTCAACAACGGAGGAAAATTGCCTCGTGTTTAAATTTAACAAACAAACCTCTCTAAAGAGAACAAGAGGTTTCTTCAGTGGAACAGTCAAGTGTTGATGATGTCTTTTAAGTTGACTCGTAAGTGTCGCCTATTTTAACATGAATGGAAAGTGTAGTCTAACTCTAACTTGGTCGTTTGTTCTATTCATCGGAGTGCTGGACTACTGGTATGTTATCCCATCTACCACCCCCCCTAATACGATGCATGGTGCACGCAGTTGGTTTACGTAAGAGTGTTTCATGGGCACTGCCAACTGCTGTGAAGTTATTAACAATATGTGAGCTTAGCACTCAAACTATTGAGGAATTTACGGAACAACTGTGCATCGGGTAGCCAGCAGTTCATGGAACCTGGATGTGTTGACAATTCCGGGTGACTAGAACATTCTAGCAGAAGCTGCTCAGGAAAACATGCGCAATTTACTTGCTCGATGTGATTCACGAATGATTATTATGCACTCTTGTAAACATATTCTAATGTGTACATTGTAGATCCCATTAGCTGAGAATCGAAAGCAGATTGGAAACACCGTAGATGCACATCATACACTTGTGCGTGCTCAACTCGTATTTCCCCTCTCTGTCAGACTGGTTAAATGACCCGTGAAGCTCACAGGCACTGTTCTGATGGATCTTTTGGCAAACCAAAGCACCCCCAAGCAGTCTGAAGCCAACCGGCTTTGTTAAACAACCAGCAGTTCTTGTTAAAAAGGACAGTACAGCGGACCATTGCTGACTAGATGGGTTATGTATGATGGTGTACCAGAGAATGCTCAAGTTAATACGCTATGACCTTATCCAAAAAAAAACAGCAGAAGCTCATCTTATCAAAGCATCTAACTCTCGCATGCCGAAACAACAGGCTACATGGTTCGAATGGAGATATCGCACCTCTCATTCGTGGTACATGATACCATGCATTAAATCCGTATTCAGCTTGGGAGATTCCAGTCGACGTTTACATCTCCTATTGCTTCATGGAAGCTCTATCCTCAGTAAACATTTTATTGGCCGTAACGAAGACACAGAATGCTGAAAGACAATATTTCGATCAGTTGTTGAACCTTCCGTCAACTTAGATTCTTAACCGTCAAACAAATCCAAACTTAACAAATTAGGTGAGAGATGGTGAGGTTGGATCCCACCTAATGTTCACAAGTGCTGCCCACTCGCACTTTTTGATCAACCGATTAAATTAATATTTTCAATATAGAGAAGGAAATTCATTTCTTAAGCAAACATTTTAGCTGAACTGTCGATGCCCGCAAAAGGCTACAAAACGGCCTGTGCTAACTGCTTTGAAATTAACTTAGCGATATTGCAACTAAACTGCTCGTGTCACTCTCACTGTGCCACTTTCTCCAAGCAATCAATAGATCTTCGTCCTGTGTTAAACCCCCGAACGTTTAACAATCTACATGAGCATGCTTTATCGACTTCTTTGTTGCCCTTAACCCGAATAATCCTGTAGACTGTAGGCAGTACCTGTACTTTACATTATCACCCGGTAGGACTACTCAGAAGACTCCGCTTGTTAGTGGCTATACAGCATTGGGACCTTAGGGATGACTGACACCTTCGAATTCAAAACCAACTCTTGGCGGGCTAGAGGTACAACTGGCTAATCCTTCGGAGTCTGAAATCTACGGTATGACAGCGTCGTAATTCAAGCTTGTTAGTAAATCTAACGGGGCCAGACCACACCTTAGTCCCCAAGAATCGGAAAAATTTTCTTTCTTTTCCAAAGTGTTGTGAATGTGTCTACATGGACAATATGGGTGATCCTAAAGAGCTCCAGCTAAATGGGTTCCACCTGATAAAGATGTCCACATTTCTGATACCCTGTTAGAGAGCTTTGATTTAGTGTCACTGTGTATAACTATACGAATGTGCCCATATCAATCGCACGATGTTTAAAACTTTTACTTTTCTCAGTAAAGGAACTTCACTTCCAAGTGATAGCATCTTCACGAGCCTCGAAGTATGTCTTTGGAATCGATATTCATTTGAGTAAATGCTACGTGTTGAACTTGTTATCAATCTGCCGCAGTACGTTAACCAAACTACTTAGTGATAGCATCTCACGAGTCTCGACGTATGTCTTTGGAATCGATATTCATTTGAGTAAATGCTACGTGTTGAACTTGTTATCAATCTGCCGCAGTACGTTAACCAAACTACTTAGCAAATGTAGTTCTAAATATTTTTGTTATATCATCACGTTAATCTCGTTCCCCTCGATTCCACATTCCTATTACCTGCTCAGTTTCATTGATGGTGCATGCTATATGGAGGCGGTGGCCAAAGCAATCGCACAAGCTAGGTATGAAATTTTCATAACCGATTGGTGCATGAATCCTGAAATATTTCTTCGACGCCCCGTCAATTCGAACACATGGAGACTGGACAAACTGCTGCAGGCCAAAGCTGTAAGAATCTATTTCTACCTTTGTATGTAACGTTGATTCCCGTACTTGTCTGTTTTTAATGCGGAGACAAGAAAGTTAAACGCAGTGCTCGCCATCAATATTTTCCCTATTGCCAACTTTCTTGCGACAAAAAAGAAGGCCCAGTTGCATTTGGTACCTTTTATAACTTTAGATATCCTCTCTGTTGGTTATCACTGACAATGGGCGTTGTAATGGAATTGTAGAGCAGTGGAACTGCCTGCCAATAATCATGAGCACATCATTTGTATGGGATCGGGTCGCATGCGCGTAAGGAAGCAGTAAATTCAAGTCACATGGGGTCGCATAAACGACATATCCAGAGGTTCATTCGTAAAAGACTAGAGCGAAGTAGCCTCGAACCAAAGACGAAAAGACGGGAGGTTCCTACCTTCAAAAATAGGTCACTGAAAGACAGCTCATAGCTCAAGATGTAAAATATGGATAGAACTGCGAAGAAACTTCCGAACGAAATTCGATATGCCGATCTCTAATGTTTTTCACTAGAAAATAGTGAATATATTACCGGAGGAGGACAAGAAAGTCAGTTTACATGAAACCGCTGATGAAGGGTACAATACCACGAAAAAAGCAGAGCAGTTAATCGTCATATAAAACCCGATCCCTGGATCTGTAAGAACTGTCTCTTAACTGATCAGACCAGGATACATGTTTATTGCATTTCACCTGCGCGTGCGGTCTACTGTCATTGGTAGTATTTCGGGACTGGATGGACTGCAAACTATCCAGATGTTGGTCACGTTTGAGTGTAATGACAATCTCAAAGCAATGAGAAAACTCAAATTAGGGGAAATGTTTCGCGACCGAAGTCAATGATGTGGATGCTCCGTTGTGACAAACCAGATTCAGTATTTAAAGCACGGAGTTTTCCAATGGCAATATCGTCGAATTGCTCGGTTTGGTTATTGTGTCAAGAATGACCGTATGACGTGAAATGAAAAGGTAACAAGAAGATGCTTTGAGGTAGTTTACACTGCTTGACATTCGTGTTCATTTTTTGCCACCATTCTGAACAAACTATCCGTGCTTATTGAAACGATCACATAAAAATAACACTCTATACCCACGCACTTCGGATTCAAGAAACTTTTGGAGGAGCAAGGCTCGGTCATGTGAATTAAATTCGCTGCTAACTCTGATAAATCAAATGCGAACACATCAAATTCTGTCTTCCTGGGCTGTCAAGACGTTGTACCCTGGGCAAGCAACAGACCAAGTGGTCAAATTTTGTATTTATGAGAACCGTAAAAATTTACCCCTCAAAAGGTTATTGAGTACGCGTATGATTGCATATCATTATGGATGAGTACTTTTTTCTGACAGCCCACCCTTGACCTATATGACGAGTTTTGCCTCAAAGAAACAAATCTTTTAATCACTATAGGTTTCATCACAAGACAAGCCCGACCACCGGGAAAACAGTAGTTTCATACATCCAGACATATGAGTATGGATGTATACCCACTAGACACCGGCATATCAGCGTAAGACTATCACGTTAGACTCAAAGTTTGATGACTTAAAGGTTCTCCAAATACTCTGCTCTTCATGAACCGGGAGATGCCCAGTTTAGCTCTTTTCTGTCCCACTCCAGGGTTCTCACCATGTAGACTGATTCCGTAAGTCGACTGGATACGATTGTAGTTATTTCTATCTAACAACCCGTCTTCTTAGACTTTTGTTTATCAAGATGTAGTGTCGTGGGTGCTAGCTGAGTGAGTTAGGAGCTTGATGCACTTTATTCTATAACGTTGAGAGTCTAGTTACTTGAGTGAGGAAACCTCAAGGAAGAAGACAAAGGACACCAGAGGAAGATCGGCTATATTGCAGATGAACCAATGAAAGAAAGGGCACCGCGGCTTAGTTGGATACAACAGAGAGAAAATGAAATCTCAGTGAAATATTACACAGGGTAGAATTGTTCGTTAAGACCTGAACGTCCTAACACAAGGTAGACTCAAAATTGTTCTGTAGGTCCTCCTCAGGTTCGAACTTTCATTTCTTCCATCCAACAGGAACAAGGCGTCTGCGTATGCATCATGTTGTACAATGGAATCGAAGGTATCGTCCCGTTCTCCAGCGTTCAAACGGCACGTTATCTACACAGTCTTCATCCAAATATCCACGTGAGTTAGTCTTGTCAAGGATTTTGTTTGCTCTTTTGTGCGAGCTTTCCTCATCCTTAGCCTGTGGAACACTGCTGTTGTTCTTAAACCAGACGGGCGGAATCCCCTTAAATTAAGGGCTTTCAAAGATTAGATGCTGAAAGCGGCCCTAGATTAGAAGACCCGATTCGTCTGAGTATGTTGATCACTTGGTTTTCAGTTTCACAATTTTCTCTGTTCGTTTTTTCTTTGGTACACTAATGCCTCGACATTAACGGCAGCTGTGTAGTCATATCGTGTGTCCACACTGGGATGCGTTTCATTTTGCTTAAGATGCTTGAAGTCTTTCTGAAGCGTGCGTGCTTTCCCCCCATCCAGGTATATTTCTCGCCAGTACGCATAATGTTTTGGTCGCACCATGAGAAAATGGTTTCGGTTGATCAGTCCGTGGTTTTTATGGGTGGTATTGATCTTTGCTTTGGTCGCTGGGACACTGTGGACCATCGGTGAGTTAACGTTCATTGTAACTTCGTAGGTTGTCATGATAAGTCAATCTGACGCAATACTTCAGATGACCAGATGGTCATAAACGAAACGTAATATCTGAATGTCCTGAGGAATTATCCAGTAAGTGATATGAAACCCGAACCATTGGACACATTCATCTAGGTATTAGACTGAATCAGTTTTATGTTTCCATCAGTGTAGACGAGCCTCACGGGGCCATCTTGAGCATTTCACTGGGAAATTCTGAGTTGCTTTAACGTGATAAACATGCGGTGTATATTTTGGGTTTAGTTGGATGACCATAGATATGCACATGCATTGCCCAGCTCTAATCCACCTTACCAATCTGGAGTCAAAGCCGTTTAATCTTCATGAAGGGAGTGTGGAAAGGATCGTTGACCAAGTCTGGTTCATTCACGTGTTACATCCATGACTTGAGACGAGTGAATCACATTAATAGTAAGAAAGCATGCACTCGATAAAGTATCCAAGCTGTACTAGTGTGACCATTGCGTGCGAGAAGCACATAACCATCATTTTACGTATGTTTTCCTCCTCTACCCCACCTTTACCCAAGTCTGCTTTGCTGAAAGTGGCCGTTTAAATGGGTCTTTCCAAAGCCTCCCCAGAGAAGGGCGTTTGCACAGCATAAACACACCTGGCACAGCTGAGCTGATCCAGACAGTAAAATTTATACACACCTGATTGCTACGGTTGACAATTGGATAGTCCCTATCTTCAGTGATCTTGCGTTGCCTGACCGAAACCCAGCAGTTGATAGATCATCCCTCATAAACATGTAGCTGTTGTTCCACTCTGCTCTCTTACGAACTTATCCAACTTGTCTCTGTGTTTTCTGAGACTAGCTTACTGGAGCAGATTATTTTTCAGTTAATGGTTATCAATCGGGTACACCCACTCTATAGGTTACAAGATGTTCTCAAAACCAGCACTGTCGTGGTAAGTAAATCAACGTGGTTTTACCTAACCTACTGACATCCTAATCCGTTTTGACAGAAATATCGATTACAGTTCAAAGATATAAGCCTCATTTACATTGTCAGTTACACTTAATATTCTCATCGGTCTGTGGTTGGGGAACTGCCACCTTTAAGATTGAGATCACTTCGTCGGATATGTGTCGGAATAATGGTAGCTCGGATGTGCTCATAAGTAATTTGCGGGGTAGCCATTGATCTGTTTGTAGAGTGCGGCAGACGTTTCGCCATCACTCGAGGAGACATAGCCACTGCGTGTTTGGTTTGGTAGTTATTCCTCGTTTGCTCGGGTTCATATAGTCGTCGAGGACTACCGGACACCTGCTGAAGTGACTGGCCGATTGGAAGGCATATTTTCCCCATCTCAATCGTCCAATTCCATCTGTGTTGCCTTGGGCTCTCAACATTACTCAAAGTACCAACCGAATGCAAGGAATATAGACCGCAGGGCAAAGCCACTCGAAAGGGACTAAAGAGATTGAAAGAGAAATGTCTTAGAATCAGCAAATCAGCTATCAGATAATCTTTGCAAACTATAAAATCTCAAGTCTGTAAGAAGACAGTACTCAAACAACCGCACACTGATGTTGCTCCTCAATTTTCAACAGGACCTTTGCAAGCTACCTGTCAAGATCGGCAAAAAGATCACTAGCACCTGATCAACTACTACAGAATTCGAGATAGCTCAATGATTAGAACGAGAACTTACTCACTGGAACATCCTTGGTTCTAATCCAACCCAGATATCTCAGTTGCTGGCGTCTGGGTCCGAGACCTTTCTCAGCCCTCTTGCTTCCTCCAGATGGCATCAATGTTAGGCATCAAACAGGTGTTACAGTAAAATGATTATGATTAACTACTATATCACTTCATCATCCAGATCGTAAATGACTTCTGTTAACCTCATTATCTTTGATCAGTTCAACCAGTTCGCATTTTCCGGTAGTACTATTTCTTTTTCTCTGAAATTCAAATATCTGTACCATCTGGTTAACCCGTAATAATGGCTACTTGTGATTTGAAACCCTTACTCTTGGTTGAAATTTCGAAGCCATATTAGCCGCAATTGCCATGAGAAAATAAAACTGGACTTCCTGAAGGTGAAGAATAACAAAAGTGGGGCAATGAATGTGGCTTGCTACTTCTGGAAGCAGGCCGGGATTAGTTTGTAAACATGGTTCTGATGAGCGGAGACAATAGATAGTGACCTCCGAAGTTGTCTCAACTCGTACACTTTGTGGAACCCTATCCCTTAGAGACGCTGTACATTTACTGACCTACATTTTATCGATCAGTCAGTGAATCATTCGTAGTGGAACGCACCTTTCGCTGCTTTGTTACGGTAAAGGACTAAGTTTTCATTTGGAAAAGAGTCAACCATTTGTTATCTCATGTGAATAATTGCAAGGGTGGCTGCATTTGGCTGACTTTATCCGATTCCAAGTGCTGTTTTTGTAACTCTGAAATAGTCTACATTAGTTAGAGTGACACCAGAGCTGAACTTCGATAAAGTTCAGCGCGAATTTGAGGATTACCGGGAGCTGGATGGCCATGTATCAAGCATAATTGTCTGCTCAGCCACAAGTTGCTGGATTATGGTTATTGATGTATTCTGGCTGATTACCACTTAGGTGTAAATAAGAAGCCTCGGACGACCTTTGTTGAAGTCACAGTGTGTAACCCACAATTATCGAATTGTTTTCCCTTTGATCAAGAACACCTAAATCCACTGGAACTGTCCTTCTTTTAAGTACCGAGTTTTCCTATGATTTACACTAAAAGTTACAATTTTTTGAACTTTCCTAGAGGATATTCCAGTAGCGGAATTTCGGGCATCCACATTCTGAACCCGATTGTTTGGCGTTTTGAAGGACTGCGATTTTCGGAAGTCAATCATTTTATCTGACCCTGGGGATTATGCGCGAATAGTGTGAGTGAGGTTGGTCAAGAGCAGTAACTTGACGTCTGAAATGAGTCCGGGTCTCGCTACTGTACTATAGTGAATATAGCGTGACAAACTGATATCCAATAACCATGATGTCAGTATGCTACCAACGATGACTTCAGACGCGTTTCTAAAGGAGATAGAATTATGTACTCCCTTTTGCAGTTCGTGAATTTATTTCATCATCAACTGGCATGCTTGGAAATGTTGTGCTGCAATCGTAGCACAGACCTTTGCAGCATGTTATCTCATCCATTCAGCTGAAAACCTGGTTTGTTTTGAACTCTGGTTTATGCTATTATAACGTAGTCATTTTGGAACGTTTGCATTCAAACCAAAGCAAAATACCGCTGTACTATACGCCGCAGTCAGCCTCAGAATTTCCACTTCATAACATGAAAATGTGTCGCCTCGAATTGAATGAATAGCCACCAACCGGTACTGCATTGGTGTGGCGGGCTTTAATGAGGCTGACAAATTTGTCGGGATAGCCAAACTTCCATAAAACGACCCAAAGTGCTCCTCTATTGTCCCCTTCCCCAGTAAACCCACTCATTTTTTCTGAGTGGGGCAGGTAAAATAGGATGGGGATCCGCCAACAAAAATGTGAGACCAGAACGCGCAAATGTGTCAGGAGAAACGAGAATACGACTTGACGCAAAACCCCAGCTCTGTTTCAGGGTGGTCTCCGTAACGATAAAGGAGAGCAACAATAACTTTGATGCCATTTGTTGTACGTTCTCTTCATGTTACAGTAGTCCTTGTTTCCTTTCTTTGTGACAAGCCAGTTCTAACAAAATGCTCTAACCAAAATCTCGACTTTACTATTCGGGATAGTGTTTCACAGTTTTATTTAAATAACCAATCAACATGAATGTGCTATTGTCTACCGTTGTCTCCCCTGAGCATATATTCACTTTCTGGGTCATTTAATAATGCAGAGTGAAACGAAAACAACAAGCTTAACAACGATAGATGAAGATTTCTTCCCTCACCTTGAAAAGTAGCACTATAAGCAGCACTCAGCTGCTGAACAGCGTCAATTTCTAGAACTCCACCCTCGTACAGCGACGAACCAGAGAGGTAACTCCATAGTCTGCCATGCATCCTCTGTTGTGAGGAGCAGCGACTCAAACGGATCGAAAGCTCAGGAAACAAAAGCTGTACTAGGCGCGGAAATAACATTTATCGCCGTTTTGGGTGAATTGTTGTTCACATTTGGAGGGCTGACACCCGCTGGTGACAGTGCTCAGCCGATATCCTGGATAACCTCTTGGCAGCTTGTGCTCATAATATTCGATGTGTTTACATGTTTTTGTCTTTACGTTATTTGGTCCTTTGTTTTTCAACAACCCTGCATCCAGTATTCATTACCACGTCTTTGTGCCAAGAACCAACTCGTATTCTCTCCTCACCATATACTCATTTTGGGATCATCCTAAAGAATAACCTGGCCAGGCTCAACTTCTTCTACTGCACAAGAAAAAACATATTTTGTTGTTCTTCTGTTACTTGTAGAAGCTGGAGCCTCCCTCCCCTATAAGCTCCTTTAAATACATGGATTCGGGAAAACAGCGAGTGAGTTCTGACGTAGCCCTTTATTACTCTTCTTCACCTTCGTGACCGTTCTGGAACAACTTATCCTATAGTATATCGACGAAATTAAAAATGTCCCGAGGCTTTGTTTACCTGTCCCGCTCTCCAGCTGTTCTCGGCATGTTGCCTAGTGTTGGATTGTGATACACAACTGCCATTCGGCTACACCATTCAACAACAGAGTGACTTAGGCTATTCTCAGTTATTCCCATGCACAAACAGACTGTTTCTTAACGTGACTGTGTGAGATGTTTGATCAGGTGTTTCACCACACCTCACTACGGTAGTCCTTCTACACACAACGTTTGTTCTCAAATTATAGCCGCGTGAACACACTGAATAATCGAATTACCCCGCTTCTTGCTGCTTAACTGTATCCATCCATTTGCGTCACACATATCAACCAGACACTGCAGTTAACAATCAGACTGCATAACTGACTCCTGCTGTTTCCATCATGTACTGCTGAACTAAGGCGGTAAGATGTGTCAGCCAAAACTTCTCCTAGATTTCCAGCTTATGAACAACTCCCGGTGGGATTTGTGAAAGGACAGTAGTAGTACGATATTAATAGTTATATTTCGCCAAGTCTACTGGATCCAGGGTATCGATTGAATGTGAACACACTCACGCGTGCTACTGATTAGTGATTCTATCCAACGTTGGAGTTCCCTGAATACTCATTCACACTTTAAGCTTTGCGCTCAAAAAGGCTTTCTAGGAATGCTATTCTTTGCTTAAGTCATCTTGTGGCTCTACACATAAACCTCAGTTCCTAATGAAGCGCTGGAATCGTTTTTTCGTTCAATTTCTGCCCGACTACAGTTAACTTTATTCTGACTGATGCAGTCTGTCCTGTGCATATTAGAACCAGACGATGAACTGTGAATTAGGTAACTCACTATTCCCTGTTCATCGCAGTTCCCCTCATGCAGATAATCTGTCAACATGTAATAATGATTCATTTTGAGGAAACGATTTTATTGAATAACATTTTATACTACTGACCACCCAAAAATAACAAGAACCCCATAGTCCCACAAGAAATGCCCATTTAGAATTACCCAATTGTTGTAACTTGGTGGACGGTAGTGCGACTCTGTATCGGTCCCTTGGCTTCCTGCTTCGCCCAATATCAAAAGACACGGTAGCTCTACACAGCCCTTTATGGAGACAAAGGAAAATTATTACAACTGTATTTATAGGGTAGTCACAGTGTGTTCCACAAGGTCGTGCTAGAAGCACCGTGAGGGGGCGAGAAGCGTCCAGTCAAGAATGCTCGGCCCGGATTAGCTGGCATTCCGACCAATCAGGGCATGCCTTCATTTGGCCCGTGTCCTGCACGTGACACATCCGTCCAAATGATGTGATGTTCGGTTATTAGGGACGGCTGGCTTCCGAACACCAATATGTAAAGTTATCCAAGAAATATCCAGAATAATCACGTCAAATTAGTCCAGGATTACCTAATTTCGTCCATAACAGTACAGACGAAGATGTGAGAACGAACAGGGCTAAGCAAATTGTGCTACTTTTGGAGACTAGCCACGTGACACGTCCGTTTTGCTGTGAGGAAGAGGAATAAATGTGCAACCCATGGGCTAGTATCGCACGCAAAACAGCTTGCTAGGACAAAATCACAGGAAGCTCACCTAATACTAGGACGGCTCATCCAACCATTTTCCTATTGCGGATTACTGTCCGTACGAGTGTCAGTTACAGTGAACATTGTTTCGAAGTGGGTTTGCTTGCTCAAAACGTCATGGCTTAAAGGTTACCAATCACAGACGTATTCATTAATTTGATGCGTTCCTATCCAACGGAAGACTTGAGTGACAGTTTGATATCAACCTGGAAAAAATATGTGATTTTAAAATAGCCCCTCAAACTCGTTGATATAATATCACTATCTCAGATGACCAATCAAAGTGAGTCGTCCGTTGAAAAAGTCTATTCTTCTCCGTATATCCTTGTAATGTACTACTCATAAGGTTGCTGAAAATCCTTCGACAGCCCATGACCGGTTTCGTTCTTTTGGGGGCTCATCAGGTAGGCGCAGTCCCCGGGTTTCCGTCAACCTTATGTTCTACTT
>NW_008751745.1:1359153-1376768 GCF_000715545.1 Opisthorchis viverrini
AACCTTATGTTCTACTTGAAAACAAATTGCACGAAATTAGCGAATATACATTCATTTGCAAACTAATTCAGCAAACTTATGAGTAGTAGATTATAAAGATATACATGTATCGCGATATCTCGAATATCGTAGCGACTGAAACATGAGGCTGCCTGGTGCAGGGCATTCAGTTGCCTGAGAAAATCACAAACGAGAGATCCAGCTGGGTTCCAGGTGAGTTTCTCGGAAAAAACAAATTAGTTTGCAAATGAGTGTATATTCGATTCTTCTCCGCTGTTTTGGCGGCTGTTTATTGCCTTAGACTAGGCCGGTGATTCCATTACTCTTTTAGCGCTAGGCGCAATTAATCATCATCCTGATACAAGGCTTTTGCGCGCAATCGAAACCTAGCAGTGTTGTAATGCGTCATCCATAGGCCTGTGGATGTGTCGATCAGACTACGAGTCACTCAGATTAAACGCATGTGGGATTCAGCTACCTGCCTACATGACTAACACCTACGCGCTAGGCTCAAAAATGCAGGCGAGATTACAGTTTCGGTCCCCACAGCTGGCCCGGAAGGTCTGTGTTTCGTGAAAAATCACCAGTACGCGTGCCTCAATGTTCCGAAAACCAGCATTACTTTCAGTGAGCGGATAGAAGCGCGGATTTGTACGCGCGTTCAGATGAGTCCAGGTGATCAGGCAAACGTGCGAGAAGAGCTAGTAATTCCATCGCTCTTTCAATGATTCATCCCCTACCCATAAAGTGAATGCCATGTTTCCTCAACTTCCTCTGAGCAAAAAATGTCAATTTTAGACCATGATTTTCCTAATTCGCCTAATTAGGCAAATCAGTCGTTCCTAATTCAAATAAAAACTTCGTTTATGATGTTTATCGTATGTCAGAATCGCATTTGCTTCTGAATGTTAGATGATTCTCATCAAAGTGATGATCTCATCCGTTACTTAGGGGTTTTACCTCCGTCCTCATGATGTCACCTCTCCGTAGTGTAGTTGACCGCAGGGTGAGTTTAATTTGACATTGTAGTTTCACTGAAGAGAGTGTGGATGATTTGAGAGCCTCTGAACACCGTTTAGCTGTATTTATGAGTTGAGTGCATACTTCGATTCCGTTATTAATGCCAATGCACGTGCGAGTTGCATGCAACTTCGCTAAAATGCGTCGTTTGGTGGAGATACAGTTCGTGCTTGGATCCCACAGCGTGCTTCCGGATCTATTTAGACTGATTAGTGTAATGTTGTGTGATTAGTGCAATTAATGGATTTCTGAATCAACTGGAAAAGGTTTGGAACCGACTGAGAAGTCATCGTTTTTCAGAAGAGCTTGGTGAACAATCGGTAGTTCTCATTTGGGCAACGCTTCGCTTTTTACACAAAAGCTTGGTCTGTTGAAGCCTTTGTGTTAAAAGCGAAACGTTGTCCAAATAAAAACGACCGACTGTTTACCAAGCTCTTCTGAAATAATGGATTTCCCGTTTGTGATGGCTCCAGATGGGTTTGTTGTGCATCCGTGCAAGCCATCTTATTCTTTGTTTCAATAAAAATGCTACACATATGGCAGGTGTTGGTCGATGTCACAAAGGCTGCACAGAAATCGAATTTCTAGGCCACATCCATGCGGAGGTTATTCACTGTCAAATTATGGACAGTTAAAGTGGCTTAGTTGGGATGACATTTACCTATGTGGTTCGGTGAAAAAGGTTAATTTGGGTGAAATGATACACTCCAACATGCGAGCAATAAATCAAGCACTCCTGAATACTTGGTTTATTGAGTAGGATACTGTATACGAGTTCACCTTGTTAATCCGTCGTGACAACTGAGGATGTGTGTCGGATATCCGAAGCATTC
The DNA here is from genome assembly GCF_000715545.1 of Opisthorchis viverrini. Classification (NCBI taxonomy): domain Eukaryota; kingdom Metazoa; phylum Platyhelminthes; class Trematoda; order Opisthorchiida; family Opisthorchiidae; genus Opisthorchis; species Opisthorchis viverrini. Next base: position 1,361,007 of record NW_008751745.1, read on the forward strand.
AGCGAAGTTTCCGGGATGTCTCCCCATCACACCAGCGGAAATCTTCAGAGCACTCGCATACAGCTCAGTTTCTCTTAATCGAGTGAGCGATGTAATCGCGACGTTCCTTACTTTATACCTTTCCCCAAGCTTGATCCGTATATTTACGAAAACCCAAGACCCGATATTGATGTTTTGCGCGATTGCATACTGACAGTAGTACACCTTCCGATGACTTCAAAATGATTGCTCACCACATTTCATTCGTACCACCATGCTATCTCAAGTTTTCGAGACAGGCATGTGAAAATTTCATTTTTACATCTAAACGGCCAGAACTTTTATTCATCAGATAAAGAATACCTAGTTTAAACTTTTTATAGGTATCACTAGGTACAGATGCACCAAGGTATAAAAGTCCGTCACAAATCAAATCAACACAAAAACGCAGAACCTCCATCTGGCGTCTACCCAAACCCTTTAGTGGAAAAAACTTAACAGTCCAAGACCGCCGAGCACCTCGGTCCTCTCGTGCTCCGCTGGATCAGGCAGAATCTACTGAAGATTCGGCAGTCCATCGAAGATTTACTCTCATGGTAAGTACAAAGTTTTGGAATCTCGTAGCAATTTTCGTGGAGTTGTTCTGGTTTCCCTTCAAGGTCCTGATTTCTTATTCCTATGTTTACTAGAAGAGTTTCGTGCGTTTCGCCAATGTTATCACCGACGAATAGAAGACTGAAGCAAAGTACGTAACGAACAAGTAAACTTACGGCCAATACAGCTCTCGTTCCGTTTGACTGATGATGGGCGTGACTGAGTTGGGAGTCTTGCACTTTACAACATTTTTTAAGAAAACTGTTGAATGAAATTCTTTGACAACTTCCTCTGAAAACTGTTTGTTTCACGTGCTTACCTATCAGTGTTGTACGTTTTCCATAATTTACTCGCCGCAGACTGAGCTATGCTCAGTTTGAGTGTGCACTGGGAACTTGCCAGAAAACGGAGGTTTATTGAGTTGACCAAGATCACTATTGGGGTAGCTGCAACCACTGTACGACATGTACGCCGTTCTTACAGCTCATCAGGATGATAACTTCTGATTTTTTCACCAAAAAACTTCGGTGGACTGCTGACTCCACAGTCAGGCACATCTTTGAACCTTTCATGACAGACAGTCAAATCTAAGGTGAGGGTATAGTGGTAAAACTATGTCTGCGTAAAAACCCATAAATCCCGGCTCCTTGTCCAATTCCCGGCTGGTTGAGTCCATTTTACTCAGACTCAAGTTTGGAAGATGCTTGGACGTTTTTGCCTTGTCAGTGACAATTATTAATGTTACCTACTAATTAAGCTAAATCAGACTAATTTCATTTAAACTTCTCAAACAATTACATCCCTTTAGGAAACTAAACAATGGGACTAGAAGACGAACCTCGCATATGGGCTCATTTCCTATTGGCTCGTCAGTACCAAATTACCAATAAAAGAAAACGTAACTATAATTACCTTACAAAATGGGTTATTCACGTGGTTACAGACTGATCAGTCGATAAAAGGAATCTGCATACTGGCTAACATGCATCTGACATGTCAGCCAATTGCGATTGCCTTTTCAAACCGAACACCAGTTACAAAGCAGGGCAAAGTCGAATTATATCCTACCCACTTTGCATATTTACTTTTTTGCTGCGTCATCTCGGGTCTCAGTTTTTCCATGAACTATGCGTGACCTTAGTCGCACGGGGATCGTCCTCGACATATGCGAACCGGCATCTAAATTTGGCTAATGCTAGTAATTAAGTAGTCCAAGACTTACTGAAAAGAAATATGAAGTTGCTGTTCTCGCATCCGTAAATATCTGCAGCACCCTTTAAATGTGTAAATTCCTCACGTTTTTCGTCCATATATGCAACTCCTGTTGTAATTTTATATCTTTTACGCGCAAGTTAGCCAGTGGTTGTTCTTCTGTTCCACTGTTTTTTTACCTTCAGGCCAACTATGTGCCAGCGTAGGAGCATCAGGAGCTCGAAGCTGTTTCTCACCCATTGTTTGTACCTTGTAGCCCCACTTGTTTCCGACGAGTGTATACCGCCGATATTTTATACATTTTTATTTTTTTTTACAATAATAGTACGGTATACAAACCCAGATATTTGTGTCGCTGTTCCCCTGTCATATTTGCACCTTAGTAAAAATATACTCACACCAGTTCATAAAAGTAAGACCAGTCTACTGCGTGACAAAAATACAACACAATGGTATGTTAATCTGGATGAAGCTTTCTCATTCACAGTGTTCCCCTCAAAAGATTGGGCCCTCCCTCTTGGAGGGCGTACGGTTTAAGTCGTACTTTTAAAGCATCATCCCTCAAAACTAAAGTCGACACTGAATGAGCCAAAAAACACTATTTGAAGGTTCCTACATTAGTTTAACAGAAATAGACAGGTCTGGCGCCTTTTTCGTAGGCTGCCAGGTCAAATGAGTTTGGTGGCCCTTGAATTTGGTGTTTGTTAAGCAAGGCAAAACGTACATGGTCAAGCCACATTATAAGTGCAAACAACCTTTAAGGTATATATATGCTTGCTCGGTTGGCTGTGATTTTTGCAATAACCTGCTGCTCTCCCCCTCTTTTTGCTGGGTGCTATAAGCCCTCGCAACTTGCTCACTTGTTGGGTGCAAAAACTGGTTAGGAGGTGCCGCTGAAACCTATCTTTATTTCAAAGTTCTTATTTGTTAGAAATAGAAAGTCATGACTCGATACCTTTGTCCGCTAGGAGTGCGCTTGGAGTGCACCGTAATCCTCAGAAAACTAGAATTCCCGAAAACAGCCTTGAGTACTGCTGATTGAGACAGTCTGCTTGGGTAAAAAAGTACTTCTGATATGGCACAGTTCGTGTTTTCGAACATGGAACATGTATGTGAAGTGTGGGATTTCGTCATCTTGATCACACCTTGACACTCTTCTGTACACGAGGAAGCGACATACTTTGTCAGGCCCGTGGATTCCTGTCAACAATAGATGAACTGTGTGAGCTACAATCTAGAACGCGTTTTGATCCAATGCCATTGATGGTATCACTGGCCCTTTTGCAGCGGATACCAAAGTAGCCTTTTTATATTGATGTGGTATACTTAGAAAATCCATTTCAACCTTTCTGATTAAGCCGCTTTCTTCTTGGAAGAATCTGTCTCTCTCTTGTAACGCAATCGAATACAGGCCGGAGTTTTCTTGTGCGCTGCTTCATAGCAGACTCCGGAGGGCACCTTGTTAAGTGACAGCACTGCACTTGAAATTTAACCGCCCTGGGTATCCTGCTACTGCCAGTCAATCGTGATTGACGAGTAGATTGCGGTGCTCATCATCCGCACAATACTCTCAGCTGCGAAACCTTCACGAGTAGAGTAAAACTTCCTACGCCAAAATGTTGCATCTTATTGCGTATGTGCTCAAACCAAAAACCGTCTTTGCAGCCCACCAAATTAAATTCTTCACTGAAGCAACCATGGGACGAGATGGACCAAGTGGTTGAAACACGAATTTACTGACCGGAAGGTTCGTGATTCGAACCCGACCTCGACCTCCTGACTTCCTCTGTCCAGGCTTGGGCAACCTGGCAGTATCCCAGCCCTCGTGCTTCCTTCGCGTGGCATGGCAGCTAGGCATCGAAAGAGTGCTACAGCTGCTGAAGCAACCATGCGTCTGGTTGAAAAGTCTTGTGGACTAATTTACCAGCATTGCTGAGACCCTGAGATGTCTAAATGGGGGCTTATAAGTTCGGACGGATATTCTCAATTCGATTGCCCGATTGCTTTAGTCCATCAGGGGCACGTCATAACTTTCGAAAATTCAATTTCATTGTCCGAATACTGAGTTCCGTAGATTGCACCAAGCAGATGGAATATGTAGCAACCGAAAATGTAATATTTTGGGCTGCTGACTGTTAATTATGCGCACATTTTTTATCGTCTTACAAAATCGTAACATTGGTATTACATACTGAAGGGTTCTAGGTGTGCTCTACATGCAGATGTGGTTGAGGATTGTCTACATCTTGTTTTGTCTGGATAATTCATTTGTTTATGCCCAACTGAATGTAATCCTACCGTTGTTCGTTTGGAAGATGGCACATGCGGTTTCACTTTTTCTACCTCTTTTGGAGTCAGTTTCAGCGGTTCGGAAAGAAAGTACATGCCATTTTTTCAAAGGCTGATGCAAAACCGCACAGTGCAGAGGATTATGTGGAGCTGAATGAAGACGCAGACTTGAAATACCTGGAAGCTGAGTGGGGCTCACACCGCGAAGACTCCGGTGCTTACAACAACTTTGGTTTTGAAGGGGAAGAGGACGAACAATTGGACGAAACGTTAGTTTGTCCTCTATACACTTATACCCGTTGCTACTGACGTCATTCTTGTTGTTTCCGACACATCGCAGAAGAGCAAGCGGGATAGTGGGAACAGACAAAACTTTTACCTCATATGCTTTGACTTCGAGGGATTATTTACATTTTTTTAAGTCTGATCAAGCGAATGTGTCTTTAGGACTGATGTAAAGACTGCTAACATCTGATACTCCGGCTGTCACACGCCACAAGCTTTTAAGTTGAGGATGTTTTCTCAGCTAATTCACTCATTTTCATTGCCTTATTGGCACACTGGCAAAAATGTTATTGTCCTTCTTAACAGAAACTTACATTAGCTTCGCATTTCCGAACATTCGATTGCGCAAGAACTGGACGGTGTACCTCGTCTAGCTCAAGCTGGCTTGGACCGAAATCTATTCGGCAGCTTCAAGTTTTAGCTCCCCTAGGCCAACAGAAAAGTTAGGTTTGAACTTTGTAAGACCAAGACAGACTGATAAGTTGGTAAAATGTCTGCAGATGGGGAGGAATTTTTCAAGTTTTTTACTGGATTTTTATGACAAGTTGATTGGGAGACTAATATAACACATTTGGTGAAAATATTGTATTTATTCACCTATAATCTAAGTGGATTAACTGAGTTACATCAGCAATCAAGTTAATCTGTCCAACCCCTCATTCACTCGACTTGCCTTGATATCCACTGTATCGCATTAGTTTACATCACCGAAGAAATATAGATGCCTAGGAAGTTCACTTCTTGAATTTGTCAGTGCCGCTGCACGGACAGTTTTCAGGACCGATGAATAGCGTCTGTATTCACAACAGTGGGACGTACGTGCGATCTTTCGAAAAAGACGAGTCGAAACATGGGCGGCATCTGGTTGACGAGGTGCTGTACACGAGCAGTTTTTGTTTATCGAGGGAATGTGTTGTGGACGGTAATTGTGGGTGAGGCAAGAAAAGGAAGAGACCAGTTATTCATTGTCACTCGTGCATGAGGGACAAGAGAACTGATAAGCAACCTTGTTTGAAACATGAAATATGTTAGCTTTTTAACCCTCATGCCAGGATGTACGCGAAAAATGGAAACCAGTATTGATGTTCACAATCACGTGAGCATTACTGATGAAGTGCAAGCGGCAGATGAGGTCAAGACTATAACTGACCATGCGTCCTATGGATTACAATACTTTGCATCAATCTATTCGCAGAATCTCTTCATCCGGAACAGGCAGCCTAAAAGTTTACCCGAGGTCCAAAATCAGTCACCTGACACTCCCTGCTTCGTCTTCCCCCATGCTGTTTGATTCTCCTACGCTTTATCATCGCATAACAAAAACTAGTTACGATAGAATAGTGGTAAGCACAAATCCTCTGATGCATCAGTTTTGACGTATTGGTCGGTCGAAACACGTAGCATCCCAAATTAATCCAGCCATGAGATGATTAACTTTTCTTCTCAACGTAATATGTGCCTAGCCGATTAAACTTACGTAATTGTTAGCTACAGTCGGTTTGTTAGTCACTCCGAATGTAGACGTAGTAATTAGGCTTATTGATTATCAGGTATGATTCATCTGCAACAATCTCTTACAGAAAGGTAAAACATTTGTGGTAGCAAGAGGTATGGGTGATCAGGATAATTCTATTTGTGTTAGCCATTGCTATTTAAGGGTGTGTAAGCTGAGATAGGCATTATTTACAAAAATATCCACGGGAAATAGGAAGTGTGGCTTGATAATTTTTTGATGACGTTGTAACCTTTACATAGTTTTTCATAAACGGCCTCCTCGCCTGGACTAAACCGCCTTCACTCCACCTCTGAGGGATAAGCATACATTATTTCTCATGACGCGATCATCTGAGGACATGGAATGTTTCGCTGCATTATCCATTATTTATTTGAGACTTCTTCCGAGAAACCTTAAAAATGCAGATAGCGTCAGTCACTATCATCAGCTCACATGCATTGTACACTTAGAGCAGCAGGCCACCATTTGTGGGTAACGTTGAGTTGTCAGACTCATTGAGTAGTATCAGAAGTGTGCTCTGAAAATGGTATGTAGTTCTTTATAATGCTTGTGACAATCCTGTTTTCGTAGAGCTGAACAGAAACGCCCTGCCATCAACTCCTGGTCTATGAGAAAATAGGTCCTTATCAAAGTGTAATAAACCCAAGACCGACAGCGTTTACGTTACCCATTTAAAGAGGTTAGGATTTTGGCCACCGGTCTACTATTAAGGTTTTCGCAAAGAGGAAGGACCGTTTTTTTAGAATGAAGGTGTCCACTCTGGGGAAACTAATTTCAACTAGTCACTATATTTTGAACATAACTGATTTGGGGAGCCCACACCTCGTTTTCATCGTAGAGTCCCTTGTTAAACATAACTTACTCTTGAGATCACCTATTCCATTTCCTATGCTCATCAGACTTCCCAAGAAAAATTTTAAAAAAATCACTTTTAACGGCGTACTTGCAGAGGCGATCGCTAACTTTCTTTTGTGGTTCATGTACATTATTGGTGATCTTTTAGCACAACCGGTAGAAATGCGTGCGAGTTAGGACTCATCTTCGGGATTCTGCGGGGATTGTACCGCAACTAGACGATGATCCGAGTAGCAAAATAAGACCGTTGATCCATGAATAAAATGGTAGAGTTTAAAATAGGCTACCTAGTTGTAAGATATTTTATAGGACACTGATACGGCACGCTTGTTTTCTACTCTTTTGTAATGCAATACAACCTATGAGAGTCAGTTCGGAATGTGAAAAGATTAGCGGGTGCGTTGGCTTGGATTTACAGGTCTCGACGACAGTCAGCGGATGATTATCACCGGGGCTAGAAATGTTATATCAAGTTCCTGCAAGCCTTCGAGAGCTGCACATTTAATGACTAATTGAAGCGTCCTGTTGAAGCTAGCAAACAGTCATACGCTGGATCTTCCAACTCATCTTGTAAATAACTGTTTGGTGACCTGGCGAATCGGTGAACTGGAGGTTTGCTGCATTGAAGGCTGACAAATTGAAGATTCTCTGAAGTGATTTGTCATCAAGCTGCATGAAACCAGTAGAGCATTGAGAACTTGCACTTCTGGATAGTATTCACTGATCTGATCTATACTTATCCGCCTAGGAAATGAAATTATCAAGGTAGCCCACCACAGCCACGATGTGTGTCGGTTGCGAAGTCAGGCGGAACACAGACCTGTTCGGTCAGATACGCATAAATCATATGTCCCATTTATCGGAATCAGCATAACTTTTGACTGATTTTCATTTAACATGGTGAAAAGTTAGTGCGTGGCTTCCAGTCAGTTTGCTTGATTGGTTTTGATGATAAGGATTCGATGAAGTCCTATTACACTCACCAGCTCATAAGGTTGTTGAATACGCTTCGACAGCCCACCGCCGGTCTCATCATACTCAGGTTTCATCAGGAGGACATCGTGCCTGAGTTTCCGTCGACCTTGCGTTCCACCTCAACACCAAATTTCACGTAAGTGGTGTTGAAGAAGCACTCAACTGAATCTCTCGTTTGTGTTATTCATCAGCCGAATGTGCTGCACAAGTGCCGCCTTATGTTTCAGTTGACCCGATACATACTACATTTGCATTACATAATACACAAAATAAGGTTGAAAACACTTCAAAAGTCCAAACTAGTAATTCGTACAATTTGGTCTCCAAGTAGGACATAAAGCTGATGGAAACTCGTGGACTGTACCTACATGGTGATTCACAACAACGGTCAGACCGGTCTTGAACCGTTGGCGAGTTTTCAGGAAGCTTATGACTAATGTGTTACATCACAAAAATATACTGGGTCATTTCACGTATCGCGCCGACCGTAAAATGAGTTGGCCTTTGTGCACCACGTTCCTTTGATGGTTGTCGTAAACGAAAGGTTCGACTGTGGTTCCAATCGAGTTTCCCGCTAAAACCACATTAGTGTGCAAGTGAGTGTGTATTTTACCTGTATGTTCATTCGTTATGTCTGTGAATTAGTTCAGCGTTTTGCCGATCAGTGTCCTGTCCGCAGGTTATCTCGTCAGATTACGCGAGATGAGGGTCAAAAACATGAGGATAAAAAAGGGACAGCTATTAGCACTGCGTGTGATTCAGAGACAACTAATTGCATGACATGGTGGCACGTTGCGTGTCAACAGGCTTTGAAGTCGAACTAATATTACTGTTGTGATGATCAACCCCGAATATCGGTCTAAAGGACATGAAATTTCATTTCAGTGAAAAAGCCGAGATGGTCGATCTGGATCAACTGTGTGAACTGGGTACGCGGTGCACATGGATTGGACAAGACTACGTTAATTGGATGCTGGCGGAACCGTCACCAAAGCTGCACGCGGGAGCAGGTGAGTGACTTGTTCGTTGGAGGATGATCTTTATTGTCCTTGGATATCAAGCGGCCTGGTATGCGGTTGCCAGATACCCTTCTGAAACTTACGTTGTCTCTATTATAGGTTGCAAATAAGTAGTTTGGCCACACTCCTGAGTAGCAACCGCCCATAGTTGGAATAACAAACTTCATGCCATTTAACTCGGAAACTCCAGCTGTTTACAAGTTAATAAAAACAGCAATGCCACGTGGCAGCAATTTAATACTCTCAAGATGTAAATCAGACAGTTTGAGAAATTTCCTAATCAGATTGTTCACCAGAACCACGCTACCTTCTTTGAAGAGTGCGGGATGTAGGCCATCCGCGCCAGGTGCCTTGTCGCTCTTGAGTTTTCATATCTCACGGTGGGTTCCAGTTGTTGATAATGGGCTGATGTTAATGTTTCATTCAGGCCTACTGGTTTCTTTCAGTTTTTGTGTTGAAGAAGACAAAGTAAACTGTTCTTGAAAGTGCTCAACCCATTGCTCAGGATGACGATTTTGTCACTAAATGGTCGTTACATCTTTCTCGAAAACTGTTTTGCTGACAATAGCCTTCTTTTGACCGGTTGATCGAATCGGCCAAACTTAGACATGGTTGCTGCCTGCAGGGAAAACCTTCTCCATTTCCTAGACCTTCAAAATCCACCAGCGTTCTCGGTCATTGTTCAAGCTCCTGGTGATCACGTGTTAGAGGGATCTGTGTGGGCTGTCGCAGCGGCTCATTGTTGGTAGCAATAAGATATGCTAATCCCGACGATATCCAGCGGTAATTTAGTCGAGTCGGATGGTTTGGACAAACAGTTCAAAAAGCGGAGAGCACAGCTTCCCACACTCGCTTCCCTTTAACCTCCAAGCAACCTTCATCATCCTTGTGACTATGCGTTTACAGTAGGCCAGTCACCTCGATACGCTTGAGGTAGTGAAGCTTGTCGGAGTTGATGAATGGAACTGCTATGCTTTGGTACACGTAATGCTGATGGAAAGCGAAGTGATAGCCAGACTTGCACAATAGCGTGACCAGAAAGATCGACAGCCTTTAGTTGAGAATCTCCATCAGTTACTGATAGCCACAGGGTCCAATTGAGTCCATAATTGTTTTGTAGTTGTGTGCCTTCAAGTAACTCGATGTGAGCGTTTGTGATGGAAGTTCATACTGGAAAAGAACAGACGATGGTCAGCACATATCTGAGGCAGTCACTCCAAATTATCCGTGCGCTGTGCATTGACTGCAAATCTACCACGTAACTGTACTTCTTCCGAAATCAGTCGACCAACTTGAGCATTCATATCACCCGCTAGAGTTACTATATCCGTTCTTTTTGCTGCCGACGCAGTCGTGGCAGATCATAATAAAGCCCGTTCTTCTCAGTCTCAGGACTGCAGTCTGTAAGGATATATGTCGATGCAACAAATTACCACATCGACCTGATTTGATCTTATTGAACCAGACCACCACATAGCGTAAATACGACCGTTTACTGGGATCCGGTCCGGTAAGACGTTTTCAGCCTTGGGGATGAGTGCAACTCTCACATCGTAGATACCACGAGCCATTGTGTCGAGATCACCGGATGCCTGAAGAGTGAAATGTGGAACATCTGAGGTCGTTCTAAGTGAAGTTTTAGCCAGAAATTCCCATTGCCCGATTTGGCATAGAGTACGGGCATTAAAGGCTGCAACATGGATCAGATCTTTTGAGATTGGCAAGTGATTCTTTTGGTTTACATTTGTGGCCGATGGTTTAGACGTGGAACAGTGATGGGCAGATGGGCTGATCGCACAGCGTCATTCGATGGGTGGGGCGGGGGTTTAGGGGAAGGCCGGTGAGCGAAGAGCTGCAATGGTGAATGATAATTCTCTGTTGCACAAGCCGCAGAGGAGAGGTTTGTTTGGGGCATCCCACCTTGAGTTTTTTTACTCAAATGTCTGACTCACAAAGCAGTGGGGGGATGTAGGATTTTGCTCAGGAACCCCGTCCCTTGCCTCTGAATCAAAAGTCCAAACCGCGGGGTAGTGTTTGTTAGGGTTGCCTCCAGGAATACTTCCGGGAGTCGATGATTTAATAGCCTCCGCCACTTGGTGGTAGGGAACGGCCTGCCCCAAGGACGCAGGGAATGAGGCATCACTGCCTCACTCCCTGTTTGTTAGGCCTCCAGGAATACTTCCGGGAGTCGATGATTTAATAGCCTCCGCCACTTGGTGGTAGGGAGGGGCCTGCCCCAAGGACGGACGCAATGAGGCATCACTGCCTCACTCCCAGTGCAGCTGCGCACAGCAGGTACACTTTGAGCGGTACCGTACTCTTTGGTTCTAAAAGTACTTCAACCGTGTTTAATAATGCGCTGACAGTTTTGATCAACCGGTGGACTATCGGAGTGTGCGGTTTTTAGGGCCGATCTTTTCTAACCCGTCCTTCATGGGGGGAAACCAGCATCGCTGCTTCCGTAAACATGGATATGCTGGTCGCCTGGGGGAAACACCCTACTGCCTTCACAATCCTACCGGAGGGGACGATACGACTTAACCTGGGCGGTTTCTGGTTGAACGATATTTGCTCGATTGCAGTCATTTGCAACTCGCAATCATTAGAACTCAGTTACCAAACAGTGGTTCTTTTCGCCCTCACAATAACTGCGATCAAGTTGAACTTGGTCATCATTTTGGCAGCGCGCCAGAACGTAGAAAACTGCGTCGCCAAAATCCGGCAACCTGATGTGCATGCAGCAAGCAAGTGAAGCAACATATCTGCGGTGTATAGTTGAAGCTGAAAAAGCAGGGGATCAGCCGCCGTTTGTAAGTTGGTATCCATGGGGGACTCAGTTAATTCTCAGCTGAATCTCTCGTTTGTAATACTCTCTGCTCCCAATTCGTCACATAAAGCCGATTTACGTTTCAGTTGGAACGATCTCCACGAGTTCGGAGTAATAATTGGAAGGCAAATGAAACTTTTTGACCGCTAAATACCATCTTTACTCAGTTTAAAGCAAATCATGTGGCCCTATCTGACTTCATATTTAGACGCCAGGTTGGATATACACGCATATTAGCACTCGATTGAGTGATATGTTGACGTTAACGGGAGACTTTTGAAACTGCTCCTAATCAGCAAACCGTATATCAAACACAACCCACCATCTGCCCCATTTTAGTTGAGATGAGTACGCCACGAACTTTCGCGAACGCACTTGGATGTCTTGTGTGCTATTCCCCACCGAACTTGACCACTTCATATTTAATTGAAGCCAAAAATTAAGATTCACATTCATTATCTTTTGATACGATAGGGCTGATGGACACTTTTCAACAGTATACCGTCACAGTCATCTTAATGATATATGAAAAAAACTGCCAGTTTGCATGGGATAACATTTCGAACCAGCGGGCATTTTATCCAATACTATTAGATATACAGTGAGACTCGTATGCAACTGAAGCGAGCTTGATATCTGGGGAAAATCCCAGGTTGCATCTGCTCTGTGTCAGAAGCAGATTTAACTGCTTTTTGTCCGTCGCTTTAGCATGGAGGGGCAGCTGTACCACGGAGCACTAGGAAGGACCATCAATGTATACTTGATCCAGACCCTTAGTTGAATAAAATCTCTCACCAGAAGCACTCAATCTATCGTCTGGTTACGACATTCCCCTTATGATCTATAGTAAGAATTCGTGTCTACCTCCAAGAAGGTTTCTGGATATCTTTGAACCCCTATCTGAATCGCCTGTCTTGCGCACGGTAGTGGATCTCAGCTGGGTCTGAAAAGTAATTAGCCTACCAAACAACGGTGGGGAATTTATTACCTATTTTGGTGGATCATTCGTTGCACGCAAAATGCTATGGTATCTGCATTTCTCTAGCATATTAATGAGCACCCCGTTGTTTCACGCCTTTCGCCGCAGATACTGTGGACCGCATGATAACGCCTCGGGTTCCTTGGCACGATATCGGATGTGTTTTGTCCGGACGCATTGCTGCCGACTTCTCGCGTCATTTTATCCAGCGATGGAATGCTATTCGGGTACTGAGAGGTTCCTTATCACTTGCTTTTTTTTGACATGCATCTGTCAACATTTGATCATTGCATTATTCTCCAACTCTCTAAATTCTGAACATACACTCCAAACTAATTTCACGAATCCCGGCTTCTTCCAAGAAACTAGTTTCAAACTATACTTAGTTTTCTTTGGTTTAGTAAATCCGCCCGTCAAAGGGTCAGATCCTTGACATCTTTCTCAGTTAGTCAGCCATGAACTTGGTTGGGAAACCTCCCGACACATCGAAATGTATCAATGAAGGTCACATTCTTAAACCTATTCTTGTAGTCGCACACCCGTTCTTATCGGAAAAACGAACCTACGTTTGTTGAGAAAAGAACATTCTACAGCATGTAGAATGTGCACACTCTCCGGATCCTCAAGAAGACGCTAATGATATGATGCACAATGCAGGGTAATGTGGTATGGTATGACACACCGTGATATGCTACAATATGTGTGTAATGTGCAGACTTTAGTTTCACGTATACTACCGATATTTTCTGTTTCCGTTGTTTACACTTCAAATGCCTATTGTGTTTTAGCCGTCAAGCTCTCGAGTAGTACCTCATTCTAATATCCACAATCACTGCCACACTCCTAGTGCAGCTGCGCACAGCAGGTACACTTTGAGCGGTACCGTACTCTTTGGTTCTAAAAGTACTTCAACCGTGTTTAATAATGCGCTGACAGTTTTGATCAACCGGTGGACTATCGGAGTGTGCGGTTTTTAGGGCCGATCTTTTCTAACCCGTCCTTCATGGGGGGAAACCAGCATCGCTGCTTCCGTAAACATGGATATGCTGGTCGCCTGGGGGAAACACCCTACTGCCTTCACAATCCTACCGGAGGGGACGATACGACTTAACCTGGGCGGTTTCTGGTTGAACGATATTTGCTCGATTGCAGTCATTTGCAACTCGCAATCATTAGAACTCAGTTACCAAACAGTGGTTCTTTTCGCCCTCACAATAACTGCGATCAAGTTGAACTTGGTCATCATTTTGGCAGCGCGCCAGAACGTAGAAAACTGCGTCGCCAAAATCCGGCAACCTGATGTGCATGCAGCAAGCAAGTGAAGCAACATATCTGCGGTGTATAGTTGAAGCTGAAAAAGCAGGGGATCAGCCGCCGTTTGTAAGTTGGTATCCATGGGGGACTCAGTTAATTCTCAGCTGAATCTCTCGTTTGTAATACTCTCTGCTCCCAATTCGTCACATAAAGCCGATTTACGTTTCAGTTGGAACGATCTCCACGAGTTCGGAGTAATAATTGGAAGGCAAATGAAACTTTTTGACCGCTAAATACCATCTTTACTCAGTTTAAAGCAAATCATGTGGCCCTATCTGACTTCATATTTAGACGCCAGGTTGGATATACACGCATATTAGCACTCGATTGAGTGATATGTTGACGTTAACGGGAGACTTTTGAAACTGCTCCTAATCAGCAAACCGTATATCAAACACAACCCACCATCTGCCCCATTTTAGTTGAGATGAGTACGCCACGAACTTTCGCGAACGCACTTGGATGTCTTGTGTGCTATTCCCCACCGAACTTGACCACTTCATATTTAATTGAAGCCAAAAATTAAGATTCACATTCATTATCTTTTGATACGATAGGGCTGATGGACACTTTTCAACAGTATACCGTCACAGTCATCTTAATGATATATGAAAAAAACTGCCAGTTTGCATGGGATAACATTTCGAACCAGCGGGCATTTTATCCAATACTATTAGATATACAGTGAGACTCGTATGCAACTGAAGCGAGCTTGATATCTGGGGAAAATCCCAGGTTGCATCTGCTCTGTGTCAGAAGCAGATTTAACTGCTTTTTGTCCGTCGCTTTAGCATGGAGGGGCAGTTGTACCACGGAGCACTAGGAAGGACCATCAATGTATACTTGATCCAGACCCTTAGTTGAATAAAATCTCTCACCAGAAGCACTCAATCTATCGTCTGGTTACGACATTCCCCTTATGATCTATAGTAAGAATTCGTGTCTACCTCCAAGAAGGTTTCTGGATATCTTTGAACCCCTATCTGAATCGCCTGTCTTGCGCACGGTAGTGGATCTCAGCTGGGTCTGAAAAGTAATTAGCCTACCAAACAACGGTGGGGAATTTATTACCTATTTTGGTGGATCATTCGTTGCACGCAAAATGCTATGGTATCTGCATTTCTCTAGCATATTAATGAGCACCCCGTTGTTTCACGCCTTTCGCCGCAGATACTGTGGACCGCATGATAACGCCTCGGGTTCCTTGGCACGATATCGGATGTGTTTTGTCCGGACGCATTGCTGCCGACTTCTCGCGTCATTTTATCCAGCGATGGAATGCTATTCGGGTACTGAGAGGTTCCTTATCACTTGCTTTTTTTTGACATGCATCTGTCAACATTTGATCATTGCATTATTCTCCAACTCTCTAAATTTTGAACATACACTCCAAACTAATTTCACGAATCCCGGCTTCTTCCAAGAAACTAGTTTCAAACTATACTTAGTTTTCTTTGGTTTAGTAAATCCGCCCGTCAAAGGGTCAGATCCTTGACATCTTTCTCAGTTAGTCAGCCATGAACTTGGTTGTGAAACCTCCCGACACATCGAAATGTATCAATGAAGGTCACATTCTTAAACCTATTCTTGTAGTCGCACACCCGTTCTTATCGGAAAAACGAACCTACGTTTGTTGAGAAAAGAACATTCTACAGCATGTAGAATGTGCACACTCTCCGGATCCTCAAGAAGACGCTAATGATATGATGCACAATGCAGGGTAATGTGGTATGGTATGACACACCGTGATATGCTACAATATGTGTGTAATGTGCAGACTTTGGTTTCATATATACTACCGATATTTTCTGTTTCCGTTGTTTACACTTCAAATGCCTATTGTGTTTTAGCCGTCAAGCTCTCGAGTAGTACCTCATTCTAATATCCACAACGTCAAGGACGTTGTGGTCATTATATA
>NW_008751745.1:1377185-1385344 GCF_000715545.1 Opisthorchis viverrini
ATATATATATATATATATATATATGCAGAAATATGTTAACGTATATGTCTGACTTCATTTTACAACGACAAACGTAAGAAACTGAATGGTGAATGACTACAGCATGGCATCGAATATAATGACCGCATAGTACAATGTCTGCTTCATAGCGGTCGACGTACGATTCATGCTGCTGATTAGTGTTGCTGCTGTCTAACACATTTAACTTGATTTTATCAAGTAGGAATGAGGTCAGCGAAGTCACACGGTTGTTCTCGACCCACCAAGAATACCTGAATGGCGATTGGGCATGCAGGACGGAAACAGTACGATTACTTTCCCTGGATTCCGTACACTGATAAACAGTTTTGCGCACGCTGAGAGCAAGCATGTAATCTAAATTTGTACTACTGATTCACCAGCATTTTTACTCACTATCAGTTCCAGTATTAGACTGGGGCTGATAAAAAAATGTCAAATTGCCATTCTTATCGCGGGCCCACCTGTATGGATTTACTCCCTTTGCAATAGTCTGCTTCGTATTAACCACATATCTAAAGCAGCAATTCTCGCGGATCCCCAGGATGCTGCTGCTTTGAATTTCCTCCTTCAAGCACTTTAGACATTTTCTTCTATATGATTTTGTACTGCTGCTTAGTAGTTGCGTTATATCGAGTATGTTTGACTGTATTCCTCATCTATCTGTCGGTCGCTTCGGCTACCTAAGTGCAATTCACGAATCGGTGATTGTCAGGTGACTACCTGATCTTCTTAAGCCTTCTTACTCGCAACTGGTGGCTCTGAAAACATTTGTGACTTGTTCTTCAGTTTTCTCGAGCCTAAATCCGTTCTCTAGGGATTCTGTTTTACCTTGCAGATGTGTGCACGCGTGTAGCTAAGAGTGCAGACAAATTAAATTTGACTTATACTCACCAGTTAACTTGAAGCGAGTAATATTTCGTATCATGGTTTTCCTTTACCAATCACAACCCGAGAACAACAATGATGATGTGGCTGGCTTGCTCTCAGCCGATACTCTGTGAACAGGTTTTATTCGAAACACTCAGACATTTCATTGAGTGTTCGGTTCCTTCACTGTGTTTGTCATTTACCCTCATGTGGTCCACTCTTTCTACCAGACTAGCCGTATCAAAACCACCACTAAAGGTACTGCTGAACGAGCTAAGCGCCGTCGCAAACCACTGCTTCTGCCAACCTACCGCTGTGTACCATGGACAGAAAGTGAGCTGAAGACAGTCCTACTTGATCCCCGGCAGTCCTCGGTGGTCCAAGCCCAAGCATTACGTAGCTGCAGTAATTGGTCACTCGGTGTTCCAGCTGGAAACACGCGAAGAGGCACTCGAAATGAGTTTCGGCAGTTTATCAAAGGTGCACCCAGTACGGGCTCAGAGTCCTCTCATGCAACCAGGGTCACTGAAATTGGTTTGGAATCCTCCATAATCTCCGCCTACGTGGAATGCATTCTAGAAGCGAAACGGTTTATATACATTGAAAACCAGTTTTTTATCAGTTTCCTTACGATACCGGAAGATATCTTGGACGGAAGCATATCACGGCCTCATTCAACTCAAAGTGTGGTATCCATCGGAGACTATGATCCATATCACCTCCTGCCTCCCGGATGTGAGACAACCGTGAAGAATCGCTTGGTCGATGCGTTGTATCTTCGAATATTAAGGGCACATCGGTGAGCTCCTAGCATTTCTGTTTTTTTGCATTCTGACTTTTGAGTTATCCATTGGTAACATGAACGGAAAACAGTTTGTCTACTTCACAACTGTCTATACTAGGTTACTTTTCGAAAGAGTAATCGAGAAGAACCAATTTACATCAACCTCCTACTAGAAAGCCACCCAAAACACGCCTGTTTTATGGAGACTCCACAACAGCATCCCTCAACTTCCAAGATCTAGTGAACAATAGATCTGAAGTCAAGCCGGATGGACTCATTTGTCGTGACAGCCTCCTGTGAGGGGCTGACATATGCACTGTCAGAAGCCCACTAGTGGATAAATTCTGAGTTTTTCCCTATCGTTCGGTGTTGTTAGTTGAAGCCTCACACACAACACAAGGTTCACCCAAAGCTTCATGGAGGCTCTTCTGATACAGTTTTAAATTCCCCGATGAAGGCTACTCATCGATCAGAAATGGTAGGTTGTCAAGGGACTGGCAGCACATTCGCCTGAAGCCCCACCTTTGCAATGTTTAATTTTATCGCAGCTGGCTTGAATGCATTACCAATTTATTTATCGTTTTTTTTACAACAATGTGATTGGTATTCACAGTAAATTGTAAAGCATCGATAATAATCACACTGGAATAAGAAGGGAGTCGTCTAAACAAAAGTATTGAGGGTGCGGATGCGAATTTCAAAAAACACGAAACCATTGAAAAAGGAAAAGCCTCATAATATCGTCACCAAATTCGTCGAAAAACCGGGAAAATTGTCTTTGCATTCATCTGGGGGCAAAAGGCATAGCAAGGGTTCTTTCAACTGCTCAGAATAAAGGGGCTGAAGATGTTTCCAAATGAAGTTAAAATCATTTCAGCTCTGTTTCAAGGATTAATTGGTTAATTACCTCAGTCGATGATACATCTTTGTCAGATCAAGACCTCAGGATGTTCGAAGCTGCTAGGTCAGTGTACCTGAATAGCAATAACAGCGTAACTTCCAGAATTACCTTGAGTGAGTTTTGCATTAGATTTGCATGCCATTCAGCAACTAATTGGCCACTCCCTCGGCCTCGATTTCGCCCCTCTGAGCTGTCTACGGACTAATTGGCCACTCCCTCGATTTCGCCCCTCTGAGCTGTCTACGTGAACGCAGTCTTTCTTATTTCTATTATCTGTCTACCAATTCGGCACCTCTCGCAGAGAAAACACGCCCTTCCGGGTCTTCATTCTGCTCCCGCTGATCCCAGGTTTTACCGGAACCTACGGTGATCCAAAATCGTACAGCCAACACAAAATTCTCTACTACCTTCGACTCAGTCTCTTTGTGGGTGATACTGCACTTCTACCCAGACTGCGTAAAAGTGAGATAGATCCGGATAACTACGTTTCTATTTGTGGGTTGCGTACGTATGACGAGTGGCCCGGAGGAGAGTTGGTGAGTCACATCTCGCGTTTTGGTTTCCGCTTTCGGCCATATATTGGTAACAGATTGAGTCCGTACTCACCCAAAACTTCTAAGACTCATCCAGGAGATTTGTGCACACAAATTAAGATTGTATGATCAACAAAGGGCAATAGAGAAGGCTGTTCATTCTTTAAATTTTGGCTTATCTTTCATTGATTTACGCTTTGTGTTTTCAAAGAGGATTCGAGACCTGCTAACAAACTAGCTGTCACTTTGTATGGATGTAATATACTACTCATAAGGCTGCTGAAAGCTCTCCGACAGCCGACAATCGGTTTCGCCATTTTTTCATAAAGGAAACTACTCACGAGGTTGCTGAAAACTCACCTAAATTCACTATAGAACATAACGAGAAAGCGCCTACCTGATGAGCCCCAAGATGAACGTAACCGGTCGTGAGCAGTCGAAGAGTTTTCAGAAACCTCATGAGTAATTTCCTTTATGAAAACATACTGCGATATCTCGAATGTCATGCCAACTGAAACAAGAGACGACCTGTATGCAGCACATTTCAGTTAAAAAATAAATGAATGAATAAATAAATAAATAAATAAATAAGTAAATATCCACAACGTCTGTGGAAGCATTTCGGAGATGTGTTGGTGATGTTACCTGTTGATTCTGTCTTCTTATGTCCCAACAAACTGCAGTTCTAATACGATCAAAGATTTTACTGAAAGCTGAGACAAGCTGCTCAGATATCAACACTTGCACCGGAGACGCGAATGTGCAACGAAAGCAGCTTCCTTGGCACAGTCTCCAAGTAAGTAGAAATGAATTAATGAGGTTGATGCATCTTGAGGGAACTTAGCAGTCGGAAAAAACAGCTTCTGGTGCAACCCTTGCTATATACATATGATGTAATTAGGAGGTTAGTGCCGTGTTCTACTCGAGGCACTTGATCCGTATGCTTGAGCAGGAGCGAAACAATTGTAAGCTTCTATTGGCACCCAGCCTTCTTGTGGAATGGTCTTGTACACTGGCTTCGACAAGCAACGTAGACAGGTCATGTGCCGGCGTTTGAACCCCGTTAGCTCAATGGTCTGGCAGAGCCACTTTTAGTCGTTCAGTTTTCAGTTCTGCTCCTTGTGAACTGATTAATCACTCATAGAAATTTGACTGCTCCGATATAAAAAGTTATTATCTGGTGATCGGATTTCTCGCCGAGCTTGGCAGCTTTGTTGCAGACGTTTCTTCACTAAACGGGGATATCATCGGTGCATTGTTGGGGAGCGAAGCAGAGCTCCGGTAGTGGATGTGCGCCCATCAACTATTCAATAGATAGTCATTCTACGCAATATCAGCAAGTCGTAATCAGTTACTAGATCGCGTGGCTGAAGTAGGAAGTCCTCTTGTGAGAAACTTGTGACATTTTCTTTCCTTTATTCGCCTCTTTAAAACTGTCAACAAAAAATGTGCTGCGATATGTAAATAGTTCTTTTACTCTTTCCACTCTGTTCTTCAGTTATGTAACTCACATGTTTTACGTCCACAGGTGAAGTGAGTAATTATATGTTGTCATACCCCAGAGCATATCTTTTGTCAGTTCTAAGGGAATCACAGGCGGTTCACATGACAGTCCACTCAATATCACCACCGGTGACACAGCTATCCCTGTAAACCAAAAATGTAAAAATGAGTAAGTTGCCGCCTGTCTGAGTTCCAAACTGCTCCACCAATAAGAAACTTTTACTATGACATATGTTGTCCTTTGCTTCCTACTGATTTAGTTTCACTTAAACGGTATTCAACAGATCGTGTCTAGCTCACCTTCAGAAACATTCTTTTTGCTTTGCACTCTATATCGTCCTTCTTCGACCCTACTTCATCTAGTGTCAATATTACCGAACTGCTAGCAGATGCAATATTTTCAACCAAAGCTCATAATACTTTTTTTTAGAAATCGGAGATCATTTACATTCACAGCAAATTCATGGTGGTTGATGACTGCAAAATGATCATCGGTTCTGCAAACATCAACGATCGCAGTTTGCGTGGCAAACGAGATAGCGAACTGGCAGTACTTATTGAGAAGAATCCAGCTGGCCAGCATTCCCCCGTGGAAGTCTGTCCTTTTATCCGTCGTGTACGACGCAGTCTGATGGCCGAACATTTGGGCGTCTTGCCTACGCTACAACGCGGCTTTCAGGGCGAATGGCCAGATGAACTGCTGGATGACCCTGTGTGTGACGAATTTTTCAACACGATTTGGAAGGCGACAGCCGATAAAAATGCAGAGATATTCGAACAGGTACGATGTACGGGGTTATTCGTGTGGCATCCCCATTTTCGCAGTCAGCTGACAGAAACACCGGTGTTCTTATGCTGTGTATGACGCATGCAATAGTAACTATCTCAGAGAATAACTGTTACAAATGACGGACACAAATGATATGATAGAATGTGCTTCTGAGAGACAAATATGTAACAGCTTACAACAAACTTGAATTATTCTAGCTTTGTTGCGAATTTTATTCTGAAGGATTCAATGAGTATGGTACGCCAATGCGGCATCACAAACGTTCACAAAGATGGTGTCTCCTTGTGACCGACGCTTTCCACAACCGGGGCAGTGCATCGAAAACTACAGTTCTGTCGTGACCATCCGCATATAGATAATTCAGGTTAGCCTAGCCTAGAAGGGTGGATGCATGCTGACATACGCACACACATACATGATTCTGGTCCCAGTACCACTGTCAATCAGCCTTCTCAGCGACTCCCATGTTATCACTTGATTGCGTTTTGACAAAGACCCTTCACAATTAGCCCAACTTATCGGACATTTCGTAATCAGTCTGCAAAAGATGAATCAAGACTTGTGGTTGATGCTGTATCCTTCCAAATACGATCACCAGCCCTGTGTGAAATTGACCCGTTTTTTTCGAAACTCTGGCACTGAGATTACTTATCCAATAATGTCCACAACTATAGTTTAGCAGTGAACTGAAGCCCCATGCAACCATGTTTATGCAATTATTTTTGTCAGTTGTTCTTTGAAATGGCGCTTCGTCAGAGTCAGACGCACACAAATTCCATTTCCTGTCTAGGTTTTCAATGCGATTCCTGCAAACCGACTGAAATGTTTCAGTGATTGTCGAGTACATCGGGACCAACTGCCGCTCTCCATAACAGATCCGGATAGAGCTAAAGCAATGGTTAAACAAATCAGAGCAGCGGTGGAAAATGTTGCTCCTGCGATTATCTGGACCTAGAATATGTCCTTGCCCTGCTGACTCATTTCCCATCTGCAAGAGCCTTCATCTTCATTACCGTCCTACTTTTCTCTATCTGTCAACCGTTTTTGGGTGATAGACGTCATTTGAGAATTGTCTGTATCGCTCTATTTGAAACATTTATTGAATCGGAACAGGCTAAACTCTGTGCTGTTGTACAAAACATTGAACCTGTCCGTACGTGTGTTGTTATGAATCTATCTTTTCCGACTTTTCCAGTGATTCTGCTTTCTTGGTCGTGGTCCCCAAATGCAGTGCCCTTCCTCCAGGAAAAACAAAAAATGCGTGTCTGACCAGTTCTTTTCGGTGGGGCCTCACATCGAGTGTCGGTTACGAGTACTGCTTTTTTCCGGTTTTGAGGATGATGAATTCACCTCCTAGGGCCTCTTTTCGGGTTAAATTTAGCGGTACTTTATCAATCCTATACAGTGAGGCTGTTGAACAAATAACTTAATTTTTCGTCTAGGGTTTAATAAGAGAAATGTCCTGCGCCCGGAGGTTCCTCTTTAGAATTGTAATAACTGTACAGGGGCCGTATATCCGGTTCCAAAGATTACTCTGACTACCATCGTATGGGAACCATTCATACAAAGTTTGCTGGTTTAAATCCATTACCCTTTTAGATAGAAGGGTGAAGATACTAAGGTACAAGTAGCAACACCATTTGAACTCAAAGAAGCCTTAGCAGGTATGGACCGCACCATAATCCTAAAATAAACCACCAATTCCTGTTCCATTTTTATCTGCGTCATACAGCTTATCGGTCCACCCCGTCAACGAGTTCAAACACAATATACGGATCTTCATTGACTGATCGACCACAGTCCTCTTCAAGGGACTGTATAACTCTATCTACAGCGTACGGCCAAGTACGGTTTCAAGTAGAACGTACGGTTGACGGAAAATCGGGGACTGTGCCTACCTGATGAGCCCCAAGAAGGGCGAAACCGGTCGTGGACTATCAACAGATTTTCAGCAACCTTATGAGTGGTGCATTACGAATGTATATGTATCGCGATATCTTGAATATCGTAGCGACTGAAACATGAGGAGGCCTGGTGCAGTACATTCAGTTGCCTGGAAGCATCACAAACGAGAGCTTCAGCTGGGTTCTAGATGAGTCTCTCGCAAAACCAAAATAGTTTGCAAATAGTTCGCCGGCGTACCGCCAAGTTCACCTACATGTGGTTGGGTGCGGTTCGTCATGGAGAAGTATCTTCAGTGGATTAGGACATTGCTGTCTACGACTCAGACGGTTGGTTGCTTTTTACCGTCTACCCAAAGGAACTTTAATGATGCTTGGGCTTACCTCAACTTTTGCAGACTGGATCGTTAATTTCATCAAATTATGTGTATCAGTTGTTTACCAACATGAATACTGATCTGAATTTCAGTTCACCTTTTCGGTGCACTCGCAAGCAGCTGATCATTACTGATATGCGAAAAAGCTTAGCGTTCAGGTGTCCGAGTGTGATTTGACGTTATGGATCGCAAGCTATTCGCTTTCAAGGGGCTCTCGCCTTTTCTCTCCGTTGTCACATTCCCTCAAGCTTACACCGAGTGGACAGCGCCCATCATGAACCACGCGATGTATTACCCATTGTGCGCCTTGGGTACGTCAGCGTAGCTTTATGAAACGGGCTGATCGGAAATTGGATTCGTTTCCCTTCAGACCATTGCAAGTCGTCGACTGGCCTAGAAAAGCAAGCAGTTCAGCTGGCCTCATGCAACACAACCAGTGGAGGTAATGCATACGGGCGAATGGAATGTAAACCTTGGTCGCC
>NW_008751745.1:1387192-1408071 GCF_000715545.1 Opisthorchis viverrini
TTTATCAGCTCCCGCCTGCAGCGCGCAGCTACCTACTCCTCCTCCCCCCAAACCATCGGTGAACGAAACTGCGGCAGCTACAACCACAGTACGACAAGTACGTGGTTATTACAGCTGACAATGATGATGATGGTGATGAAATTGGATTCCGGTCCATCCTGTGTGCCTTGCTAGTGAAGCTGCCTTGATTCAGTACCGGTGTTGTAAAGTCTCTATCTGCTTAGAAGATCGGACTTCTGACCACTCTATTAAGTATGTACCTAGCCACCGGATCTTCATAACGTCAACTGAGATTATTGTCAGCAAAGATCTTGTGCGTAGTAGTTTCGGGATACATGTTCCGTTGGGTTGAAAAACTTCATAAAATGTTCGCAGTATGACATATGTTCTAACATGTGTTCATTGTGACTCCAAGGTGCAGTTTCAGAACACTGCTTGTATTCTTTCGTACCTACCTATTTCAATGTCACCCATTTCTACACGCAGTACGCCTTCGCACGTCTGGTCCATTTCCGGGCCATAGCATTTATCCTATTGTAGTAACCAGAAGAAAGTTACACGAGAAAAAATCATTACGGATTATGTCTGCCCATTAGCTGGATAACTTCCAAATATAGTTTATTCCATGTATTAAAGGTAGCAAAATCATTAGTTTCCCCACAAATATTGGCCATCCGTTCACCAAACTTGACACTTAGCTTGCAAGCGTTTTGTCTTCAGTCTGGCGTCAATGCGTAAACGAATAGGTCTCGTCGACTGTGGACGAAGCACCTTATCAAACACCAGAAAAACCCCACAAAAATGCCATTATTTTGACACTGACATGCTAGTTAGAACTAGAAATCCGAGCATACGGGTGCACTGAAATGACCTACTCCGCTGGTGTCATCCAATGTCAGTCGGTTTCGAAAAGCGTATCACATTAGAATGAAGTGAAATGCTTTGCAGAATGCAGAGCTATTTGTCGTTTTTTCACTCCAGACACAATGTAACTAGGAACCGAACTTAAGTGCCTTCATAAAGAGGCATTTCTGGCTCATATCTTGGCCTGGACATAATATTTTTCGAACTATTCATCCGGCATTGTGTGCTATTCTCCTTAGATTCCTAAGCAAACACGCTATTAGAAACTGCCAACTTGTGAGGGAAATGACAGAGTAGGAATTAGTAATTTTGGTTACTTTTTATATTTTTACTTCTTTATACGCTAGGCAGTCGAATTTCGGCTCAAACCTCTTGCTTATGTATTTTTTGCCTTTTAAAAAACACAAATTAAATCAAATTGTAAGCTACCATAGGTTCATCATCATCATCGTTGTCAGCTGTAATAACCGCTTACTTGTCGTGCAGTGGTTGTAGCTGCCACAGTTTTGTTCAGCCATGATTCGGGGAAGTGGTGTAGTTGGCTGCGCATAAGAGGCGGGAGCTGATAAATTGGTGCATAAATCCAGCACTGTCAGTGGGCTGACAAGTGGGGAGATTGGGAGGGGAGCTATGCATTGAAGGCAGTAGCTTGGATGCATGAGCGCCATTGAGGGTGCAACTGGGTCATGTCTGACAATGTCTCTAACTATTGATGTAGGTTCCTATACAGGAGGAGCTTCGTAAACAATAGGTAGTTTTTAATTAGACAGCGTTTCGCTTGTGCGGAAAAAGCTTCATCAAGCCAAATGTACAGGTCACCAAGTTGACCAGGTTTTAAGGTAGACAGAGAATTAATCAGCAACACGTCATCATATTAACGTAATGGACCAGGGTTGAGTGTCAATTAAGAGATCTTGTCTGTTAGTGTGGTCGCCAAAATCTTGCGTTGAGGAGTTGGACGATTTTCAAATTAATTCCTATCGGGTTTTGTTCCTTATTCCTCCACTTCAAGGTGCTTCAGTTGATGTACACCACTGGTAGACTTCGTCCGTCTTTGTGTATTTGTGAGGTTTGCGATAATTCAATTGTGGAGAAGGAAGATTGGTAAGACTGAGTGGCATTTAGATGATAATTACTTCTGATAATCAAACACAAACACGTGTCAGCTCGACTGATCCAAGACCGTTCACCAGTCCCACACTACCATACTGTTAAAACTGAGATGCTTGGCGAGTTCTACCACCATCAGTTTCTGTGACGTGAACGGCATTCCTCGCCAAAAATCTCAACATTTTCTGGATCTGTTTTGTATCCCGTGTCTACAATTGCTGAGTCCTTCGGTAACGCTCGATATTCATCCGTGTTTCTCGGCGGCTTGTCTATTTTTCCCCTATGCTCTCCGATTTTAATGTGGAGTTCCCTGGCCTTCTGTCCTATATAAACCTTAGTGCAGTCGTCACACTTAATTTTATGGACAATCCCTGAAGGCAATTTTGTATATCGATTAACCGGCGATCAAACAAAGTGTGGAGGCAAGTGTCAGATTATGCTGATTTTCGCAGCTCAACGCTAACAGAAGGTGATAAATTCGGTCGCTGCCCCTAGGAAGTCCTAGTGGAAAGTAAATAATCTCCCATCGCGTTTCTGAGATATTCTGTCTCATTTTGAAACGCTGGAGTCGATTTCAAACCATGAAACAATAAAGAATGGTCAACCACAGCTCTCAGTAAATTTTCAGTTCGATTTTCAGTTCATCTACTCATCCGTCCCAAGTAGCTTATAATTAATTTGTTTGATAGTTGAAAACGTCGGAACTTTTCTAATGCGGCGCGATTTCTCGGTGCGCTTCATCAATAATTGCTAAGCTGATTTTTGTGAACCATCGAAATTCAGCACGGGAGAATTCGCCCCATGATGCACAGTAAGGCTCGTTGATTGCGTTAACCGCACAGCACGAATCCTTACAGTTCCTAGCCAAAAATTAGCAGGAAAGGGCAAGTTTACCTAACGAAGCTCTCATTCAAGTAAAACATAAGGTTGCCGGAAACTCGGGGACTGTGCCTACCTGATGAGCTCCAAGAAGGGCGAAACCGGTCGTTGGCTCTCGATGAATTTTCAGCAACCCTATGAGTGGTGCATTACAAAGCTCTCATTCTATTCACGGAGCACTAAACCAAATAAAACTACGTAGCGAAAACGTGAAATTGAGCTTCTTACACGGAGCTCACCAAGTGCGTGGCAAAACCGACATTTAAGTCACGAAAAAGGAGTTCATCGAGCAACCAGACGACAACCAATCATACAACCACGAATAAGCGTGATTGAAACCGAAATACGCGTACTGAATAAACTCATTTAAACGATTGCGGAAATATTCTGGATTCTTAAGGATACCTATGTGTGTTTTGTGTCTGTGTAAAAACTTGCTTCCAGATCTCCGTGCTTTTTGAGAATTTTTGTGTCCATCTAAGAGTCAGCGTCTGCATGAGCTGGCACGTTACAGCATATGGGAACTTGCACACAACCATGCAAGCACATATCGCTGTGTGCACTTTATTCTTCTGGTCAACGTTGACCATTTGTGTCCTGTGGAAATTTTCAGTGAGACAACGCACATCTCCCATGTAGAACAATCTGAGCTGAGGTCAGGGGACGTTGACACAAGGTCAGGTCACTAACAGCCTGCACAGGTCAAGTGAAGAGTGGAGTTAAATACAGTCACATGGGCGACTCACGAAACACCAACTTCGACTACTCCTGAGTCCCGGCATACCTCTGGCAAGCTTGTGCTGCAGTTTAAAGGCAACGTAACCGAATTGCATAAGGATTTATCCTGCGAAATGAGATTGGGAATGACGACAGTTTTTCGTGACTCTGCTTACAGCTTTTTCCCTGTTTATAGAAGCACTTTGCTGGGATTCACCACAAGCGTGGTGAAACAAAGTGAAACAAATTCAGTGTTGGTGGGCTTAGAACTGGAAGGTGAAGAGTTCTTAATACAACGGAAAGATAATCATGGATAATTATGGATTGTTATTCTTATTGGACTCATTCAGACGGTGAAATATGCCAGAAGAAACACACTGTTAGCATACTCTATGATATTTCGTAAACTACCGTCGGCTGACGAATCAAATTCACGGGCTTCACTTTTACTGGTAGCAGAAGACAGTCTCAGCATTCTGTCGTGTCTACGAAACACAATTCGAAACAGAGAAACTTGTCTATACATAAGCTACGATGAAGGCAAACAACCACTGTGGCCAAAAACTTCCGGTCATCGTGAGGCCTCACTCGGGGTTGTCCGATCCAGATGAATGTAACTCTGTGTCCAATAGACTCACGCCGCATGCATCGTTTCCTGTTTGTGGAACACACTAAGTTCATGTTGTTTATCCATCCAAGTTCGTGCACCTCATACGAGCGTTTATACTTTTGAGGAAGAGCTCGGTCAGAAAACAAGCTGCGAACGCACTTGGGATGGGAAATAACCTTCCAGTAACATGTTGTTTAGTGGGAAATGCCTCAGATTGGCTTGGTAAACAATCACCAGCTTTTACCCTTCTGATACGGCGACTACTTAATCGCTTCCAATTTACTGAATAGAAAAGGCTGTTCAGATAATTTGCTGAGTTTTTTTTATCACACTATCTTACACGTCTCCTCATATTATTGGATGTATGGCTGTATGCAGGGAAAATCCTGGACACGCAGTGGGCATCGTAAAATATGTTGTAAGTTAAGCATGTCCGAATCAAGTCGCTTCATGATAACTTGAGAAATATATGGAGTTATTCTATCTAACTACTGTTAGATCACAGAGATGAAGAGCCTCCTGCATTGTCCTATCCTGTCCGGTTCATACAGACATTGCGTACAGAATAATCTCAAGTGTTTAGTTTGTATGGTGGTAAAAAGGTTTATTGACCAAATCCACTGATAACAAATCCAGGAATGATCTGGTACATTCGCCTGTCAAGTCGATGATACTAAAGTTAATCGGTCAGTGTTTAACGGCACAAGGTTCATTACGCTAGCGTGTTTCCCGACGGTCTATTTCCCCTGTAAAGTGTTTCATCCATGAAGAGCCAAATTAAAAGACAACCCCTTTGATGGAAAAATTTCGGGTTATGGGTCTTGTTTTCCCCTCCAGTACCTATTCAAGGTCACAACTTTCGCATACCTACAAAGAGGACGCTCACTGCTCCAGAAGTGGCCAAGATGTCCTTCAAGAAGGATCAGGTCGGTAATCTTTTTTTACATTTTGCCTGAGATTACAAGCTGATTATCAGGAAATGCTCCCGATTCTGATAGCACTATTTAATTGTTTATTTGAGCCGTCAGCTCTGAGGAACCGGTATTTTCAACGGGGAACCCAGTTAAAACACACACCAACAACAAAATGACGTTAAAATCGTGTTAAGGCCCCAGGTGAACCAGTTGCCAAGAGATATTGTAGTTGCGCCCGGCTTTTTGAGCACGACACGAGACCTTGTCTACCTGATTACAGGGGAGCCGCAAGAATCAAGAGACAGCTCGAGATCATGACTGAACGCTCTTTCATACTGAGTCGTCTTTTGTTCAGTCGAATGTACACACACCCGTATAAAATCTGTGGGGGTAAATTTGTTCTCCAGCAAGGCATATATCAAAACGGAAATTATGGACGACTAAAATGGATGGGAGTAGCTAAGGTCTACCAGTCATCAAGGTTACTAGCTATTTTCTGACGAACCATTTGCCCACACTTGCTAGCAGGACTTCGTCCAGTCTGTCTGTGTATGATATGTAATATCCAATTGCGCGAAAACCCCAAAACAATTATAGGTTTTGAGAAGACTGTGGGCAGCTAGGCTCCACAGGGTCCTAGCTGCTAGAAGCTTGAAGTTAGTCGCAGGGCAACTGCATCCTAGGAAACTGTATTACGTAGACTGAACTGCTACGATCTATTTAGCTCACCATTGGGGACGATACCGCATGTACCGAAAACAGTTACTTATGTCATCAACCCGGGATAACCACATTTTAGTTAACCTCCGGCTCCTGGTGCCAAGAGGCAGTTATGGGCTGATTGAATCAAAACTACTCAACATTCAATTCTTTTGAAGACATCTGTAGTACATTTGAAGAAAGTATCATCAAATAAAGGCGTAATACACTGCCCATAAGACTGCTGAAAGTCCCTCGAAGCTACGATCGGTTTCGCCCTTCTTGGAGATAATCCGGTAGGAGCCGTGCCCGAGTTTTCGTCAAACTTACGTTGTACTTGAAACCAAACTGCACGAAATTAGCGAACATACACTCATTTGCAAACAAAATTGGTTTATCGAGTGACTCACCTGGAACCCAGTGCAATCCCTCGCAGCATATTTAGTTGCCCAATGATATCCTAAACGAGACATTCAGCTGGGTTCCAGGTGAGTCTGTCGCAATACCAAATATGTTTGCAAATGGGTGTATTCCATCAGCAGGTAGTGCCAGGATATGTTCGAGCTTTACATCAAAGCTTGCAACACTCAGCCAGATAAAGCCTACCTCTCTCAATAGTTTGGATGAATAGTTAAGTGGAGTTTTGGAATGCGTTTGTGAGTTCTGTTGATCTTTCGACGTGCGTCCACTCCTCGTAGAATAGTTCATCGGCTTCTGCGGAAAGTCAGGGGAAACGGGCTACCTATTCGTTTTGAATGCACAGAATCCATGTGCAAGTGCATGCATGTACTACGAAAAGAAAACTAGGGAAAGTGAATGTCCTGTTAACTATATCCTTCAAGTGAAGGTGGAAAAACAAAAATTTGCATAATTCAGCTTGGACGAGCCAAGTGAACGGAATCGTCTGCTCCCGTTTGTTAGTCGGTGACCTGCAAAGCCAAAGGACTTTTGGGCTGAGGTTTTGTTGCTCTTCGTCGGTGGTTGCCACACTTATCGATTGACCTATCGTGCAGGGTCAGCCCTGGTAGGCGAGAATGAGTCACAAGGTTTCTTGCGTTTGCCCCTATCCTATGACGTCATGATTCACATGTGTCCTGGTTATCTGCCCGGCTTCTACTAGGTTTCTGATTCTCACCCTGATGACAAAGAGCCCGTTGCTGATTTGGATCAACCAGACCCACACCCACCCACACGCCAAGTTGAAACTGACGAGCGGTCACTTGTGGGCTGGAAAGCAAGTGGGAGGCGTGCGCATGTGCTATGTATCTATCGGGCATTCCGACAATTCAGCTATACGCTTGGATGCTGAAAGGATTTGCCAATCTTATCACGCTTTATCACAACGAACGTATCATGTATGTAAGTCCAGAAAACCCTCGCGAAAGCTTTTCACTCCCTAAAGCACGTTAAGTGCATCCCAAAAGACGACAGAAATTGCTACCAGGGTACCTGAAAAATGACTTCAGTACGAACTGTCTTCAGAACAACCCTCGGCGAGACTAAATATGGGACAGGAAGACTTGAAGGTGAAACAACGTAGTCGCAAACTACAGTTGCCACACGGTCCAATAGGGAATGGTTTCGAAGTCAACTGCTTCACTCCGAATGCAGCTCACTGACTCCGAGGGTTATCGCGTCAGATACAGAGCTAAACTAATGAGCATCAGAACGAAAGTAGGCCGAAGAACACAACTGATGCTCGATAATTAAGATGAGCCCAGTTTATTAACATCCTACCTGTTCTCCGTCTGGTGACGAAATAGCCCTAGGTGTAGAAGTGCACTTGCTAGGAGTGATGAGAAAACGCACGATTACTGGTATTGGAATGTATGTCTGGTGACGAAAAAACGCACGATTACTGGTATTGGAATGTAAAATGTGTTGGTAACGACCCGACTTCTTGATGCGAACATTCAACCCATTACCAATACCAGGACAACCAGAGCATGTACATAGTTTGGGAAGTGTCTTGGTGATTGGTTTTCTGTCTACCTCAAAACCTGGTCAACTTAGCGACCTACTCACTTAGCCTGATGAAGCTTTTGTGTCAAAAGCGAAACGCTCCACACCTAAAAACTACAAATTAGCGAAATACACGCATCTGCAAACTAATTTGGTTTTTCGAGAGACTCATCTGGAAGCCAGCGGAGTCTCTCGCTCGTGATAAACAACCGATTGTTTACCAAACCCTTGTGAAACGACGACTTCTTAATCAGTTCTAAGCTTTTCCCAATGGTTTAGGCAGGTTTATTTGATCAGCAGCGCTTCGCTGATTGACAAAACCCTGGGGTTTGTGTTGCGCAATAGGATTTGGAAGCAGTTGACCAGGTCAATCCGATTGCCTGGTTATTGACGAAGCAGAATTGCTGCTTTACCGTTCAACCGATGGTTTCCTCGGGAGTATTTAGACTACATACATTGAAACGTGTTCTGCCATGTGTTCCGCAGACTGTCTTGCTGGCGTCGGCCTCTCTGCACTATTGTCTCCAACCGAAGAGACAGTGAACGAATATTGCTGTATCGCATCACGTGTGTTCTGTCAGTTCTACTGAGGTCTAAGTGAGTCTGGTGTCCAAAAAAGAAGGAAGAGGGAAATTTCTTTTCCACCAGAAATATAACGCAATGCTTATTGCAGCCTTTGATGTGGGGAGTGGGAAAGACGGCTGTTCAATACATCTCGACAACATATTTACCCGCCCGTTCACTTGAGTCTTTAGAGAACATTTTGAATGGCCGTTCATACGCACAAGCCCAAAAGCTAGAAAAAAAGCCTACCTTTAATTGAATGAAGTCCAACTGAAAAAGGCTTGGAACCGATTGAGGGGTTGCTGTTTCTAAAGCGCTTGACAGACAACGGGTAGTATTTAACTGGCCCAGTTAAAACTACCGATTGTTCACCAATCACCTTCGTGTGGTAGAAGAGAAAACCAACCATTGTGGTTTCTGTGAAATAGATGGAGTCATCATTCGTCTCAAACTCCAACATGTACATGCGTGTAAATGCGCACGCATAAAATTCGCACACCAGCAGCAAAGTGCTTATGTTTGTCAGCTTTATAGAAAGCCAGCTTCTCCTGTTATACTGATGAAAATGATGCTTTACACTTGTATGGAACACAAGTTGGAAACCGGCGATTCAGAATCGAAGACAAAAACGCTAACATTTATGTTGCCTGGTATCAGGCAGACCCGCATCTATGGACGGTTGGAGATACAGTCTGACAAATTTCGATGGCGACGAAATACCTTCATTTCGACAGGTATCAATGTGCAGTTGCGTTGTTTTCAAGGTACAAGCTCAAAAACTTCAGGTGGTTTTATGACGTTTACTTTAGTTGGTACGAATACTCATGTTAGGCACTTGCATAACAAGCCACATGGTGGCAACCCTCCAATAAGGACAGGACGTCTGTTGATGTAGCTTCCTTGTCATAGATTTGTTCATTAGAATTCTGATCAGCGGCAACCGAATGACTGAACTTCCCTTATATCACTCCAGTTAAAGTGTCTCTGGAACTAAAAAACCATTTGCGTAGAGTTTGTCATTCTAGTTATGATTGTCCGTTGTTCAGGAGTATGATAGACTTTCTCTGAACTCCGGAATCGAAGCCGAATGGTGGATGATGAATGGATCCATACCAAGGTTCTTTGCCTAGTCTGCTGATAGGGTTATAATCCAAGATTCATTGTAAAACATATCATAATTAATGGAAACGGTAATTGAAGCCACCAGATACACCGACAATGGAAGAGTAACACTGAGGAGCAGGTAGTTTATAAGAACTATGTATTCGCATGTTTTTTTTATAAAGAACACAGACTCGCATCGCTGTTTCCTTACTGGTTGGTGTAAATAACCAATGGTGATATTCTGAGACCTTGCTCCAGCTGTTCTGTCTCATCATCGTTATCATGATTACTATCATACTTATCTACTCACTATAATTGTTTCTGTTCCGCCAGCTGTTCTGTCTCATCATCGTTATCATGATTACTATCATACTTATCGGCGACAGCATAATACCAGTATTCGACACCGATGCTTCGCTACCACGCAACTGTAATTTAGTCAAAGGCCTGATTATGAGGAAAATAATAAAAGCGAATGAGAAACAGACTTAGTGATAGACTACCACAGTCAGTCCTAGGCGTCTACATCTCCGGGTACTCATTCAAACAATCTGGATAGAAAAGGACACAAACAACTTCATTGAAATCGATTGATAGCCACATGCTGCCACGTTCTTGACCATGCACTTGGATATCATGCAGACTACATCCAACAGTTACTCAGACATTTCGCAATCGTCCTCGTGCTCTTGTGTCAGGTCACAGGTTGACTACCTCCCGGCTTGCGCCACTGAAATTGGCAAGGAAAACAGCACTACTTTCGGTAAACATGCACCATGTGACTAGGCTATCGCAGCTTTTGGTGCTTGACATTCTTCATTTGAAGTCCCTTGGCACAACCGAAAACTTGTTTTCGAATTGTCTCAATGCGGATTCGCTGGCTCCAATGCACACGAGCTATGATGTTCAGACAACGATCATCGAAGACCTGATGTTATCTCATTTCTGCAGTTCAGTAATTCTAAAGTGTACTCACAGTACTTTTTATCGTGTCTGTGAGAAATTTATACTTTATGTTAGTAGTTGAGAGACATTTTTGAAGACGATCGCTGCAAATAGTCTTTTGCTGACGGAGACAGCTCTGTTAGTCGTTGTGGCGCCCATGAATCTATGTAACAAACCGCCTGAACATGAATCAGAGCAACGTGATATCGTTAGATGCATTCTCTTTGTTTACCAGCCTCTCGCTTAAAGAAGTTATCTGTTATCTCTGGACA
This sequence comes from Opisthorchis viverrini, assembly GCF_000715545.1. NCBI lineage: Eukaryota > Metazoa > Platyhelminthes > Trematoda > Opisthorchiida > Opisthorchiidae > Opisthorchis > Opisthorchis viverrini. The sequence continues at coordinate 1,397,833 of NW_008751745.1, forward strand.
CGAAGTTTGAAAAATAAATGTTGGTTCCCCAACCACGGAGCAGCCAACCAGGATTCACCTTGAACGTGAGTTAATAATGTTAGAGGGGTCTCCCTTAGGACCTTCACGAAACGTCTCAAAGTCAGGATCTTCATTTGAGTATATAGCGATAAAATTTTGCAGGTAATATTTGAGCAACATGATACTCCTCATTCGTATCCAATGTCTTGAAATTATTTAGTTCGGGCAACACATCAGTTCACTTTAGAGTGGCATAGGAGGTTCAGTATTCATTTCACCGTGCAGTTACGGTGACAACAGGATGGCAACTTTATGCGTTCAGCGTATCACATACCCTTGCGGGCAGAAAAGCAGACAAATTTGTATAGCTTGGCTGTTCTTGAGAATAAGCAAGTTAGCCGGGAAATGAACCAAAATGAGTAAGTAGCACTCACGATAAAAACAATCACTCGAAGAGATCCATTATCCGAAACATGAAGGACAGCCTACATGGAAATCAGCTGATTGGAATAACATTTCACTGGTTAAACTTTCAACAAACCTAGCAGACCCTCGTCAGATGTTCCCATCAGGGAGAGTTAACATTGCGAAAACAGCTGCACATCCGTGTCTGAAAATCGATGGTCTGTGCATTTCATTGCTATTCTACAGAAGAACAAACTCGCTTAACGAAGAGACTATTGCGCAAAATAGGCCGAAGTTATAGGCCTTCCAGGTTAACTACTGAAATCAGTTACACAAACATTGGCTGTTCAGCTGATAGGCACGGTCACTTGCTCAAGACACTCTGCATACAGTATGGTTTACAAATTACTATTTAAATAGACCGAAGACGAAAAGACTTCACCACTTAGGTACGGCCAATGCAATCCTACGTTATTCAATCAGAAACGTCTCCTTTGAATAGTGAAATCTCCTCAGTCTTCGCATCTTATGGCTAAATCCTGCAAAATTTGTCCAGTAGGGCTTTACCTTTTTTGGTTCAGCCGGAACTTTTGTGGTGACCTGTCACATTTATACAGATTAGTGTAGTAGTACCTCGCCTAGATATTCCCCGGTGTGATAAAGAGATCGGGGAACTATTAATGTGCGTTGGTCGTGGTGCTTTCGGGGAGTGCTTCATTATAACACTACGTAAACAGTCAGTTTAATGAATTCCATCCTACACGTCACTTCTCTGCGCTCCAGATTCACCTAGTCTTATTTTATTTATCGAGACGATGACATAGCCACTTCACCCACAGGCAGAATTCCTGATTTCGTCTCCTGTTTTCTGCAGCATCGTATGTGCGAGCGATCAGGTCTGCAGGTCAAAGGTCAATAAAATTGATCGATCCAGATGACCTGACACCGACTTCAGCTTGGTTGGACATCTTGGTTGAACATCCCAAGGATGGATATCCATTTGATTGAGTTCATGGTGAAGCGGAAACCGTGGAAACACAAATGAATGAGTGCTGTGAGCTCGCGAATCCACAGTGGAACTCGGCATTTATGCTGCATTTAGCTATGCAGTTTTGTGTCTTTAACGTCTCGAGATCATGGTTGCACTATCAAATTTAATTTTTTCCCCTGAGATTTGAGAGTGATAGAGCCAGACCATTGGTCATATGGAGATACGGAAGTGTGAGAACCAATTATGGATTCGCGACCTACTAATATAATGCCCAGGCGACACAACAGCACATGAGACTTGGAGAGTGTGTGACTGTTCTAGCCGCCCTCAGCGCAAATCCGTTAGTATCTGAAGTGCTTCACGGGAAGAATACTTAGTATTTGTTATCTACATCCTTTTTTGAAGAGCCGTAGTTTCTCAGTGATCCAGGCAGAAACAAAGTTATAAGGCAGATTGGTAAGACCTATCAATTGCTCATGGTTTTTGTTCAAGTCATCGTTGTGAGGATTCTTATGCTGAAGTGTTGGCCGCGCCACAATTGCGTCCTTGGGTCAACACTGTGACAGTTCATTTGACATCGTGTGATTCTCTTTTTAGTTCCAGTGTTGGTGAATCCCAACCTTTAACTGAGGGATTTCTACAGTGGATTCATTTTAAGATATGTACGTCATCTGAAGAGCGTACTGTTTGCGTGAGAAGTGCTAAGCACTGCGATAATTGTACCTTGATTATGGCCTCAATCCAGGTGCCGATCTGTTTCAGTACATGGCTTGGTTAGTTGGTCTATTTCTTTATCACACATTGGGTCAAAAATTTAAGTAAATTCGTGAATATGTCATCACAGCAATGAATTGTCTCTTGAAAAATAGAGAATCTTAATATGTATCTAGTGAGTGATGTTACCACAAACGTCAGTTTTCCTACCGTCCCTGGACCGTATACTCGACCGATCTTGGACCGATGCCTGAGACGTGTCCGCTGCGTTTAAGCCACTGAACACCTGCCGACGAAGAAACGCATGTTGAATTTAAATAGTACGACGGGAACACAAATGCTCGTGGAAAACATGCTAGCTCTCTGACACCATCGACTAGTAACACGCATGGAACCACCGTTAAAATACACAAACTTAGTTCGACTAAGGCAAGCGACTATTCGGTGGTTGGTGTTCAAAATTTGGGACGGATCGTGGCACTTTGTGTCAAAAATGACGAGGGAAGAACAGTCCCCTTCTATTATTAGTTGTAACCTAAAAAACATGAACGTTCCCACCACAGAACCCTTGCTCTAGTGAAATTTCGGATTGTTTTTGGCCCGTATTCGCCTGAGACGTTCCGCTACGTTTAAGCCACTGAACACCTGCCGACGAAGAAACGCATGTTGAATTTAAATAGTACGACGGGAACACAAATGCTCGTGGAAAACATGCTAGCTCTCTGACACCATCGACTAGTAACACGCATGGAACCACCGTTAAAATACACAAACTTAGTTCGACTAAGGCAAGCGACTATTCGGTGGTTGGTGTTCAAAATTTGGGACGGATCGTGGCACTTTGTGTCAAAAATGACGAGGGAAGAACAGTCCCCTTCTATTATTAGTTGTAACCTAAAAAACATGAACGTTCCCACCACAGAACCCTTGCTCTAGTGAAATTTCGGATTGTTTTTGGCCCGTATTCGACGCTCGAGTTCAACTGATTCCAAACGGTCCTACCTTACCTGTTCCCTTCGAGCAAACATAAGGTCAAGTAGTTCCTCTTCCGTATGGAAAAATTTGAGAATGACACACTTGAATGCGATAGTGGTTGGTTATTCACTTGAATGTCCGAATGGCCGAAAGGAATTATATTAAACGTGGCAGTGCCAACAACTAAATGACCGGGTAGTTTTACATGAAGTCTACCTATCCACTCGCTACTGTCAAACTAGATCCAGGGAAATATTTTGTGTCCTAAGGCCTGACAACAGACACTCAGTCGAGTAAGTCATGAAATTACCAGTTCAACTACGGATCCGTAAAGGACAAATCTGCATGGGAATTTATTTCTGACGTACGATAACAGTACTACATTATTACATACCAGTGTTAGTAGAAATAAAATTTTGCGCTCTCCACACGCACCTTTCGTACTATCAGCTTTTTGACGTTGTCGCAGCTTCTCTATTGTTTGCATTATTGGGATGGCTTCCATATTCTTCATCGTTCTACAAATCATATTAGATTCTTCGGTCCGCATATCAATCAACACTGTTCATTTCCAACAAGACAATACCGTTTCTCAACAGCTCATGGTGTAGATAGTACGCCAAACTTTACGTTCTGTGCGGCAGAACTTCGGGGTTGGCCAAGCCCCGTCCTTACACAGAGTGGTCCAGTAGTCCTGCATTTTTGTGGTACAATGATCCAGGCATGTGTGGATATCTTTGGGTCATTATAGTGTGACGTTTTATCTGGGGTGAATCTGTCTGCAGTGCATCTTTGGGTTTTATCTGGGGTGAATCTGTCTGCAGTGGTTGAGTCCTCGACCGACCATACACTAAAGCCGCATGAAGATGCAGACATCTCTGACGGTACGTATCGTCGATTGTCATCCTGCATTGACTGCAAGAATGACCACAAGGGCAGAAACAGTGACATCTACAGAGTAACTATCACGATCACATAACAGGAGCGGAGATAGCATTATTACCTCGCACGAGCGGACGCGACCAACAGTTGGAGAACAGCGTGGCCATGTTCCCAAGACTTTTACAAGAAGTACGCACTTTTGTTGAGAGTTAGGTCAATGAACACACATTACTGTTCAGCAAGGTCTGTGTACACTAAATAACAATCAGGTAGATGAAAGTTTTTTTACAAGCAGTCAGGACGACCACCTTGGTTACTCTTTATTCACCTCCTTATTATTGACTAGATTTTCCTGAACTTTCGAAGCTTGCACCATGGCCGTAACAAGTCGGCCTCAACTACAAATGGACGACCACCTTGATTACTCTTTATTCACCTCCCTATTATTGACTAGATTTTCCTGAACTTTCGAAGCCTGCACCATGGCTGTAATAAGTCGGCCTCAACTACAAATTTGTCATATCTAAATTTGTTCTACAGGAGGGGGAACGTCATATTGTACTTGTTCAGGAATAAGCGGGACCACTTGCACTCCGTTGGGAACAACGGATGCATCAACCGAACAAATCATTCAAGAGAACACGAATTCATTCCTGTGAAGGCACAAACTGCGTTTGACGTGATGATGTTTTAAATCTCGCGTACCAATTGACCCGAAACACCATGGAACAAGGATTTTACAAGCGCTTATAACCGGACGAATTTCCCGGGTTTAACTAAGAGCGTTAGAAGATACCACGAAGTTCTACGCAAGTCGAAAAAAACGTCCGTCCTCAGATTCCAGAAATCGGCCAAAGATAGCCCGAACATGAGGCGGCGGCGTTAAAAAAGGAGTGGAATACAGACCTACCTGATGTTTTTAAGCCCAGCGCAGTTTCAACCTCATGTACATTATCATTTTTACGGGACATGTCGCCATACATATTCCAACCCCCAACATGAAGGGCAGTGAAACATTAGTGCCAACACTGATGTTGCTGTCTTTGATGATGACAATGACCTAACCTCATATTTATTGAATGCATAGCAACGACTTTGATGGGTCATTCTCAGTGGCCTCACAGGACTCCGGTACACATGAGTTACGATGGATCAAAAGACTACGCAGATATCAGATGACCCCACTCACTGAAGAAGTTGGAGATCTTCCTATCAGTGTAGTGGCATCCGAACGGGTACGCGCCTCGTCGGTCCTTGTTTTAATGCACGTCTCACGAACCTTCAGAACTATTCAAACGCGCAACCTTAAGATAACCGGTTGAACTTCCTGCCACTGGACCACAAATATTCGATCAGCAAATGTGATTAACTTACGCTAGCACCAGCAACCTTAAGTCCCTTAATTTACGTCACGTGGTTCATTGTTGATCGGCTTACCTTTCTGGATGCTTACAGATGGGTATAAAGTTGTTTTTTTATGGACATGAAATGACTAGTATAAAGTCATCAGTAGAGGAAAAGCATTCCATAGATGACGTCATCAACGCAACAAGTCCTTCCGCCGAAGTAACCTACTGAACTGATAAAATGATTTCAGGGCAAAAGTTAAAAAACGGATGATGTCCGGCTGATGAAATAGTTGCAATATAAGGTCCTCAAAGGACCACTAGGCAAAACTGACAAAAGTCGACCGTGTTAGGGACTGGCTAAAAGCCCTCGTTAATCGTCGTGTAGTGTATACCTAATTTCGGTCCTCCTTGGCCAACTTCGTACGTATCCGCTTTTGCTGCAGCACCATTTCGGTGCCTAACTGCCATGCCACCAGAAGGAAGCACGAGGGATAATGCCAGGTTGCCAAAGACAAGGAAAATCAAGAGGGATGTCAGGTTCCAACCACGCACATCTGTCCCAACTGCGACCTGAAATTAACACAATTCTGAGTCTTACTACCTGCAATTCGTTTCACGCTGTGTAGCTGTTTCCCCGAATAGTAGGCCAGCCGTCTTATCATAATCTACCACCTATTGAATGCCACCATTTGACCATCTAAAAGACGTACGCAGTGATTGGAGACTCGAAAATGGGAACTTCTCCTCTTAGGTAATCATTTAAGCTCTACCCACCAGAGTTTTGTTGCTTCTATTTGTGGCAACACAGAGAGTGACAGACTGCTGCGCTAGTGAATACAGTTGCTACCATTACGAATTTGTGTACGGGGAAGAGAAAACCTAGCGGATGACACACTGTCCCGCTGTCGTAGTGCTCATGTGGGCAACCGTAACTTGAAACACTTGCGTGAGACTTTCCATCACTCAGATGTTCCCCGAATGTTGCTGTTTGTACGTCCGAGAAATCTTCCGTCCTCCGCTGAAGAGACGTCGTGTGCCATCAACCTGCCCTGAGTGATCGGGAATAAAATCACGACCCTATCATTCCCTAGGCCAGAGATAAGAGAAAGCCATCCAACAGTTTGGAAGATTTTAAGGGACCTCTTCACTTTGTATCTAGAAATTGCTCTCTTTTTACCGTCGCTGATGAATATTCCAGATTATCCTTCGCTTTTGCTTAACGAGGTATGAAGTTACGAAGTTTGACCAATTTTTGTCAGCTTTCTTCCACTTTTAGGATGCCAGCCTAAACTAACATAGACTGTGTCACTTTCTTCATGTTCACTGAATTGCAAAGCTCCTCAGCGACAAAGGCATGGTAAGCACCAGGTCGCAAGCTCATAAAGGCACGGTAACGGACAAGTCGAGCATCCAAAGGATTTTTTCAACTCTTTAAACCCGTGATCTGCCTCTGGAGCATTGGGGGATCACTCCAATCGAAAGGGTCGTTACTGTTCACGGTGAACAACACGGCTCCTCATGAACGGATAATTTCGTACAATCGGTATTCAACATCTGGAGTGATAGTCAGATCATTCAAAAACAATCATCTCAGGGAAGAAGTTCAGATTCTGGAATGCAATCCTACGCATGCATTCCGTCCACGAGGGTACTGTATACATCGCCTACTAAGCTTGTAGGCGGTCGAGGGAGTGGAAGTAGTCCCTCTTGTGATTCAGCGACCACTCCAACAGAAGGGCGTCACAGTCCCGATCAGCATTCCTCCATTTCTATTGAACTCAGAGCCTCATCCTTTACAGGCGAACATTGAACCATTGTCATGGCTATCCTTTGTGTTCACATCATCCCTTCGTATTAAACATGCTTTGGCCCTCCCTTTCAGCTGATGTGTGTCTATTCTTAGACAAGTAAAGCGCTATTCAGTCTTGTTCTTGCGCCCAATCAGGATCGATACTCCATCCATAACAACTTATTTATCTAAGAATACGATGGAATTGTTGCTGCGACCCAAGTGTTTTGACACGGAAATTCTCCGGACGCCACAACGCGTTGGAATCATTGGTTCCGAACCTCACAAACGTTTCTGGACACTGTCCAATCGCTTAATCTATAAAAAAAATTCGAAACCTTGATTCATTTTGTGAATCTGTACACGCTTACGTCGCTGACTGTTCCGATTAAGAATCTGCTATCGGTACACTTGAAAAGTCGTACGTTTGCCCTAGAACATAATTTGTGCTCGTCATCTACTAACTCGCGAACAAGACGCCAGTCAAGATGTTGATCAGTTTGTTCAGAGGCCTAAATCCTTGGCCAAAAATTGTGATTTCAAGGCGGTATCCGCCATTAGCAATCAAAACGCGATGCTCTGATCAACGGGCTTCAGTCTGATACCATCAGGTTCAAAATGAATTCACTCTAGGTGAAGCACATGAATTGGCTAGGTCAGTGGAATCGGCCCACAAACAGGCTGTCATACTACCATAACCAACAAATATCATTTTCTATGGCTGCATCACCTTCACGGACACCTATGATTAGTCCTTTCACACTAAATATCTCCTGATTTCACACCTTATCTCTCGTCAATGAATTCTCAGCTGTTATTCTTGCCGTCATTTCAGGCATCCACTATCCAAGCCCCCCGCAAGAGTAGTTTGTAAATCATGTGGCAAAAGAGGTCATTTCAAGCGTGCTTGTCGATCCAAGCCTAGCAAAAATCACTCAAATTGCATGACGGATTCTGACTTACCCTCCCTGTTGACTGATGCAACCCCGAACTGCTTGTCACGCACGGTGACCAGCATAAAGGTAAACAGAATATCACTTCAGGCCCTCGTAAACACAGGAAGTCCGGGCAATTATATGCCTCCTTTGGTAGTTCGTACACATGGCTGGAAGATGTACGCTAACGATTGTGTTCGCCATTCATCTACCTCTCTTCGTGTTCAACTAGCGGCTTCTGCTACGCATCCACGACTACAAAGGACCATCTACATAATCTATGTGCTGACAGGCCACGACTTCCTTGGTCTACATAACAAAGTTGAAATCACATTCGGTGGATACCGAGGTCCATTTATCCTCTACGGTTGAATCAATTCCTCTTTTCGCTAACCTCTCACTCGATCGCCACGAAATCACCACGTTATAACCCTGACAATGAACAGTTCATCCGCTCTGAATTTAGCCGACTATTGGATGAAGGTATAATTGAACCTTCGAATTCTCCCTGGAGGGCTGAAATACGGGTCACGAAGAATTCCAGCCACAAAAGACGCACTGTGGGAGACCAGTTAAACATTTAGTCGGTTCACATACCTAGACGCTTATCTGTTACAGCGACTGGATAAAATGATTGAAGAAATTTCCCACCACACTGTCTTTAGCACGTCAGACCAATAGAGTTTTTACTATCAAGTTTCAATCAGTGAGACAGACAAATCGTATACGGTCTTTGAAGCATGTCGAGAACTGTTTCAGTTCCGCCGTATTCTTTTCGGTGTGACCAACGGAGTGGCATGCCTCCAACGTGCTACTAACCGTATAATCAAGTGTGAGAATTCAAGCGGCACCTACGCTTACATCGACAACGTCAGTGTTTGTGGGACTATCGAAAGTGAGCATGACGGAACCTCAAATCTTTCTATGAAAAAATATAGAATTACCCTCAACTGCAAGAAAAGCATCAAGGCAGTCAAACAAATACGTCATCTCTGCTGTGAAGTCTCTGAAGGAATTATCAAACCAGATCATGGACGAATTCCCCCTATTCGTCGACTCCCTTAACCACATGACGCTGAATCCCAGAGTTGATGGTATGTTTGCTTATTATTCGCAATGGATATTATAATTCTGACAAAATCAGTGCGCTTGTAAGAAATGAGACTTTCTCCATACCGGAGAGTGTGCAAGTCCTTCAAAAATTTAAAGGAGTTAGAGAACGCCATGGTTGTGAACGTCTACTACTACTCCCTTTAGTTGTCGAAACGGACATAGCCATTGATGCATCTCTGACTCAGAAAGGCCTACCGGTGGCCTCAGTTTCCAGAACACTGACACCGTGCGAAAAGATACACTCTGCTGTTGAGAAAGAGGCGACTACATCGTGAAATCTATCCGCAAGTGGAAGCGTTATCTTTTCGAGGAGCACTTCAAGCTTATCGCTGACCAGCGGTCAATTTCCCTTATGTAGGGTGTCGCAGGAACAAGTGGAAGGTTATCTTTTCGAGGAGCACTTCAAGCTTATCGCTGACCAGCGGTCAATTTCCCTTATGTAGGGTGTCGCAGGAAAGTAATGTAAAAAACGATGAAACGATGGGGAACGGAACTCTCCGCTTTCAGCTACAGACTTGGAAAAGACAATCTGGTGGCTGATATCTTATCGCGCAACTTATGTGCCACCCCGGAATTACTCACATGCATCAATTTGTTCCTTCCAAAAACTTGCCGTTTTCCCTAAAAAATGTCAAAGTTATCACCCCAAAATGTATGGTTTTTGCCACTATCAAACCACAATCTTACAAACCACTCCATTCTACGCTCATCAAAACGACTCAACCATCCAAACAAAACAACGTCGATATTAAAGGACGTCTGCCTTCTGTTATTCGAAACCGACATCCTTGTCATGATTTTTGTGTGCTAGAACACAATCGCAACTACGACCTCAGTTCTTCGACGCCGACCCAAACTCCGCAGATGCAGCAAAACGCTGGAATCACTGGTTTCGTACCGTACCTACCTATCTAAAAACCGTCGAATCTTCTAAACCCGACAAACTTGAAACTCTCATCCACTTTGTCGATCCGTTAGTATACGATCACATTGCTGATCACACCGACTATGAATCTGCAATCGACACGTTACGGAAATTATATGTCCGTCCAAAAAATGTCATATATGCACGCTACCTGCTACAGA
>NW_008751745.1:1408101-1423381 GCF_000715545.1 Opisthorchis viverrini
ATCAGTTCGTACAAAAACTGAAATCATTAGCCAAAGACTGTGAGTTTAAATCTGTGTCTGCAACTGAATATCAAGATGAGTGCGTGCGTGATGCTATAATTAATGGCCTGGCGTCCACATCCATCCGCGAGAAGCTTCTAGCACAAAGCGAACTCACTCTGGACCAAACATATCAGCTGGCTAGATCCCTCGAATTGGCTCACAAACAGTCACAGTCATATGTTAGTAACGAACCCATATCTTGCTCTACGATTCCACCCATTTCACAGAATCCCGAACTGCGTGTTGATCCCACCACTGCTGCTGTAAAATCCATTCAGACATGTTATTTCTGCGGTTATGATGCACATCCTCGTCCAAAGTGCCCCGCTCGCGAAGCCGTCTGCAATCTTTGTGGTAAACGCGGTCACTTCCGCCGCGTGTGCCGTTCAAAAAATACCTCCAAGTTCCACACAAGTTGTACAACAAAGCCTACTTTATCGTCATTATTCGTTGCAGCAGCTCCTACCTGCCTGGCGCATGCCATCGCAACTATCGAAGTCAATGGCATCACTCTCCGTGCTCTGGTCGACACAGGGAGTTCTTGCAGTTTCATTAACGCTAAGGTCGTGAAACTGCATAATTGGAAAATTTATCCAACTTTCTCAGTCGTCACAATGGCGTCTACATCCCTATCTTGTCGAACGACTGGTTACGCTTGTGTTTCTGTCCGATACAGAGATACCTCATACAGTGAACTGAAGCTCTTTGTAATGCCAAACCTCTGCACCGACGTTTTACTCGGGCATGACTTTCTAGGTCTACATGGCAAGGTAGAAATTTCATTCGGCGGGGATCGTGATGCGCTCACCATCTGCGGCCTGACGGCTGTAAACGTTGAATCACCATCACTTTTCGCCAACTTGTCTCCAGATTGCAAGCCTGTTGCAACCAAATCAAGAAGGCATCATCCGGATGATGAAAAATTCATTCGCGCCGAAGTTGACCGCTTATTGCAAGAAGGCATCATCGAACCGTCAACGTCTCCCTGGAGAGCGCAGGTTTTGATTACTAAGGGTATCAATCACAAACGCCGGATGGTTGTTGACTACAGCCAAACTATCAACCGGTTCACATATCTGGACGCTTACCCTCTGCCACGCTTGGACAAAATGATTGAGGAGATTTCGCACTACGAAGTCTATAGTACATTAGACCTCTTGTCTGCTTACCATCAAGTCCCCATCTCGGCATCCGACAAACCTTTTACAGCATTCGAAGCATGTGGTGGCCTGTTTCAGTTTCGTCGCATACCCTTCGGTGTCACAAACGGTGTTGCGTGTTTTCAGCGAACTATTAACAATATCATTACGACTGAAAAGCTGAAAAGCACGTATGCCTACATAGACAATGTGACTATTTGTGGCAAGACCCAAGAGGAACACGATCTCAATCTCCAGTCGTTTTTGAGAGCTACGAGGAAGTATGGGATCACTCTTAATGATGACAAAACAGTCACTTCTTCAAAAGTTATCCGCCTCCTAGGTTATGAGGTTTCAAAGGGTGTCATTAGACCAGACCCTGAACGCATGGAACCCATCCGTCAGTTACCTCTTCCGCGTACTACCACGGAAATGCAACGTATCATCGGTATGTTTGCATATTATGCTCATTGGATATCCTCATTTTCCGACAAAATCAACAAACTGGTAAAGAATAAAACTTTTCCCCTACCTGCCGACGTCGAGTTGACCTTCGACAACCTAAAGAACGAACTAGAAAATGCTACACTAATCACAATAGATTATAACGAGCCTCTGGTTGTTGAAACGGATGCCTCCGATGTGGCTATAGCCGCGTCCCTAAGCCAAAACCGTCGGCCGGTAGCCTTTTTCTCGAGGACACTCAATCCGAGCGAGAAGAATCATTCTGCCATCGAGAAGGAGGCCTACGCTATCGTTGAATCCATCCGGAAATGGCGGCATTATCTACTCGGAAGACCCTTCAAACTGATCACCGATCAGCGTTCAGTCTCATTCATGTACGGCGGTGGACAGAAGGGTAAAGTGAAAAACGACAAGATACAACGATGGAGGATTGAGCTGTCCGAGTACAAATATGATGTCATATACCGACCTGGCAAGGACAATCATGTCGCCGACACTCTGTCACGAAACGTATGTGCTTCCATGGGGAGCAATAACCAACTCGGAGAGCTCCATAACTCCCTCTGCCATCCAGGCATTACCCGTATGTTTCATTTTGTGCGTTGCAAGAATCTCCCCTACTCCGTCGACGATGTCAAGCGCGTCATTTCCTCCTGCAAAGTGTGTGCTGAACTGAAGCCAAGATTTTGGAAATCCTCTGGTAGACTCATTAAAGCAACACAACCTTTTGAACGTCTGAGTTTGGATTTTAAAGGTCCTTTGCCATCTAATACACGCAACCGCTACTTACTCACTATAATTGACGAGTTCTCTAGATTCCCATTTGCATTTGCGTGTGCGGATATGACCTCGGCAACTGTGATTGACTGTCTCACACAAATCTTCTGTCTGTTCGGAATGCCAGCCTATATCCATTCCGACAGAGGCTCATCGTTCATGTCGTCTGAGATCAATAGCTTTCTTCTGGAAAAAGGTGTTGCTATGAGTCATACATCGGCTTATAATCCACAGTGTAACGGTCAAGTTGAGCGTCTCAACGGTACCCTCTGGAAAACAATAAGCTTGGCGCTGAAATCTCACAATCTCCCGCCTTCACGTTGGGAATCGGTACTCCCTGATGTTCTACACAGCCTCCGGTCATTGTTATGTACAGCCACTAACTGTACTCCACACGAACGCTTGTTCCAATACGCACGTCGCTCAACATTTGGAATATCGTTGCCATCTTCGTTGACCACCCCTGGTCCAGTTCTGCTGCAACGAGGTGATAGGTCATCCAAGTACCAACCACTAGTAGAAGTTGACCTTCTGAACTGCAACCCACACTACGCACACATTACTCATGGAGGCGGAAGAGCCGAAACCGTGTCCCTTCGCCGTCTAGCCCCGGCGGTTCAGAATACAACTGACAATGTTCTCAATCTGTCTCAATCCAATCGGGATGCCGAATACCCAGATACGACTGAAATAACCGGACGTCAGCCCGATAGCTCTCAAGCATCTGAATCCTCTTCGGTACCGTCCTCCGAACACCAACCGAGTTATCCTGGAATTCTAGAACAGCGACGCATTCATCCTTCCAGTTTGAGGAACAGAGAAGCTTGATTCAGTACATCACCTCCTGTCTACGTCAGCTCATATGTGCCTATTCAAACACTGTCGGGGTGAATGTCATGAGTTTTGTGTGCTTATTCTTATACCTACCACATACTCGTACTGAAAATTTGTATGTACATTTCACCTCATGTACACTTGTTCTTAGACAAGTAAAACGTTGCTTATCCTCGAAAATCTAGACTTTATTCTAACTCGTTCTCGGCCTAATTCTAAACGTCTCAATCCTCTTACTATCGACAACGAGATGTCCCCTTTTCCGTTTGCCTTTCCCTGTGCAGATACATGTGCATCTATCGTTATTCGATGTCTACCTGAACTATTCTCTTTGTTTGGTGTGCCTGCATATGTACATTCGGAGTTTCGACACTCATTCATACCTGACGAACTGTCCACATTCCTACTTGGCAGAGTTTGCACCAGTCGAATAACTGCTTACAATTCCAAGGGGAACGGGCAAGTCGAACGCTTCAACGGGACACTTTGGAACACAATCCAGCTCAGACTCAAGACGGAAGGCCTTCAAACCTGTCGCTGGGGTCTGCTCTATCAGATACTCTACACTCTACACTGTCCCATCTCTGCGTCTCCAGGACTGTCACTCCACATGAAAGAATGTTTCGGTTTGAACGTCGGTCATCCTATGGTTTGTCTATACCAACTTGGCTAACTACTCCAGGACGTTTTATTGAAAAGCTTTGAGCATGCCTCAAAGTATGAACCAATCGCTGAGGAAGTCAGACTTATGATTGCAATCCACATTATGCCAGTGTCCGTTTTCCCAGCGGACAAGAAGGCATTGTATCCGTCCAACATCTGGCTCCTTGTGGTGATTGCACACATGTGAACGAGTTCACGCGTACCTCATCCAGTGAAGGCAATGGCGTTCATACATTCTTTGTCTGATTTACATGCTCCTTCGTTCCACCATATTACCGTTTCGTATTTACTGTCACCACAGACAACGTCTATTATATAATGAATGAAGCCGCAGTTTGGACACTAAAGCCGTCTCAGTAACGGTGACCCAGCTGTCTGCCTGCTCGTTTGTCAACGTGTTTCCTTTTTGTCACCCTTGTGTATAACCGTGTATGACCGGTAGTGCAGCAGTCAGTTTGGTCCCATATCAACTGCACCAAAACTCCCGACCTCAATTAGCTTCCTTAGGTTATGTAGATGATACCGGGAACTAATATTAATAACAGCAATAACAATAATAATAATCGTTCAGCTGTAATACCCATTCGGAGCCTAGCCGCATGCCACCAGGAAGCACGAGCGCTGGGATACTGCCAAGTTGCCCTGGTCCAGACGGCAGAGTACTATACAGAAGTACCATACGGATACTGGGAGCTAAGACACGCTTATATTCTGCAGGTGCCAAAAACAATGGAAGAGTCTAATGTAGTGACGACGGACTACGCATGAAAAAGCAGTCGCTGGTAGCAAAACAATTTTGATTTAAAGTGGTTATTGTATGCACTAATCACTCGAAAAACATCGAGTTCTACTGGTGCTGCGCAGGTTCATTAGTCAAATATGATGAAGGTATACTACCATGGTCTTAATCTAAATTAATTAATAACCTTGTAGCCTAAGGGTCGACTTGTAGGCTGAAGACTCAGTTAACCTAGTGTCTAAACTGCAGTTCCCAGTTATCGAAAGATCTATCACAGTACGACCTACACCACTGAGGTGGAAATTCTACCACACAAAACAAAGGTGAAATATTCATGGCTGAAAAGCCCTCATTCGGAGGAGCCCAAGGTATTTGTGGCCAGAATGACAACTAAATCCAACTCAAACCGCTGCACCACCGGACGCGTGAGTTGAGCGGAAAACGCGTGAAAGAAGAAACGTGTGAAAGATGCGAAACGCGTGAGTTAAACGGGCAAAACTGAATGTGTTAAACCCCATTCGGTATTTCTTGCATCAGTGTTGAGAAACTCCTTCAGGCGGCGCATGCCAGAATTAGGAAGGCTACAACCCCTGCAACAGGATTACGGGAACATTCGGTGTTTCGTACATTTCTAGGGCTGGTTTTTCCGAGCACCAACAGTTGAATGTCAGCCCTCCCCAACAGTACTCCACTGCTAGCATATTTCCTAAAGAAAATCTCGGGTATTCATCAACGCGTCCTCCACTTCACCAGACGTTCTCTTATTGAAGATGCACTAAGGCAATGTCCGGGGACTCCTAAGCAGCGGACACGTACCTGTCACTCCCCAAAGCAGCCAAAACACCTAGTAAAGGACATAAAATACATCTATTTCACATATAAATGTTTTAAATCATCAATACTCTTGGGACTGGCTCTTTTTACCAACAATAGCCGCCTTCTTCGGCAACAAAACAGCCTGGATATTTGGCAGGACTCCTCCTTGCACGATTGTCACCTTGCCCAAAAGACTGTTCAATTCCTCATCATTTCTGATAGCCAGTTGCAAGTGACGAGGTATTATTCGCGTTTTCTTGTTATCTCGTGCAGCATTGCCCGCGAGCTCCAATACTTCGGCAGCTAAGTACTCCAAAACAGCTGCTAGGTAGACGGGGGCGCCGGCTCCAACACGCTCGCCATAGTTACCAGCTCTCAAAAGGCGATGCACGCGACCAACAGGAAATTGGAGGCCCGCTCGCGCGGACCTGGTCTTCTTCCCTCCCTTAGAATGAGTCTTGCCACCCTTGCCTCGACCGGACATTCCAGGCGATTATTTGAAATCGAACTGTACCCGATGGGGGAATTTTAGGAAGCACGGTGTAAACAAACAAGAATTCCCACAGTCAAGGTCAGGCCAGCGTCTGATAGAGAGGAACGAGATTCGCACTCGTTTTCCCCATATACTTGTCACTTTGCCGAGTTTGTAGCTCCGATACCTGAGGACCAGCAGACAATGATGGACGTGATTCTGCCTGTTGGGTAAAAAGCAGTCGGCTGCGAATTCATCCGATCGATATCATGGATTCAGGGATCGATAGACTTGGTTGAGGCGTTACCCAGGCCTCCAGGATGAAAATTGCACTTATCTCTCAGGAGCCTCCATTCGAATGAAATACGAATCTCGAAAAAGTTGTAGCACGCCGATTTAAAGTCTCAACTTTGGGTAGAAACGTCGAGAGAACAAGTGCACGTAAAAACTGATCTGAGCTAAACCAAGGGTCTGGCGTGTATAGCTGTCCGAGGGAGAAAACCTGTCGTCTATTAAAGACGACTCATATTACCTTGTCCGTACAGTATATCAATTGGACCGACAATAAGCTCCCGACTAACTAAACCTTTTTCATACAAGGAGTAATTATCAGGTCTCTTAGGAGGCAACGATTGTTCAGGGCTCACCGGGCTAACTACTGAGTTGACTGCTACCGGAGGTCGCGGTTTTTGAGTGCAAATACACATTCGAAAACTTTCATCTGCCGAAAGAACTGTCCAACACCGCATGCAGTGCCGGTTTTTGAGTTTTGTTGCATGGAAATAGTAGAAAAGGTAACTCGTTTGTAAATCCTTGGCTGGGCGAGTAATGGGCACCGTTGAGTAGGTGTAAAAATGGTGTGCCTCGCAGAATTAATTGTTGAAATCAGAGATGAGTGTGGAAATATGCAAATGCGAACAAATGGGGTGGGATAGGACTGGTATGCGGTACCGTGATCTAAGTGTGAAAGTAAATAAAATTAGACTATTTCATACTAAGAGAGTAATGCAGTTTCAAGAGAGCAATGGTCCAATGGATGAAACCAATAGATTGTTCAAACACTGACACAGAGTTTCTAAAACCCACCGATCGAGGTATGAATAACCTCTGGAAGAAAGTGTAGCTATAGACCAGTCATGAGCTTCTGATTTGCCATCCGTGTGAGTCAACATACCGCGGAAAATGAGTGTATTTTTCCTTGTTTTCAGGTCCGTTGGGTGTGGATGAGATAGTTGCAGATTTGGCGATACCAGGTTGAGCGATGTTAGAACAGGGTGGTCGATCCAGGTAGACCAGATGGTGAAAAGTTCAAACGCTTCTTATGGTTCCACCATGAACATTCCCTTATTCTTTTTGGCAACAGAACTTCGGTTGTCAGAAGTGTTCTGCGAGAGTTTCAATTAAATGGAGAATAGTGGATGCAAGAGGATGACAGAACAGGCTGATCAGTTCAGTGGATACTAGATAGGGATGCATGCATCCCCAAAGGGAGACATCTAAGACGATCCAAAGCACGGTGCCACGAGATTTAGTGAAGAGTGTGCACTGCGCTAGCACCATAGCAATCTGATGGGTTTGACAAAGTGCACCGAATCTGGTTGCTGGTGGGTATGTTCAGCGCCAGGCTTCAGGGAAGTTATGTCAGTATCTCATGAATAAGCGAGAGTGCTGAGTGAATAGGCGGCAAAATGGCACATGGTGATGATAAGGATTACAAATCCACATGGTCCCACATCATCGTCTCGATGAACTCTAGTTAGGAGCCCGAGAGCAGTACAAAATAAGTCGAACCTTTGGACATGTAATTGTGCTTGTTGGAGAGGTTGAACAGCTGTCAGAAGGAACGTCGCATTCATAAATGTGCGTCTTGCTAAGATTGCAACCTTAATAAGCGCATCAAAATTGCGGTTGCCAATATTCTAGTTTCTGGAGATTGGGGCGATTTTTTTGTAGTCTCTTAAGTTAGACAGGAGCAGACAAAACTACTTTGAGTGGGCACAAGCGACCATTTTAACCAGCATTGACTTTACTGAGAGCTTTGTGGATCGGTTTGCTGGATGTGTTGGTATGGTGTACAAACGAGCATTGAGAACGGTCAATATTGCGTTATTTTTCGCGGATCGAGTGGACGGAACATCACAACCACGTAGACGGAAGACCAACTGACGAGAAGAATTGTCAAGTAGGTTTCGACATGGTAGACATCTCGGGAGCGCATCTTGTGAATAGTTAGAGTGAACATTAGCGAGTGCAGGAGTCCTTCCAGGTCGAACTGATTTATGCAGCTGAGTTTTGACAATCAAGGTTGTTCTCATCGATGGGCTAGCGTACCTGTAAACCTAGGGTATTGCTTTGCCCCCCTCACGTATGTATGTGGCTTTGGTGGTGGCTTGGCTTCCGAGGATATAAGGCTACTTGAGTTTGGGGCTGGGGACAGTGGCAAAGCTTAGGTGTTTCCTGACGTTGCACACTGTGAAGGAAGTGTGTATATGTGAATTTAACATACGAATTTCACCACTGCTCTGAGGGAATCTGTTTTAATTTTGTCCACACGATTTGCCTGCGGGCACGGGCAAACACGTGATGACCGAACAACAGTAGCAGGCAAGTTAAAATCAGGTCCGGGATTTCAGGGATCCCCGTGGCTTCCAGACTGCCAAAATAACTAGCCCATCCATTTGAAAATTCTTTACGTTATTGTTTGGTTAACCTGATTTCCGCTGATGCGATTATGAGTCCCCATTGTGAAAATAGGGACGGTGTGAGCATACGTATAAGGCGAAGTTAAAAAGACTATTTTTAACAGTTCTTCTGCTATATTTATAGCCATTATAATCAGCGTATGAGCGGAGCCACTGGGCAGATTAGACCGAGTCAAGCAACCAACTCTAGCGGGCGCTCACGTGCACTTCTACGCTAGTTTATCAAATTTCTATTCGTTTTGAAGAAGTTATTTCTCTCAGTAAAATTGGTTCAACTTTGACATCTTCAAAACTGGCCCTCTGTGCCATTCGGTGTTCAGATATGACCAAGCTAACTAAAGGATTCTGGAAAGTACATGTGTAACGGTTACCGTTTCGCTTAAATACTCTCCCAATCGATTTCACACCTACACCAACCATCCCCATCTTGTTCCGTTTGTCCCACAATCACCGTCGTGACACGAATATGACCTTGATGAACAACACGTCAACAAAGGTCAGCTCCGGTTTCGTGAACTTTTAAAGAACGACAGGTGATTTAACATTGTTTTTTCACGTGTTACTCATTGCAACGACATGTGGGAACAGAACACGGTCAACCACACAAACATGACACATCGGATCGTAGGCGGGCTCAACGCACGAGCACAGCCAGTCTCAACCACACGCCGCATTGTCCCTTTGATGTAGCGTGGGCAAACATGAGGCCATAGGCAACAAGAAGCAAGTCAGGGCGATTATATTGCCGTGAGAACACTCTGCATCCGGCCTCTCTCCGCTTAACCTCACCAAGAACCTTATAAACGGACAAGTCTCCCCAGTTTGATATGCTTCGTTTTTATATTCGTTTCATATAAGGTGCATCTAACCTTGTAATCTATTAAGGTGTAATATCCAACCTTAGTAGGGTCCTTCTCTTCTGATATTCGAGCTCAAAGTCCAACTGCTAGAGCACTGATACACGCACATTAGTGGTATGTAGCACTATGTCCCGACAGGCAGGGGATTAGTTGAACTTTCTACTTAAACGGAAAACCTCACAAAACATTGGAAACATATGCATAGCCTTGTAGTCGCGTATGTGGTTTCTAATGTATATCAAGAATACAAAATCAAAAGTAAAAGTGGCAGGGAAAGCGGATGATGCAGCTATAGTAAGCGGAATAAGGCAACTATAAACCTATATTCATCCCAAGGGATATGGCTGAGCTTATACCGCCACTACGTCCGCAAACACTTGAAGGGATGCTAAATCTCGGGAAGAAGGGAAGTTTCTCTCTGTGTCGATATCAATCATCCCTGGGTAGCTATCGTGCTTTTTGTGAAACAACTCAAAGGCCACAGACCATGTGACCGCACCCAATTGTACACAAGGCCCTCCGTTAGCCTGGCACATGTGTCGTTAATAGCCTAGATGTGGTCCATAAGGGTGAACTGGACTAGCGTATGCTTCCTTTTCCACATGGTTTTTCCACGAATTGATCTTGGGTGGAGAGCCCATTCTAGCCTTAGAGAAGGGTTAAAGTCACAAACGAAGCAGAAATACAGAGGCCAGGGATTTTGACTTCGAAAATGCCTTGAACTCAGCTGGCCCTCGGCTACTTCTCCGCAAGTTGTGTGCTTGTTTTATTGCTACTTGTGAGTATATTCTGTTTCGGAATTGCTGAAAAGCACATACTTATAGTCCAATGCTTGACACAACAAAACGGTTAGTTCAATATACAAGTTGGGTTAGGGAAGTTCCTTGAGATATTTAGGCTATTCAGCCCAGAAAATGCTCCACTGAGTTACCTAAAGTTTACTGAGGATGCAAAGCTTGATGGCGTAGTAAATCTACGGACAAGCTCAAAAATAATTTACGGCGATGGCACCTGGTGTATGTCCACCAGGCAGACCTGCCACGGTGCACGACCCCATCCAACGGTGATATGTCGGTACTCTGCCTCTTACTCAGAGGATATACATTCTAAGGATCTCCAGAGGCTAAAAAATCCTGAGGTCGTTGTACATGATACTTTGAGCCCAACGAGAGATGGGCCGCTGCATTTTTCAATGTTAACAAATGAGTTTTGTGTCCAAAACAGCCGGGACCAGGCACTGCATATACGGAGTAAGCATATAAATGACAAATATTAACTCTGATGTATAAAACAAAGGGTATGGATTTGTTGTGTATTAAGCTTTTCGTAAGTGATTTCATCTCCTCAAATGCCAGTCATCTCGAAGCAGTGTGGGAAGCCTGATTGTAACTGAAGCATTTCTCTCCTTGGACTGGTGTGAAGAGGCACTTATACAACACACAATACTGCCTTTCATGGTATTTCACCTTCCGACCTATCACACGGGGGTATCAAATTACACCGAAGGACTCCCGTAGTATTATTCCTTATCAGTCCGGTCGCCTACAACACTCATCCAATCCCAACTCAAAGAAAATATTTATTCCGGCTATCAAGTCCAGCACAAAAGAGAGTATCATTTTTCGGGGCCCGTTACTGTTGCGCCCATGCGCTTCTAAGCGAACATAATTCCTCAGTGTGCTTTGTGGCCACAGTATATTTGCTGTATCGAGCATATTTAAAGAGACTAATTTTGCTTCTGCTCTCAAGTTTCATCATCGTTATGGTAGACTCCGCTGTGTATGGATTGCGAGAGCATGGCTTTTTAATTACGCTTTGCCCTCAGAGGACCGAAGAAAACCGCCACCTTACGCCGGAATTCTTTCAATGAACCACATGAGCTAAACTCAACCAAAAGTATCCCAACTATGACTTCATTCTTTTTGCCACGGGTGAACAAAAGTGCAGTGTCAAGACGCCGGCACTACGACTGCCAAGCCTAGTCTTGACCCTCCTGTGGTTCACTGTTTGTCTGATGTTCTCCAGCAAGTGTCCCATCTGTGCAAATATAAAATGAATTTGGTTGTTCCTGGTCCTCCTGTTCACCCAAAATGCGGAATTTATTTTCAAATGGTAAGCCACCGGCTATTCTGGTGCTATTCCGTACCCGTTCTGTTCTTAAATGCAAGTACTCTATTTATGGCGATCACCTAAAAATGCCAGCAATTTACCTGCCCTAATAACTCTGGCAGACGATGGCTCACACACTCCAGAATAAGTGACTGCTTGCGTTCAACTAAAACCCCGTTTCTAAGGTGGAATCCCCTTTTCCTCTACACGCTGCCCAACTACGGCACGTCTCATCCGTGGTTTAAGTTGTAACTCCAAATGTTCAGTACAATCCCAACGTTACAATGGATGTCGCTTTCAGGTGGAAACCGCCGAGTTGTTTTTTTTAACAATGCTCCAGTAACAATGCTTCTGATTGAATAATGTACATCTTATGTAACGCACAAATCGCTTGAAAATTTCCCCCACCCACTCTCCCTGAACTCAACTGCATAAACTCAAATGCCCCGCTCAATCCAGCCTGCTGTTATCGCATCATCCCATCTCTATCCTATCCGTTAAAACGTTGCGTTGCACAAACTATGAACATGTTATTGATTCCTCAAGTGAACCGTATTATCTTTTGTTTAAATACATATTTTTGGCACTTTTCGAACTGGTTTCTCACGCTTAATACTCGTCTCCGTGTTTGTCGTGAGTCTAACTTTCGGTCGATAGCTGTCAAGGTTTGTTGTGCATTAATTGATTTATTGATGTTTTGTCGTGATCACTTTCGTTTTGAATCCGGATCCGTTCTTCGGTGCTCGTTGATCGACTTATCGATTTTGTCGCTTACATCTTATTCACAACCTTTAATCGCTTTAATCCTATGTCACCCTGTTCTTACCTTCTTATTCTCCCGATACACACCATGGATGGATACCAGTTACCTGAGCGCATGTATGAGTACCAAGCCATGCTCAGCTGCATATGGCAAACTCACCATTCTGATTGTCTAGACAACTTCACCTGGTGTCTGACTGTATCACCAAAAACATGGCTAAGTTTGTGCCCTCACAAGCTGCGAATATTCATTAATATTGTCGATTGTTATACTACGAAGAATTTTAATTTGGACTAAACAAAGTCCCCTGTACCTCGGCCAAAATTCATGGCCACCCGAACATATTCTGCTAAATAATTTTCTTTGGTGCGAGGAACCCTCATCTTGCCGAAATTACACACGTAATCTTTCGCCTTGGCCATCTGCCTGCCAGTCAGTAGCAGTCATGAGGTACTTGTTATATTGCATTTCTGACTCATTGGAAGTCTGTCCGAATGATATACTATCTCCACTAATAGTTTGTTTTATGCCTTTGTTGTATTATAATGGTATTACATAGGAAACATTTGTGCACCGCCATTTCCTAGGGTGGTCTACACAACTTTACATCAAAAACACACTATAATTCTCATACTAGTTTTATTATTTAGTTCTTTCCATTTCAGAGCTTCGCGCTTTTGGAAAAATCTCTAAAAACACGAGGCCCTACTAATCATCTCTCATTCTTTCCCATATACAAATTCTGACCTGAAACAGCCGCTCTATTTGATCGCCTTCCACCCCGTTTACAACCACATGGAATACAAAACCGAATGAACATATTTCTGTTCAAGTATCAACCTGACTCTTCGTGGTGCTCACCTTGGCCGACACAGGTCATTTTTGGCTACAGAAATGGGCATCCGATATCCAGCCACCCCAGATCCTTTAGGGATTGCCCAACCGCCGAAGTGTGTAAATGAATTAATGACATAGCACCGCCACACCGGCTAATGGCACGCCCGTAGCGAATTTATCTGTAATCTAGATTACAGCCCCTCATCTACTCATCCTTTCCATATTTAAATTCAAACACAAATGGACCAACTACACGGACGACGTTACTACCCCGGTGATTGGCTGAATCCCCAACTGGGATTTAAACCCCTTATACTGCTACACTTAGCCTTTTATGTCTACGATTTCTATGCGTTTCATTATAGCGCCAAAGGTATCCTGCATGACGGTCTTTCGTTTAGCCAAATTACTGTTGGATCTCTCGGTTCATCGACGACAAGACTAAAATGTTTAACAAGTTCCACTTTAATAAGTGATTCTGGGGTGCAAAACGCTATTCTTCCTCAGTGTAAATATTTTTTTCACAAGTTTCCTTTGCGCTTTCCCTCTATTAACTCTACCGTTTACCATCAATTACCGTGAGCAACCGTATCCAGTTCTGGCACAAACCGGTTAACTATCACCAAAGCGCTCGTGCCTGTCCAGCTTCACCGCTTTAATGTCTCCTGATCCACGCACTAATTTCCTAACTAATAATGACCATGTTAACTTAAGTTTTCACTATTCGCGTTCGTTTCTTACCGTGTTCGGATTGTCCAGTCTTATCATGCCTTAGCTAGCCTGCTGTTTATACATTAAGGTAAATAATGCCAGCTACAACAGCAACTGAACTTTCGTACCTCCTCTCCTGCTGTCACACCCTTACATTACTCAAATTCACTGTATTCTGCGTCAATCCGAAGGATTCGCCATTCGTACAACTCCCCAAGACACGTTTTACTCTGACAAGTGGAAACAATTTTGATGGAAATTTATGCATGCGTTTGGACTACTTGCGTTGCCACGTGCTGTGCGCGTAAGTGTGTCGCTTATTCAGCCGTTTAGCTGTTCTTTCCCGGTAATCGTTGAACTTGCACCAATTTGTGCAATAGTTCATGATTTTGGGTTCTCGTCTCTTTTCTGTGCGTACTTTTGTTCATTTAGAATTGCATTTCAATGGTAAATCTAACTCTTGGCTTGTGGTTTCCGGAGTCAATCAGTTAAGCTTCCCTGGATGCTTCAGGTATTCTACAACTCTGATAAATTTTTGCTACCACCTGGCACGCGATAATGAAGGCTGAATCAAGTAAACTTAGATTCTGTTACAATCCAGCCAAATATATCTCCCCTACAATAAATTTTGCAAGTG
Organism: Opisthorchis viverrini; assembly: GCF_000715545.1. NCBI lineage: Eukaryota > Metazoa > Platyhelminthes > Trematoda > Opisthorchiida > Opisthorchiidae > Opisthorchis > Opisthorchis viverrini. Next base: position 1,422,668 of record NW_008751745.1, read on the forward strand.
TCTGAAAGGCCAGAATGCTGAAAGTAGTCCCAAAATTCACGAAGTCTGTTGTGAGGCTCAAATGCAGCTGAACACGCAGTAGAGAAAACGTCAAACCTTGGGCCACAATCCGATCGAATGCCCGAGGAGTCACTCCAATCCCCAACTGCCGGTAGTTGTGCAGGCGTGCTACAAAAGCATAGGCAACGATGTAGGGTGCTTAGACTTTTCACAGGAGCAATACTGACGGCGATTAGCGTTCAAGCAAATTGTAGAAACGCGGTCGATGGCCGGTGGTTCTGAGTCTGGCCTTTGAATTCAGGAAATCAAAAAAGTACTGCTGACTTCTGCTTGTCGCTGCTGGTGTTTAGCTCGCCTCGGTTGAGTTACACATCTGGCAAAGCCATAAAACACAGGTAAAAAACTGGCCTGTCATCAGTAAAAAACAACAAAATAATAAAGTTTACTTGGGATAGCCCGAAGATACTCTGCAATGCCCATGACATATCGGCGAGCATAGCTGTATCTGCCTTCGTCAGAACAGAGACTATGCCGCACCAAAGCCCATTTCGTCATCCAAACAGAAATTACATCTACTCATTGCTCCCAGGGGTAGACACGAAAGTCTTCATCGCTATGCACCACCTACAGATTAGAGCTGAAAGCAGTGCTTCGGGGACTGGTGGCTATTTCTCAAGCACACACTTTCCCTCCTGGGATATATCCCACTCCTCT
>NW_008751745.1:1423778-1429983 GCF_000715545.1 Opisthorchis viverrini
CTTCGTTCCAGCTTGTTTCCTCGACCAGGCTGAAATGAATACCGCTGCTCAATAAATTGCACACCCCAGCCAAATCACCTCAAATGTGGCGTCCATCACAGGGCTGTCAAAAAATCGAGGCATGCAGGCCAATGATGGCACGGCACTGCCATACTCAGTTTGATAGCACACCCTCAACTGTTCCATTCCTCTTCTCAACCAAGCCCTCTTGCCTACTCGTTTTATTGACTACAAATACGACAAACTCTCCAAGTGACGCCAACTGCCTCCATGATATTCATTCCAGCCTGTTGGACTACAAGTTCGAATTCAACCACCTGTGTCCACATCCAACCTAACCCCTGCACCTGACTTCCCTACAACGGTGCAACCAGTGAGTCTGCTTGTTCTCAGATTGCACCATATTTTTGAGAATAAGCTTGCCATGTTCTCCCAATTCGAATTATCCCATCTCCGCCTCGACCTTTGCTCGTTGTGACTCCGGCCATTTACCCAACCGCCCAGGGCCATTCATGGACAGCAATGATTTGCCAGTTTTAGTTCTTGTCAGCCGACTGAGTCTTTGAATTAGTCGGACCTCATGCCCATTGTTCCCTACAAGTTGATAAAGAAACCCCCTATTATTGTTTCATCGAATACTTCCCACTGTTTTTGACATTGTCCTCTTTTCGCGCATTTCCAACTACCCGCAACCCCCCCAGTCACGCTCCATTCTGACTGTAAACGCAAGATAATGCCAGACGGTATGCCACCCCACAGTTTGGAATAAACACTATTATTATTATTGTTCAACAAACACCAATTAGCGGAAGCTGGAGAGAAATTTGGCTGTTTTACCGGCATGTGAACGGGCTGAAACCCCATAATTATTTAGATTACGCGAATAATCATCAAAAGAATGTATCAAATTTAACTGGGTACCAGAGGCCCTGTGTGTCTATTTTGGACGGCATATTAGCGGGCATTGCCTTGTCAAAGTCAACTGAACACCGTGATGCAGAGAGAAGGATAAAGGCAGGCTATATGAAGCTACTGACTGCCGCAATGCCCACAGTTGTGCTGAAATTATGACAGTGCCAAATCCGGGTTGCTTAAGAGCGTTTTGCAGAGTTCGGGTTTTTAAGGGATAGCACATCAACCATTTCAGCAACCGCAAAGTAATGTTGGAAATGGATTCACGAATGTTTGACCGAATGAGTTAGTTTTTTCAGCTGATAACGCCCTGATCTGGTGTCCAACTGGAATCTACGACTGGATCCAGACGTGTTTTATTCTTCCTGGGTTATATTCCCCTATATATTCCGCCAGTCGTCCTGTCGTTTATATGAGTGATCATGATGGCACGACCGGTAAAAACATACAAAACGAAGCCGCTGCACTCATATTTACAGAATGCCTTCATATTTGTTAGGAAAGAGTTCTCTAATTCAACGCGAAATTGCCATGTTCTGTACACTCTGTGTGACGTTAAATATATCTATGACGTTGGTTGCATCACGTTGCACTCGACGGTAGAGGATAACGACAGAAGCATTTACAACCCTCGGTGAGCCTCGGAGAGCAGGTATATTATATCAGCCCATTTTGGAAAACAACCAGTTTACCCTGCTTGCCCGATCTACGGCAGACTGGCTTCACTTTCAAATCGGTTGCAGGCATGATTCTTGGAAAATGACACTGCAAAATGCCCTTGCGAAAATTGTCTACACAGCCGTGGCTGCTTGTAGATCTCCGTATACATTTTCGAAGTCTGAGCATTTCTTCTACCCAGGATTTAGCCCCCTGTTTCTACGGTTGGAGGCTGAATCGAAATTTTTCGAAAACGCTCGTTGGGAATTAGCTGAAATTGTCGATAATGCTGCTGAATTTACTCCCTGATCCCGGCTCTTCAGCTTTGTCCAAATTCGTGCTCGTCATGGATTGTAAACTTTAATTCGCTGAATATATTTGCCACAGACCGTTTGACGAATGACTCATGAACGCCAAACCAGAATACCCAAATTTGTGTGCCAATCGTTTCATTCAGCACAAAATCTGCGTGACACAGCGGCTGCCAGTTTATTAAATCTCTGAAAACCGGCGTTCGTGATGTGCTCATCTGAGCTCCGGACTTCGAATTACTGCTTCCTTTCAAATTTCGAAGGGCCTTTGCTTCAGCGGGTCGTTGGTTGCATGCGCTCTGCACTCCATACATAGCGTGTGGGGCCAAAAAATTTTCTAATCATCGTGAAAAACCGGTCGGCTAAATGAGCTGTTTACTCTGGGGTTCCGCGTCTGTAAAAATGACAACGTACTCATTGGCGTCTTAAGAAAGATAAGCTAGCACCTGAGTAATGCTTTTCTCACCTCAATTTTCGACAACCAAATGGACACACTGGCAATAGAATTGCTGGTCGGCCCACTCATTGTGGGTGGTTCAAAGCGCTTTCCGTGTCGACGAGTCAGTACAAATAATAAGGTTGCACCGCATGAGGTTTGCTTTTTCTCAACGGGATTTTCCAACAGGTTCGGGTGAGATAATTCTCTGATATCAAAGGCGTTCGGATTTTTTGCGTAAATGCGGGTGTTTAGGTTTTTCGGGTGTTTTGAAGACTTTTCTTCCTGCCGTTGTGCTGAAAAAGTGTTTTTATCTTTTATTTATCGTCTCCAAAGGTCTACAAAACTTCGGCACTCCGAAAGTGTTTCGACCCAACGATTGCTAACTCTTGCGTGGGAACAGCACGGCAGCAAAACCAATTTGGGTAATAATTTATGTTTTAAACAACAAGTACCCAACGGTGCTTTGCTGTACAATAGTTTTTTGCGGTGCTTGGCAGAAGTTGCAGTAAGCAAGACACTTTGATCATTCAAATTTCTTTCACACAATTCACTGCGGTTGCGGTGAGACCAGGCATGTTTTAACGTAACCTTTTGGTCCGCTACGTCCTCCGCTTTGTTTACTATTCGGATCGTTTACAATACATCAACGGTGCGCAACAGCGTGTAGCCTACCGCAGAACAGGAACGAACAGATTGGGCGGATTCTTCTCAATGCGAACATATTAAAACCTTCAGGACCGAAACCATGTATTTATTTGAGATTGGAATTAATGCAAGAACGCAAAACAAAGCAGTTGAATGAAAATATCGCCTTAACTGTCGAACGTTCCCGTTACTCCGAAACCGAGGAGGAACCCGGGACAGGCCGCCGGATGCATACCATAAACAGCCCTTTGGTGGGCCAAAGTACTTATTTCCAGGTGTTCATCCGCTACCAGAGTGGCACTTGAAGCTCAATAGATGCTAATTTGGTTTGGGCCAGCGTAGACTAATCGTGCATCATTATAAGAATACCGCCACAGTTTAGCGAGGTTCAACCTCCCTGTGACGGACCATCACCTAGAAACGGTTGGAAGTTAACCCTTGCTATTCGTTGTGAATGCTTCGATATGGTACGTTTTTCAAGTTGGCAATTAGATATGGACGCCGTAGACACGTGAAATACTCGTACAATTTAGTTCAGTTAAGAGAGATACCTGCATGAAATGGGAAGCGTAAAATACAATGCCTACTCGCCATCGGTTTATCGGGAGCTTGAATAACATGATAAATTAGGGCTCGCCAAACATATAAAACCACTTGGGTATCATTGTGCGTGCTTTAACGCACTGGCACCATTTTGTATGTCCGCCAAAATTAGCGAACATTCTCGTGTAGAAACGAGTAACAGCACGTGTCTTACTCTGAGGCTTATAAAAAAGTTCCTCCGCGAAACTTAGCACAAGCTAGCAAAAGGCTTGCAACCGGTGCTCTGTACGTTCAATATACGGTGATTATTCGGGATAAATAAAAAAGTACTGAACCACCAAAGAACATTCCTTTTGAAAAAGTTTTGCCATGAAATGTTTTAAGCTTTGCTACAGCCTGTGGAAGCATCGGTTTGATTGCACACCATTCGAGTTCTCCAAGAGATTGCACCAAAACCCTGTACCTGTTTACTTGGGCTATTCTTTGCTTTATTAAAAAATTAAATTTGATTGATTTCTTCGTTTGCAAGCTTTAGGAACTATTTAGAAAATAAACGACGCAGCTTCTACTAGACTGATATCACCGAACAGGGTGCAAATCCTCGTGCCAACAAGTTATTCGGCCAATATTTGCTCACGTCTGAAAGGCGGTTTATTCACTCCACATTTTAGGTGAAAGTTTTTTGAACCTTACGTTCTGGTCCCGAACTTTTTCGGCAGGCAATAAAGTTAAAATTGCATGTATGTCTGAGAATTTAGTCCTTGGCGCTAACAAAAGCTAAACTACGTGACCGGCTTACCCGGCACTTCGATTTGCGTTTGTACGCGCAAAGAATAATGAATAACGGTGCAAGAATGAGCGTTGGCTTAGACGTATGCACGGATTGAACGCAGGATTGAGGCTTTTGCTCAAGATTCCCGGCTCGTTTTTGTTCTTGCCATCCAGCTGCCGCCGTTCATTTTAAAGGTACAAAAAAATGGGGTGTAGCGCTGCTCTTTGGGATTCTAGCGTTTCGCGGTAAACTTGCCAGTAGAAGGACCCGCTTAAAAGGCGTCAAATAGTGCGTTAAACCGGGTATACGATGCATCATTGTCAACCGCTAGAAGAAAATTATTACATGCAGCAACTACTCAAAATGAGAGACATTTTGCCCAATGAAGGTACGCAATCTGAGCTTACAACTCCTCTTACCATACTCCCGCCAGGGGTTATCTGGGGCATCCTGTTGTTTAAAACTCGGTCAAACGAAACAAGTAAGCAAAGTAAGTACCAAGTACCCTTAGAGGAGACGATATTTATAAGGAGAGATAAAACGCCGCGATACACGTTTCATGGTCTACCATTTGAGACTGGCAACCAGTTTCGTGGCGGCTCGTTTGACGCGCTCGCGTCCTACGTAGACAACTTGGTTAGTATTTCAGGAATCGGCCTGATGTAAACTCCATTCGGTATTGGAGGTCCATGCGAACGATACATGAGAAGATGCGCTGAATCATCCGTAGAATACCTTTTGGGCAGGTTTCTCATGGTGAGGTGAGAAAGACATGTTTGAGGAGAGCCAGACACTCAAATCTTTACAGTATATTTCCTATTAATGTCTTCCATTCCATTCTCACCACACACGATATGGGCTTCACTAAGTCCCCTCCGAAAGACATAGGACGCACGTTTGGTCATTCAGAGGTGGGTGTCAGTCGGACGACCACTGCCTTGTAGCCTCTACATCCATTTTGAGGGCACTGGTTTTTGAACTCCTGGTAGACATGGACTTGACACAACTTTCAGAAGGTCATCAACGTAGATAAAAGACAGAGTGATTCCAAAACGGAGCCTTGAAGGACTCCAATGGAGACCAGCGCCAGGGAATCGGAAGCTGCCGCCGTTCATTTTAAAGGTACAAGAAAAAATGGGGTGTAGCGCTGCTCTTGAAGGACTCCAATGGAGACAAGCGCCAGGGAAGAGTGGGTCGAGCTTACCTTCAATCGGAATGCTCTGTGTGATATGAGCACCCGAATCGAGCATAGAATTTCCCCAAGAATCCCGTAGAACTCGAGGCGGTAGAGCAGGGGGAGTTATAGCCGCTCAGTGGAAGCATACCTAGATTATTTTGCGGAACAATAGGGTTTTCGAAATTTTGACTTACGGGGAGTTGTACTGATCGCACCCTTCAGTGATATGATGTTCAGAGCATTTTGTTTAGGTGAGCAAAGTCTCAAGGTCACGGCCCATGAATGATTTGCATTTTGTTTGCGGTTTATAAGAGTTAATTCCAAAAATCTCACTTTAGTACATTTTGGCGTTCTATGATGCCCAATGGGAATGCGATAAAATCGAAAAATATCCTATGCTACTTCTATCCGAGAGCACTGGTCGGCGACGTTTGTTTGCTTTATACTCCCCAGATGTAACGAATCAGCTTATTTTTCCAGCAAAATAAGGTCAAGATATTTTCCTACGGAACTCGCCTGTCATCAAGTGTAAAAGTGCTGTGAGTCGCTCAGTGGCCCTCTCTGTTGATGATCTAATTCCAGGATATGCATAACTAGCCTGTGGGTACTACAGCGCCACGAGATAGCTGCAGGTAAGTTAGCAACACACTGCCATAACTTCTTTTAGAAATATGATGCTCCATAGGCGGAGTACGCCATAAAGCGCAAATATAATACTGAGAACCAAAAGCATTCACTTCGAAACCTTG
>NW_008751745.1:1431312-1458571 GCF_000715545.1 Opisthorchis viverrini
CGGTTTATAAGAGTTAATTCCAAAAATCTCACTTTAGTACATTTTGGCGTTCTATGATGCCCAATGGGAATGCGATAAAATCGAAAAATATCCTATGCTACTTCTATCCGAGAGCACTGGTCGGCGACGTTTGTTTGCTTTATACTCCCCAGATGTAACGAATCAGCTTATTTTTTCAGCAAAAATGGTCACAAGATATTTTCCTACGGAACGCGCCTGTCACCAAGTGTAAAAGTGCTGTGAATCGCCCTCTTTGTTGGTGATCTAATTCCAGGATATGCATAACTAGCCTGTGGGTAGTACAGCGCCACGAGATAGCTGCAGGTAAGTTAGCAACACACTGCCATCATTTGTTTTAGAAATATGATGCTCCGTATGCGGAATACGCCATAAAGCGCAAATATAATGCTGAGAACCAAAGGCATTCACCTCGAATACTTGTCGTGACTGCTAGGCCCGTGTCTACGTGCGACGCCGATTATGAGGCCCTACTTGTGCATGGTAACCTAATCCGATGGCCGACAATCTCCAGTCATACTCATAATACTATTCGATTTCGCCTGACTTGGTTACCTACAATGACTGCCGGCCCATACCCATACTTGCAACTGACAATAAATACACAGCTCTACATAATGGACCAATCCAGCTGCCAACGGCCATCCCCCTAATCTACACATGTCGTCAGTCTGCCAAGCCCATGCCCAAGAAATGCACAACCACCCTTGACGAATCATGTTTCTATTTACTAGTTGCACCGGTACAGACGTAATGTGTAGTCAATCCACCTTTCGTTTTCAGGAAACCGCCTTCACCCAACAGGGTTTCTGAGAAGAAAAATGTGTGGTCGGTCATGACCTGTATACATCTTCCGTGAAATCAGTGAAAAGTCATAGTTAAACAGAGCTGTATTGGCTAACTTACCAAGTACTTATTTGATCCCTTTGTCCACAATTCCAGATCGGTGTCCAAGCTGAAGCTGGAGTGTTGCTGTTACAAAAGTTAACTCACTAGTTGCTCCGCTCTTTGGCGAAAATGAGGAGGTCATCGCTACATCGATCATTCGACTACGTGATTCGGTGACCACATGACGCAGCGAAGTTAGAGATAATCGGGTGCGTGTACTAGTCAATCGTAAGACATGTGGTATAGATCTGAGCCCTGAACTGCATGTGCCATTAAACATGCACACTGGGATATAACTGCAGCAAAGATTTAGTGAGCATGCGGGTACTTGGTATCAAATATAATGTGCCATTTGCACACTGGGATATAACTGCAGGAAAGATTTAGTGAGCATGCGGGTACTTGGTATCAAATATAATAATAATAATATTTAATTTATACTAGTGGGTAGCATACCGTCGGTCATGATCATAGTATTACAGTCAGAATAAAGGCATAACTGGTGGTGTTTGTGTTTAATGGGAAAAGGGAAAGTGACGTAAACAGTAAACCTTATTGGAGTAGAGTTTATCACACCTGAGGTGGCATGGGTAGAAATCCAAAATTACAAGGTCTCTTTATGTCCTATGGAGAGCATATCAGATAGCACAAGATCTTAACGTTGGGGTTTAAAATTGGTGGGCAAAGAAAACAATACAAGTGAGGGCATAACAAAGAGCTTCCAGGCTGAAACGTGAGAAAAACAAAAAAATTTCAAACTACAGGAAGTGTAGGGCCGGAATAGTGAATATGGAGATGCAGCAGAGCTGCCACGACATGGCAGGCCGGTTTGAACTAAAGTCCGGAACTGTCACTAGGGCTTCATGGCCTTGGGCTATGGCGGGTGGCCACGGAAAGGTATGTGGGGGTGGTGTAGTGGGGTAAAAATGTATTAAGGACAAACGGTAGCAGGAAACGCAGAGGTACAGTGTGCAGTGAAGCAATTCACTAGTGTTGCAGATGAAGCAGGGTCGAGTGTAAAAGTTTCTTGGGAAACGAGTTCACGCAAGCTGAGCAATAATTGACTCATTTGGTGAGGAGTACGAATAAAAGCCGTCGAGATCTTTACATCTGGCAGAAGGTTCGGCAGATTGAAATGAACGCCTTCCGGTGGTGGCCGGGGACAAATGAAGGTTGATTGTGGTTGTCGGTATGGGAACCAGTGAGCGAGAGGGCCTGGACAAAGTAAGAGGGGAACAATTGCGGGTATGCTATCAAACCGGGTATTCCAGCGCCGTACCATCACTGCACTGAAGTACTTCGGTTTCTGGACAGCCCCGTGGTGGACGTCGTGAATTAGGTTGTTAGGCTGAGATGTGCAGTCTTGTTGTTGTTGTTTTCCCTTTTATTTTCAGGTCGGGATCCCTTCCTTCGTGATGCACGAATCGGGTGGAGTTGACAACAGCCAAACAGATAGTCCATAGCGCGCATTACCACGGGTCGAAGCTTGGGGAGAAGATGAAATGAGATGAGATCAATAAGGTCTGGAGAGTTATAGGGGTTATCAGACAGGATATAGTCCTTTAATAGGGGAAAAAATGATCGTCTACCACAGTTATGGAAGGACATCAGGTGATTAAACAAGACAGGATAAGGATGAATCTGTACTCAGTAGTGTAGTCATCAGAGTGAAGCTAAGATTGTCAATATAACTATACTACCTGAGACAGGACAGTTTACTGCATGTGGGCTAAGAGGCGGTGTGGTGAGGGTAAACCAAACTCGTAACGACTGGGGGGTGTAAATTCCTGGGGGTTGTTAGTAAGAAGGACAATACTAGGACAATCTAGGAAGGAAGGTGGATGCGAGGGAGAAGGTCCCCAGTCCCCGAAGCACTACTATCAGCCTTAATCAGTGAGTGGTGCGTGACGAAGATTTTTCGATGCTATCCTCGGATGTTGATAGTGGAGAGTCGGGAGTCTAAATGTATGTTTATATGTGTTGTATGTGTCCACTCCTGGGAGCAGCAAATTTGGTTTGTCATTTTTGTTTGGTTGACGAGGTAGGTTTTGGCGCGGTGTAGCCTCGATATTGACGAAGGCAGCTACAGCAACGCACGTCGACGTAGGCCATGGGCATCGCAGAGTTTCTTCCGGCTATCCCAGGTATATTGATTTTTTATTGAATACTTTTGGACAGGCGAAAAGGCCAGTTTTTGTTATTGTTTATGGCATTGCCAAGTAGCTCAACCGACGCAAGGCCAACACCAGACCGACGCTCATTTAGAGCACCAAATTCCGATTTCACCGTACTTCTACTTCCCGACAGCTCCATAGTCTCCATCGAAACCATCCCGTACTCAACTGGAGTGGTAGTCTTGTCAGCTAGGGGCTCCTTTCTGGGAAACCGATCAGCTAATGCACTTGCGTTTGTGGTTTTCAGCATCCGATTTAATGTAAGCTTCCATATCTGAGGCACACTTTGTAATCTGCGCGGTATTTTGGGCTATTCTGCGCCCGAATTCCACGCATGTCATATGAATATGTCCCAATCCAACTCATTGTTTTTTCCGACGTATTGTAATCCGTCTTCACTTCCAATATCATGTCAACAAAACACCAATAGATGGGATACTAAGAGTCACACCTGATAGGATCCAACTCTCTTTGGTTGATCTAGCTGGAGACTGTGAGGCTTACTACACCTCTTTGCCCAGGAACAAATATCCCTTAATCTTTCCTCCGTAACTCAAATCGCCACAGCGCCACTATTCCTTTTTCCTCATCCCGACATAACATAATCAATGTCCTCGGTGCACCTTGCACGCCTATACCGTCTCAAACTAGCGAATGCGGCCCGAACCTTGCAGCTTTGCGCTCTCGCCTGTTACAAAATAATCAGGACTAATAGAAATTTGGGTGTACATAAAACGTTCCACAACTTCGTGGCCTCTCCCTGTACTGCGAGTGGCGTCTTCATTGACTGCTTGTGTAGGATCACGACCTTACATGGTGTAAAGTGAATTCCAAAGGACGAGATAATTTAGGTCAATTTATCCAAAAACACCCAGATGTTCTCTTCTTCCCGGAAGATGAGAACGATTTCATCTGGATATTACAGATTAACAAGCTTTTTGCCAAGAGTTGTTTGAATGTATAAGCTGGTATAAGCTGTAAAATCATGGTAATGCGAGGGTTTGGTTGGCATAAAATTCGTTGGCGGAACATGGTAAACCCTCCAAAGGTTTCTTTGCAGCGGCCGAACTTTCGATACCCCGCAAAATTAGCCCGAAACTTTCGAAAGCTGCCTACACGTTTCTGGAACCGATTCCCTAGTAAGGGAACTGGCAGAAGTACTAATGCAGGACGATGGGGGACCGCCTGGTTTAGTCACTGTCCAAGCAAATTGCCCGTCAGTTACACTTAGTCACATTAGAACGTCTATGGAAAGCTTTTTTGAGGCCGTGCATTTTGCATAGGCTTACTCAAATGAAGCTGACGTAGTGGGTCTATCTGCTACCAGTTGTTGTGTCTAGCAAACGCCATCCCGCCCGACCAATCTGAAATGTCGAAAATATTGTGAATTTAAACAGCCTCTAATTTTGAGGACGAAATACTTTTCATATACGCATGTATGGAGTGCCTGTAGAGTTTTTCACCAGTCATTGATTTCGAGACAATACGAGAAGCCAAAAATGCTTGATTCTGATTGATCCACACCCTGACCAATCAGGGCTCGGAGTCCTTTGGGCGGTAGCAACCTCGCCACGCATTCGTCCAACGAACGTGCTCGCAGTTGTATTGTAAGCTTTAGGAAGCCGGTCACTTTTTGGGTTCTGTGTAAGTACCGGTTGTATGCAACATTGGTCGCTGAACATTGACCCACTATAGTTCCTCTTGTATTGTGTCCAGAGGAGTCATCGTAACCTCATGTTTTTGGGAAATTGATTTTCCAACCCATCAGAGTGCTAGATGCAGCGAGGACGGATTTGAAATATATTTTTCCACCCACCAGCCAGATAAAGTGGGGAAAACTGTTGCCCAATAAAAGTGTACGCTTTGTTCTTGCAAATCTCCTTATCGGATCAACAATGAAGAACACGGCCAAATATTGCTAAAAAAAACGAAGGGAGTACCAGGTCACTTCGGAGAGGATGACAGTTTAGGAAAAAGAGGTAAAGGATTTCCGGACGTTCTCCTCTTCTCAGGTGTTCCACGCTGTCAGCCGTCTTCCCGACATCTTCGCTGAACACGTTCGATGAGGCTAATCCCCTCTTATGTCCTGGATGGGCGACGCAGTTGACGTACTCAGGATGCCTTCCTCACTTGTTCTGTTTGCCCCTGATGAAAAACAAACTTCGAAGGAAGAAAAGGGTACAAAAATAGAAAATGAAAAATACGACCAGTAACTCCTAGTTATTGACACGTATTCATCCCTACAATTACCCTCCCCCAGTCAGCTGTAACACCCTTTCGGTGCCTAGCTGCCATGCCACCCGAAAGTTGCAAGAGGGCTGGGATACTGCCAGGTTGTCCAAGCCTAGACAGGAGAAGTCGACAATTGCCCATCTCTCTACGAGCCTCTAGAGGATCAATCCGCCTGGTTATCCAACTTTTCCCAAGTTTTTTATGTACCGCCAAGAAGCTCTTACCCAGCTAGATACGCAAGGATCTTGTGGAATCCACTCTGACCTGGCCTAAGGTGCCGCACTAATCTGAAAGGAAGATTACCTTCCTGGTTCCTACACGTTTCGGACTGGACGAAAAGTGTTCGAAAAGATTTCAGCGCCAATGTTCGTACCATGCATTGCGTTTTATGAGCCTTGGGACCAACTGATCTCTTTCTGACGCAGCAGGTGACGCAAATTAGAAAACGTGATTCGAGAATTTGTGTGAAAGAGGGAAGGGAGGCGTCAGCAGTACCGCGTTTTCGCCCATCCGTTCTCTTGTATGCAGCAAGTAAGGCAACCCGGCTGGCGACACAACTCGACGGCCGATATGGCATGAGTTCATTTGTATGCAATTAATGGTTTAACCTGGGCGCCCACATCCAGGCAGGAGGATGATCAAGTTCAGCTGTAGCACCCTTCAGGTGCCTAACTGCCATGCCACCCGAAGGTTGCACGAGGGCTGGGATACTGCCAGGTTGCCCAAGCCTAGACAGGGGAGGTCGAGAGGCAGATGTCGGGTCGAACCACAGACCTTCCGGTCTCTAAATGCGCGATCTAACCACTTGGACCATCTCGCCCCAGGATGATTAAGGCCCTCAACCGAAGACTTTGGCTCAAAAGTCTGACCGTGAGACATTGGTATTTGACTGGAAATGCAAGTGCATTATCATTTTTACGGAACACGTCGCCACACATGTTCCATTTCCAAACCCGGAGAATCAGGGGACTGCGTTCATCAGACTTCTGACCAACCGGAATGAAAGACTGCGGGTGTCGCGCGGTTTACGAGGTACACAAACCGTCTCACCACGGTAAGGTTCAGTCTCTTCGTGACCAACGGGCTTTTGAGATTCGCTCTGACCTCATCAGGCACACTTCCGTCAGAGTTAGTACAACTACCGGGATAGATAAAATTCTGCACTACCTCTAGTGCTTCCGGAATTTCAAGGGGCATTTTCGGACACCACATCTTGAGGCATGAATTTGAACTTCCTAAGTGCAGGATGCATACAGAAAGATGATACGGTGTTGGTAGATAATACTACGGTAGTGCAACCTTGACAGGACCCGATGTTCGTCCGGAGACCTGTACCAGGTGTCTTCTTCCTTGTGAGTGATATCTTAATCAAACTACAACTGCAACTCTGTAGCAAACATTTCACACAATAGGTCTTCGTCACGTACACGATATGATGTCTCGGCGACATCTAAATTTGTCACATCCACTCCAACCGTCGATTGATGTCCATTCTTCATTGGAGTTCAGTAAGTGAGACGTAATATGTGACGACAGAAGTTGTGCGCTGCATGGAACTGCGTCACGTGTTCTCGGCATACTGCCTTACTTCATCGTCACTGAAGGACTCCATCGCTCTCTGTATCGCCGGAAGCAGGGTGGTTAGCCTGTAATTTAGTGTTGTCACACCGTCTTTCTACATCTTATTAATGATGTGTCACTAACCACTGGTTTTTCTCGCCCAGGTGTTCCCATCTGGAAAGAGGGCGAGGATACACGTAGAATGGGGCATAACTGTCTGGCTTCTAGTGAGGCTGCCCACAGTAAGCGACTTTTAAGCAGCATCAAGCTCCTTAAAAGTATCCTGACCTTAGTGAGTAATGTGCCGGCGGCCACAGTCATCCGTTGGGCGATCGGAATGTGATGTTTGGATGGCCGAACTTTTCTAACACGTCCTTCCTTGAGGGAAGGTAGCATCACTGCTTCCGTTAGTGTGAGATTGTTGGTCGCCCGGAGGGAACATCTTACTGCCTGTGCACTTCTGTCACAGAACATCCTACGACTTTACCTCCAGCCCGCATTGTAACAGTTTCTCACAGTAAGGTGACTCCGTTTTGTTCGTCGGGCTGCTCCCTATTGGCCTTCCTGGTAATCCTGAACCACGACCACCATGACAATGTGATGGCTTTAGGCTAGACATATGGACAATTATCAGTCCGGTTACATTTGATCTAGATTCAGACATACAAACACTGCATGTGAGGTTTAGCCATTCGGCTAAACGATGCAGTTTAGCATAATCGGTAACTTCGATCAAACAACGGTTGATGAGCTTCAAGTGCTACAGAGCCAGTCAGCTAGTGGAATAAGTACGATCTAGCACATCTGGGCTTTTAATGATATGTGCCAAGTGCGGCGGGTAATATCTAGAGCTCACTTAAGAGGATTCCTTGCTTTGATCACGTCAGATAGTGAGTATTTAGGACTACAGACAGTTTACAGGTTGCAGAGCTGTCGGCCATGATAGTATTACACAAAATTTGGAAGTAACTCCGCTGCACATCTAATCTGCTTAATGTAGCCGATCAATTTACATTCCATACGTAACCGATCGGGAGTTCTCGATGTTCGCTGGTACACCCTTTTTGATGTTCCGAGAACTGTTTCCCTTCATTATCATCATCACTGGTAGAATAGCTTCGCTATTCAACACTGATGCTCTGCTGCCATTCCTTAGTGAAAGTTAAACAATTGAAGACTCTCTTATTCACTCCAGCACTTTGGCCAATCATTCCCAGTGATTATCCTGATTTCTGACCCGACGGTTCAATGTTACCAAGGTCCTGTGGCGTGATATTACTTCTGATTTTCCATGCACTTGGCGTTCCCGTAGTCCCCAAGAAGAAGCCAAGCGAAGAAGTTGTAAGTTCCACCGTTTTCCTACCGCTGTCGCATACTCTGTGTAATATACGTATGACTATGAATGTCCAAGTCATTAAAAGATACCACGCCCGGACAACGGATAAAGCGGTACTTTTGGGGATCTGACACCATTTGACCAAACAATACGCTAATGGGTAGTGTGGTCTTGCGGTGAACCTGCAGGTGCAGTTCGATGTTGTGTTTCGTATTGCTGCGCATTGTTTATCTATGCTTTATCATAGATGTATTAATACCCGTAGACCTGTCGTGAACAAGTCAAGTTTTGGAAAGACTTGTGTATCAGGGTGATAATCTTCAGTATACGAACTATAATAATACGAATTACACGAACTATAAACAATGTATATGAAATTTAAAAGCCGAATGGGGCGTGTAAATTTGCATCCACTCATGATCCGTAGGCTCAAAGAAGTACCGTTTCCTACAGGTAAGCGCTGTTTAAGGAAAAGTGGCAGTAGTGAGCAAACATGAGGTTGAATTTCACCCAAGCACTGGGAGCTGTAAGTGTTGAGCATCCAACAGGATTCTTAGTTCGGCGAGCATATTCCCTAGTGTTCCACTACGTCTGAAAATATGCCTCCAGAATTGAGACGAGATAGCAGTCTTCCTCCGGTGGCTTGGATGATAAAAGACTGAATCAGCAAATCCCGTGTTAAAAAACCACAAAGTAAGGCTACCGGGTGTCTGAGATCACATCGTGTGAGTGGGGGTAATGAGCTGTATGTCTAACTAGGTTTTTCACGTTTGCATTGCTGTCTGTTAGTTAAAATGTCACATGACTTCCTGGATGATGACTAGAAGGTCCTGACAGGCGGGTCAGTTGATCTACATTACCAAGACAGTCACTGGGTCGTCGTTCAAGGCGTGGGGCAAACCGATCACATCGGTCAAGCGTTAACACGCTCTCCTGTCCAGACGTAAAAATTCAGATATGTCCACTATACCCGTGTGGAGTAGTGTTAACATGCTCACCTCACATGTCAGATATCCGTATTTCAAACCTCGGCACGGTCAAGAATTTAAAATGCCACATGACTTCCTGGATGATGACTAGAAGGTCCTGACAGGCGGGTCAGTTGATCTACATTACCAAGACAGTCACTGGGTCGTCGTTCAAGGCGTGGGGCAAACCGATCACATCGGTCAAGCGTTAACACGCTCTCCTGTCCAGACGTAAAAATTCAGATATGTCCACTATACCCGTGTGGAGTAGTGTTAACATGCTCACCTCACATGTCAGATATCCGTATTTCAAACCTCGGCACGGTCAAGAATATGCACTGCTGATGATTTCTAATAAGAGCGATCCTCGAGTGCAATGCTTCCCCTCTTTGAAATCGACTCACGAGGATAAAAGGATAAGAGGACAACTGTTTAAACGAGATTAGTTTGAACGCGACTTCTGGAAATCTACTAACAACCGACAACTGATCTGTAAATGTTTGGTCGGAAAATTTGTGGACATTTCACAGATGCCAACTTTAAACTTGCCAGTTTCCAACAATCGGAAATTTCCTCAGTATCGGGACTGCGTTTCGCTGACGTGAACTTGTCCGACTTGTCCTAATTACTTGTGAGCGTGCCATAAGATATTTCGGTTTGTCCGGAGTGGACTTCCAGCTGTTGGGTTCTTTCATAGGCCAGTTAAACGTTCGCCCCACAATGACGCGTCTTAATAAGGGGTGCTATGAGGATATCAGTTTAGTCAACTATTTATCAGGACAAGATGAGTTCACTGGTATGGTGCTAAAGTATACAGTGCTAGGCATTACACACCGCCACGATTTTCACATAACTACAACAACTATTTTTAGCGAGAAACTTCTAAATTCCTTCATGTTACCCTTTCTTGGTGTATCCACTGATTTACTCACTTATCCTTCTGTTTAAGCAGCTCAAAAAAGAGTTGGGTGAAGCTGACTTTCAGGAGTTGCATCGTCAGTTGGCAAGCGAAAGGCTGGAAATGGTAAAGAAGTATGTGCACCTGAAACCCGAAGAGCGTACCGAATATGCCAAAAAGGTTAAAGAAGAGTTTCTCAAACGAGCGCAACATGAAACTGTCTACGAACCGGTTAGTTGGCATTCTTTTTTCTGATGAGAATTGCGAAACGCGGAACAAATTTTCGCCATTGTATCCCTATATGGTTTGTGTGAATTCGGAACTCAAATAAGTTCAACTCGTCTGTAAACTGGGTACCTGCAGCAAATTTGATAGTTTCGTTCTCTGAATGGCGAAAGGATAGGCCTATACTAGACACAACGGGTATTTCTGTCTTACGATGGCTAAGGACTTTCACGTGGATAGTTATGCTATTTATATGCAGTCGAGATGATGATGAATATACTTTAGGGAGACCAATTTTTTGCAAGGTTGCCGTTGATTACCAAACTAGATTACCTTTTAGTGACATCAAACACCAATGTATTGGGTCCCTGGTTGCCCATTCATGGAATCCGAGATGTTGGTCACGATTTTCATAATTCTCTGTCAAATCATACACTGATCATCGAATCGTCCGGACACCATTTTTCCACAAATAATTCGGCAGCTTGAGACCGCTCGGTGATTAAGGCGCGAACTCACTGACCGGAAGGTCCGTGGTTCGAACTCAGCTTCAGCACCTCGACTGCTCCTGTCTAGGCTTTTGCAACTGGCAGTATCCTATCCTTCATGCTTCCTTCGGATGGCATGGCACCGGGAGGTGTTTCAGCCGAATTAACTCCGGACATTTCAGGCCTCTGATATGTGTATTATTTTCAAACTACTTATGTCGTGATTCTGCGTTCTACGTTTACGCACGATGACCGATCTATGCCACGTATCTTCTAACATAAGGTTACAGGTCTGCTGAACGACGTCAGTGACATAATACCTACTGACAAGATAAATGCTATCAATGCATTTTGGGGGCTCTCGGTGAGGGATGAGGGATCAGCAGCGGGTTGAAAGTTCTATTAATTTACCGGCTACCAACAGCTGAACAACGATGAACACCAACTCACATCAACCAAGTGGCCTGTCGTTTTATCAGTTGAACATGTTTTTAGTGACGTAATTCCATGTCGGTTTTTTCCTTCAGGATGATTTGAGACGATACCCCACTTACATCAACCCACACGAAACTCAGTAACGTGGTAATTCGTTTGTTGAGGGCTGATTGGGGAAAATGAGGCCGTTACACATTCTTGCGTTTTCCATCCGTGAAAGTGAACCCGTCGTACTAGCAGGATTTGTACTTTTTTTGCAAGGGGGGATTGGAAATCGTCATAGAGTTATGTCAACCACTGCCTGACTGGTGTAATCAGAAGACAAACGAGCGTTTTTCGGATGCCGACTCTAGTAGGAAGTGTGATTATCCTTGGAAGCCGCTGCCTTATCCTTCTAGTATCCCTTTCCCCTCTAGCAGTCCGAATTTCCGTAGCTCTAAAGATCCAGTGAAAAGTTTGAATGGATGCATTAGTACTGCAGATTCGTTTGTTCACTGTATCAGCAACCACTTCTGGGTCTCGTGTTAGACTGGTAGCCTTGCGAGGTGGCTAATCAGTATGGACTTAAAAATCCATTGTATCCGACCGCTAAAAGTCGTTCTTATCGGACATTATCCTGGAGTAGTGCAACGTCGTTCTGACATCATGAGAACACGCATAAAACCATTCACCGCAGATTTCTAGTGCTAGATGAATTCGCTTTTAATCACGGGATAATAGTTTCGCTGGTTGAAGAACGATTACTGTGCGAACATGCTTGACAGTATAAAATTTAAACAATTACTATAGACTTTCTTACTCGGTTTCTCAGTGAACATGAAGTTGTAACTTGCGAAACAAAAACACTTTCATTTCTTGGCAAAAGATTTTATCTGGATTTGAGTTTGACTGTTTGACGTGGTCAACTATTGATAAATATGAGTGTAACAGCTTGATGAAATTGGGTTGGCTACTTACAATTGGTTGCCTTTGCTAGCTGTTCGGTAGCTACTAATTCCAATTTGGAGCCTCAGAAATGATCATATTTTCCGTTGGACTTCAGGGTAGTCAACCGCAACTTCAGGAAGTCTGGCGCGACGAAGATCTCATGGACGATGACTCGTATTCACCCAACATGCTATTCAAAAAGCATGGTAAGTGGATGCTCTCTCTTACTGATGTTTCCTTATTATTGTCATTGTTATTATTAGTTACTTCTTAGCATTAATTGTCAAGGTACCGTATCATGTCATAGCTGTATGATAACCATTAACAATGAGCCTCGGAATCGTGTTTACTTGACTATAGTGTAGGGCATTGTCAAAAACAAAACCAGCACGTGTGAATTGGCAGGTGATTGCCACGCGTTTTCTGTCTATCCACTTGTCGAATTTGTGTCTACTTATCTCTACCGACACCAGTAGTTCAACGTTTTCAGCGCACTAGGATATACGCATACTTCTTGTTTTGACCGTTCACTTGAAGATGCCGAATCCTCTATCTTTGTGATTGCTGACTTCACTATCTTCTTAACTGTAGAGTTTAGTTTCACCAGATTCTTCTGTCGGTTGTGCGCAAGACTGACTAAGAAACACTTCTCGCTTTGGATCTGTCAGCGAAAAATGTTAACTGTTGTTTCGGTTGTTTTACTTGACGGAGGTCGGGTTTCGGATTTCGTTTCTCGATTTTATATTTCTTTCAACGGGCAGAGTACATGGCAGAGTACCTCGTGGTGATACGACTGACACACTGGACAAACGGTTTTCGTTTATGTTTCGCTCACGTTAAACAGAAATTACATTGGCATACAATTTGAAAAAAAAGGTTGAATGAACAACCACTGGAAGTTTACGGATACAATATAGACAACAGGCCCGGCATATGCTCGAGTTGGACACATGTTCGTAGGACAGTGTTTTTCAGGGAAATGGCGGTGGAAGGCTTTAATGGGGAACCATGCTTATTTAGGATGCATCCTGCCTCTGTAGAAGTGTGAGTTGTCATGCACACATGACCAGTTACCTGTTGTAGCGTTCTCGTGCATGACATTGTTTTCATTCATCCTCGCTTGCTGATTAGGTTCTTGGATCTCAATTCTTGCTTATGGGTAAACAAACAAGCAGGTATTTGCCGACGCGCTTGTGTTGTCTTAAATTTCCATCCCCATGCACAATTGATTTTTTTTGGGTTGGACATGAGTCCAAAGCTTACATGCTCACGATAAGCTTTGGTAAGGCTTTCACTCTCTCCCATTAGACTAGAGGCTGGTCACCCGCAGTTGGCCAGATGTGTGGGAACGCTGTTCACCGGATAAGCTGCTCCTCCTACCTCTTGATCCCCTTTGGTGAGCTGTGTCACTGAAAACTCGTCCCTCTGTCCTTCTCGGTTACCCCGCTAAGCGACAATCTCTCTCTGATGCCATCTGAGAACAGTTCACAGCATATCATCTAGTGCCCAATGAACTCGAGATAGCTCAATAGTTAAGGCGCATGCCTATTTATCGGGAGATCCATGGTGTGAACCTAGCCCCGGCATCTCGACTGCTCTTGTCTAGTCTTGGGCAACCGTCAATCATCTCAGCTCCCGTGATTCCTTCGGGTGGCATGGTAGCCAGACACCGAAAGGGTGCTACTGCTGAACGATTTTCATTTTATTATTAGCGCCCAATGATGTCAATATGCAAGTGTCGCGTACAGTAGATGCGATTCAGGATGCTACTACGAGCCACCTGGGAACCATCCTACTTCACCAGAAGGTTCGAATCTCGCACCGTGCCGTTACCGAACCAGGCTAAGGAGACGAGCTGCCAAATTCCCTAAACTAACGCGCACTCCACTGCCATGCAACACATTCCACCAGGAACTACCGAATTTACCGCCCCACCAACATATCGACCAGTACGGAGGCCTCGTCCACATATGTATATCGTCAGAACTCGTATTGCTCCTAAACCGCGCCAAGAATGGCGTTCTCGTCGAGTTGGTTGGCCGAAAATCTGGATCGATACTGCTATGACCGATAGTGAACGTCTGAGTCTTACGTTCTATGGCCCAAGTCACAGTAGCCAACACGGTGTCAGTATCTGTGAGACGTTCGCCACCGACCGCTGCATCTGAGTTGATGTGATTCGATACATTCAAGAAGCCGGCCCATCCTCATGCAGATAGTCGAAGTGAGGTAAAGCAAAGTAGATTAAGTAGAGCAGTGATCGCCAGAATGGGTCGAAGAAGATTCGATCTCATTAAAGAATAATTCAAACCGAAGCTTGTGCAGCGGTTGCGGAAACAAACACGAACTCTACCTTGGGCACAACTTTTTCATTAAGTCTCCAACGGCACAGTTAAAGTAAGATTTCAGTGCATTCAACCCGCTCTTTTCTGAAGATGGAAATTTGACTTTTTGTGAGTAGCTTACAGTCTGGCATTCGTAATCCGGAATTCATGTTCTGGACCAATCCATTGTGCCAGCTCTTTCTTTTCCACACATCATTATACATACATACATACATCATTATACAATACAATGGTTTTGTTCATATAAATCGAGGAATGAAGGGTGGCAGCATCGACCATATGCAGCCAAGGGGTAGTTAAACCAAAAAAAATGATGATTGCTGTTCTTGACGCTGACCTGCCAGACCGCTGCAGTGATTGCTACGTGGTTGGGGCAAGTCCCCTGATTCTCACGCTTACACGTTGTTTGCTCCTAATCCGTTTGGTAATTTAACCTCGTCTCCGTTTACCACAGACTTGAATAATGATCAATTCTTGGATTCACATGAAATCAATGCTTTGATTGAACATGAAGTAAGTACAGTCTACGAACTATACTTATTTACACACTAATTTATTTTTAATGAGCGACTCGACTGAATCCAGTGGAATCACTTGTTTACGATGTTCCGTTTAGATAGTTAGATTGTTGCAGCTGTTTTGGTACCGACGGATCTAAGTAGAAATGTCTGGCGTGTTGCTTTCAGTGAAAATTCCACCCACTAGGGTTTTCCGCCCCATCTCCTCCTGGAATTCTTGAATCGGTAGTGCTGGGGACCTGGGCTATTTATGACCTCAGCATGGCTTCACATGGTCAACTTACCACGACTGGAACGAACGCGTTGTTTTCGGTTCCTCCAACCTCGGTAATTCGTTCGCGTTACTTTCGACTTTTGTCCGCGAACTTCTCATCTGATCTACGTATGGCCTTTCACTATGAACTTCAAGATAGCGACGCAAAACCATGTCAGACAATGACAGAGAGGTCACGTATCAGGAACATGACAGTCCACATTGTTAATGTGTACCATTTATTACCTGGTCAATGTCGGTTCTCCGTCGCACCACACGAAGGCCGTTGATGTCCTGTGAATAAACAATGTAGGAAAGATGGCTATGATTGATGCAAGTGACAGCTTCATCCAAAGGTAACTATGCACAAATGGAAATACCTACTTTCAGAATGAAAGGCGAGCTCGCTCTCTACACCAATTTGTCAATAGTGTCCCTTGTTCCCTTGTCACATCACACCCTCAAGTCAGGTGTTCCTTCGTCCGCTTTGGTAACCCGACTTCTGGTCACTACATCCCAAAACAAACTGCTGGTCTTTGTCTGCCTCTAATACCGCAAGGGTCGAAATACGATAGGTAAAAGAAGACCTTCCCCCCACCGAGAAAAGCCACTTGATTACGCTGCACAGGTTACTCTGATTAGGACGCGTATTTCAAACACCAGATTACCATCTACCTCGCAGAACCCCCTTTGCTCAGCAGGGTGCTCAGTGGAAACAGCCGAAAAGCGGACAATCTCTGAACTCTAAAAGCCCGAACCAGTTGAGTTGGCAACTATTAGCTCTTTGAATAGATACGCAGGGACTCGAAACACTGACGGTTAATGTCAACCACAAACAGGGCTCACAGTCAATGACCTGTCTGCATCAAAGCTTTGCTTTCAGTGAGTACCCTCCCGATTCTCCGCTTAATCAAGCAACTGATTGGGTCGCCGCCTCCAATAGCTGCAAGTTCCTGATGAACGAATTTAGTGGCTATTGAACCACGTGGCCTTTGTATTAGGCTAACTGAGTTGACTTGTTTCTAAGGTGGTTTGACGGTCTTAGTGGTCGGTCCGTCAGGTTAACTTCTCACTGGTTTGAGTCCAACCTCAACTACGGTCTTCTGATCGATGCTTAGGTGAGCTCTGTCCTTGAACTCCTGTTTTTGCGCGGTGACCTTTGCTTACGAGACCTTAATGGGTATTCTTGTCTCTTACTCATAACCAGCTCCGTTGGATCAATCCAGCTAAGTGGCCAATTTGTTGCACACACTAGTGCCTAGTTAGGACCCATTTCGACCTGGAAATTGGTGCTTTCAAGAATACTCCTGCCTATCTTGTATCTCCGCGCACCAATATTTTTCCACTTGTTCAGTCCAATTTGTAACACTTGGTCTTGGATAGTGGGTCATGGCTCCTGATGGCTGTATAATATTCATTTAATGCGAAATTCTCTCTGATCATTTTATACAAACGAATGTGGTTTATTCAGCCTTCAAATCAGTTTTCACGCAGTAGCCACCATGATTCCACTTTGACCTAACAATCTTGCTCCGAGTTGTGACCTATTACTACTTCAGGGAGTGACTTCGCGCTTGGTTGTTTTATTCTGTCGAAATAGTTTTGGGGATCTTCTTGTGACTCGTTGGGTGACTGCTGTTGTAATTGACTATCTTGCCCACACGTGTTTTTCCCCCGGTATACATAAGTCTCATTAGTTCCATCAGTTCGTCAGTACGTCGATCTTTGGTAGACGGTTGTTCAGTTATTTATAAGTAGTGCTATTGGACAATTTTCGCGCATTTCGCACTGAGTGTAGTTTTACGGTGACGAAGGGGTCGTTTGCATGGTGGGTCTATAATTTGAAGTCGATTGTCGGTAGTTTTTTTATGACAACCTGTGTGATAAATCTCGATATCGAGGGTTTCTTTTTAGTCTCTCTAGTTACCCAAAGTTAAGGTGTACATTCCCACGCAAGTCCAAAAGCTCGCTGGTTGCCCGTATGCCTTGGTCGGGGGATCGACCGTCTTTAATCTCTTTTTGCGATCGCGTTTATATGAAGGTGAAACGACTGGCAAGATGGAGCTTCTGCAGTTTTGACGTCATTGGCCTTCGTTTTTCAGTCACTGTCGGATGGTTATCTCGTGTGATGCTGACAGTTTCCCTGAGTGCCCTGCTGATTTGATTGATGAGGTCTGAAGTGGTGTCACGATCGACTCCTAGGCAGTTGTATCATTCAGCGGTTCTTTGACCTTCTTATTATAGTTCGACTGTCCATTACCACTGTGATGCGTCCATTTTCTGCCGATGATATAGCTGCCTCTCCAACAAACGTTTCCCTTCGGGATCGGTTGTTTCATTACCTACTGGAAGATATTGCAGTTTGGGGCAACTCCTAAAAATCCCACTCAGTTTGCTCAAAAGCCACGTGGATGTCGGTCGATAGAAACACGGGCTGATGAGTCAGCTAGCAGACTGTCAGCCATGATCGAAAATCGGTCTTGGCCAGAATCACACAAACCCACACCATCATTCGACGCACAACTACAGACGGAACGCTCCACTAGGCTACACAAATGATGATGCCATCGTTGTTGGTGACGAAATGGTGCAACCAAATTGCTCAGCTCAACGAGCTAACGACTAACAACTGATTTGAACCTTAGAAAAAATTCCGACCTTAACGAGTATACACCGCATGCATGGTTCACTTGTAGCCAGCTTAGAACCCAGTAGTTTCTGCTATCCAGACGTGTGAGTTGATACTATACAGCGCAAAGCAGCTACCAAGAAAAATCAAAAGCATAGTACTGTAAGGATTTTGGACAGGTAGCGCACTTGTCAAGGAGGGGGATTGAAGTCCAGCGTGCCATGACACAAGGATTTCGAGCCTTTTTCAAAGCATAGAAAAATCACACCACTGGTAATTGTGATTGTGGTTTTCTCTGTGGAAGAAGTCCTCAAGAATGCTCATATTGCTCTTGCTTATTGGCACGGTGTTGTAACCACTTATTTCGTTTTCTGGCTACGGCAGCGTCAATCTGTGTACGGAGGCCTGTGCAGGTGAGTACTCCCCATGTCCTTGCGTTCTATCCGCCTCATAGATGGCCTAGGTGATCTTTTGGTACGCACTGCTTCTTGGAGTTGGAAAGGCAGTTATCCCTAGATAGTTAACGAGGCTCAATGGGGTCGACAGATTAAGATAGATCCGCTTGATTGGATGAGTGAAAGCAATTTCCGAATACAAAAGACGTGGTGTTTCTGGCTTCACGCATAGGATCACTCTTGTGTTTCTTCATGTTGATATAGTGCTAGTTGAGAGAAAGTGGACTGAAACGAATTTTCTGCTTTGTTAGATCGAAAAAATATATCCGGCCAACGAAACGGGGCATGAACCTTTGAGAAATATGGAAATGCGTCGGATGAGGTCGGCATTATTGGAACGTATGGATCACAATCATGATGGAAAGGTATCACTCGCAGAGTTCCTCTCTCCTATGCAAGATTACGACGACGATGATGAATGGATGGTGAGTGCACACTTGTTCTCGCCCTCTTCTTTCTGTTTTGTTGCTCTTCCAATTTTCCAGACCAGAATGCAAACTGTTCTCTTGCCCGAAGCACTGTGTCATTCACATTCCACAAACAAGTGGACCCCAAATCACCTCTCTGTTTTCCCCGATCGAAGATGTGTTCTAGTTGTTTGCTGATAGTGACGTGAATTAGGCTTGTCAGTAAAGTCCAAGGGTCCGTTGTTCTGCAGTTGGCCCCCTCTACTACTTCAATGTTATGAAGTTCGACAGTTGGAAGTTCTGCTTCCCTTTAAATGCCGATGCCTTAAAGCAATGAGCACGTTTTCTACAGGGGAGAATGTCGGTAGCTCAGGTAGCGTGGATGGTCGTTGGCTTGTTCACTGAGCTGGGCAATTTGGTTGCAAACGTTTCATCACCAATCGAGGTGACATCATCAGTGCGTAGTTGTGCGTAGCGGTGGGTTAGTGGTTTTGCGTTCAGTAGTGTTACGTGTGTGTTGATATACGACGTGCTGGTAGCCGGGAATGACCTTTAACCGCGATTAGTTATTCTGTCGGGCGGTTCCATTGGTTGTTTTTTTATCCCGTGTCCTCATTCGCCGATGCCCACGTGACCTTTGAACTTGGCGTCCCTCGCCGTCGTAGCTGGGCAGCCAAATTGCCCAGCTCAGCGAACAAGCCAACGACCAATGAGCACGTTTCGTGGGAACACCCAAGTAACATACTGGAATGGGACGAACGTTTTTGAAAGGTTTGACATGGCTGCACCGGCTACACTGGCTCGGCTACATTCTTTTCATGTCAGGCGGAAGAATATTCCTTCGTTTTTGTTTACTGGGACGGGACCTGTTCTAACTGAAACGATGCACATGGCCGTGAAACGAAGTATGCGAAACTGAGCGACTTTTAATGGTTTGTCTCATGCCGTCTGAAAGTTTGAAGTGTCAGAGTCCCACCCCCTTCTACTATCAGTGGTTAAAGCGCGAATTTACTGACCAGAAGGTCCGTGGCTCGAACCCGACCTCTGCATCTCGACTTCCCCTGTCTAAGGTTGGGCACCCTGGTAGTAAACCAACCCTAGGGCCTGCTTAGGGTGACATGGCAGTTAGGTACCGTGCTAGAGCTGCACGATTTATTCTACTAATAGTAATCGTTTTCCCAAAGGTGCGTTTGTTACAGTTGTTGCAGTTCTGATATTTTAGAAAGAAAATCAATCATAGATGATAGGGCAGCCTTGCATCGGAAGGTATTGATAAAACTAGCTATTTCAACGCGGATGTAATAAGGAATGGGACAGTTATGCACTGAATACGTTACGGGTTCTCGGCCCAGGCTGATAGCAATGGCTGACGTACAGAAACGAGCTTGTATTACAGATGTTAACGATTTTCGTTCGTGTAGTTCACCTCCGACTTTCGCTGCTACCGCCACAGTTGTCCTTGCTGCTGGTTCCGTTGTTCGTGGGATCGTTGGACTGAATTCACATTAAATCTTTTCGTAAAGCTTGAAATTTCTCATCCATCGAGCATGGGCACGTGTCATGACACATTCTGAAGTCCACCCCTCTCAAATTTGGCGTCTATTTAGGGAGTTGGGTAAAGCTTTCACCCTGATTGGCCGCTACGATGCGGTCAACTTGGTCATCTGGAGCCACCGTACTTGATGGAATGTGGAGAGATGCAGTATTCCCTAGGAAACGAACAAACGAACTTTCTCTGAGACATTAATCTTTCAGAGACTTTTGGCTTTCACCCTCTTTTCACACTGATCTCTCTCACTGTTGTTAATTAACTATTATCTAGGATTTGCTGATGTTCTTCCTCAAATAAATTTACTGACCGAAAGGCCCGTGGTTCGAACCCGACCTCTGCATTTCTATTTCCCCAGTCTACCCGTGGGCAACCTGGCATTATCCCAGCTTTGGTGCTTCCTTCGGGTGGCGTGGCAGCTGTGCACCTGAAAGGCGTTATAGCAGAGCGATTATTATCTTATTTGCCAGAATACTAATACCAATATGTCTAGGGATAACGGTGTAGTTTAGGAGTTCGCGGTTGTTGAATAGATAGTCTTATGCACTGGAGTGATTTAACGCAATAATAATAATAATAATAATAATAAAGTAATAATAATAATAATAATAACAATTAATACGATCAGGCCTGTTCTACCAATACTTGGAATGAGGTGGACGTACAGAGGGCTATGAAATCAGCAACAAGTAGGCCAAAAGTTGTGCTCTGTTGCCGGTACAGTATCGGAGGAATAAAACTGAGTGCAATTTGTGCGAGGTGCGCAGATTGACCGGGAGTAACTTTGCCTGTGTTTCCCTCCCCCGTTTCTTCATCATTACTTCCTTCTCTTGGCTGGCATCAGCAGAGGGAGTAATTCACAAAGACTGCAATTGGTGATCGTACAGTGGTGAATGTGAAGAACTAATTCTTCCACGCTCATCTGGTTCAAAGATGGAGGGCCACTTGTGCTATAGACGGTAACAGAATGAACCGTTTGATGCCCATTTTCTGTCATACCCTTCATTTAAAAAACACGTGAAACTATGGGGAAGTACTCGTTCATGAGTTAGGAGACCCTCCGTAAAAGACGAATATTTGATACTATTCCGAACTGGCCATCGGGCGTAACAAAGCTCGGTTTTTGGCAATGCTATCTAATTACAGACATGTCACTCATTTTCCAGTGAAAAAAAGTCGGACAGTGCGAAGCAGATTTTCGAGCTCGCTTTTTGGAGACATTACTCCAACCACCACATCAGCAACCTTTGCGAATGGCCTATTTATATCCTCCATTCCGTTGAGTGTTCCAGGAATTTCAGCGAAACTACAGTGGTCTTAGATAAGGATGCGAGGCTCTTTTAGCTGGATGCAACCATATCCTACCGAAGCCTAGCGTCCTTCAAAGACTTGACTTCCGGGATTGCAGTTCAGGCGGGCGAACTGGAATTGACCGGCGTAATCAGGCAGTGATCAATTACTTCCAATAATCCTTACAAGTACATAGTCTGTGTCACTGTCGTGGTTCTCACAAGCTTAATTGTTTTCTCGATTACCCGTAACCTAAAATGTCTGGGTGTTGATGAGATTACAGCGTTTTCACTCCGACCTATTTTTAGAAATCCAAAACTACGGTATTGTCTTTCATCCATGCTGGGAACCAACAGTAATGTGCACCTCACAAACCGTACTGTGGTTATGCACTCACAAACAGACCGCTGGTTTCATCCTGACCGATGGTATGATCACTAATTTTAAATATTGGTTCAAAATTTTGGCCTCTGCCGCAAAGAACCCTTTCTTACGCTTTGCTCTTTTCATTTTGGGATTGTCCGAATCTGAATTTGCCATTTGAGGTTTTCGTTTTCTCTGTTGACGTTCTTTTCTGACTCCCTGTCTTTTAGCCTCTCGAGGATCTCCAGGACGCACCTGATTTTGAGAAGAAAACCGATGACAAATATGTGCTGGACTACGCGAAGCAGCAACTTGAGCTCCACCCTGTAAGTTTCCCTCGTCGAGTTTTCGGTTTGGTTAGCTATAGTGATTAGACCAGTTTGCATTCGCATAGTATTGACGTTTTCTTCCCTGAACTACATTTTGACATCACGGAGAGATACCGTTGTTCGTTTCCAGCTCCACTAGTTCTCGAATCTCGCCAAAACTACTCCCAAAATGTTGAAACCTTCGGTAGCATTTGGCTTTCGAGGGGATGTTACTTCCAACAACTAAGCGTATCCACTGGCAGGAAAAAACTGGTTGTCTGTTTAGCGTTCTCTGAAGTGGGTTATGTAGTAATGGAGAGACGCAGAACATTAAAAAACGAACGCACGAACATTATTTCCATATTTGCGTTAGTAGCTAGGCTCGTACAAGTACCGAGCTATTTTTCTTCTTTGGAGGCGTGATGTGTCATCGCTTTTCTGTACCTGGCAGCTCGAGTATGTCATGTTTTCCTAGACTAGACTCTATCCTTACGCGCACATACATCTGGCACCTGGGCATGAGTTGGCTTCACTCCATTAAATTCGCTGCTTCCTCTTATGCCTAAGCTGACCTTCTTAGGCAAGATGACTCAGTGGTTTGAGCACGAATTTACTGACTGGAAGGTTCGTGGGACACTGCCAGGTTGTCCAAGCCTAGACAAGATCAGTCGAGATGCCGGGGTCGGGTTCGAACCACGGGTCTTCCGGTCATCACATTCGTGCCTTAACCTCCAGCTCAAGTCTCAGAATATTCCTTTACCATGTTGTCTACCGGACAGCAAAGTGCTTTGCTTCGGAGGCATGAAGCGGTCAGACCACTTTACAAACAGCAACACAACTACCTGCGGAATGCGTTCTGTGATATTTAGTGGTTTGCTTGTTGATTGTACTGAGTCAGCTAAATGCATCATCAAGTGTGTTTGGCAAAGTAATATTGAAGCTATCGAGGTCTGATGGCTTTCCACTGACATTCTCTACGATGAACACATAGAGTGTTATATTGTTTGCCATCTGTTTAGACATCACGGAGAAGTGCTCAAAGTTTCTGCCCCCGAAATATGTCCAAGCATTTTCCACAACAGCACCATTTACATTCGGTTGTGATTGACCATTGTGGATCTCATGTAGTTGGTCATCAAGTTTTTCTAGATGGAGGTGCGAAGCTACTGACCAGGACTTTCTTGGTTCGAACCCAATACTTTATTTTCGATTTTCATTGTCCAGGCTTGGGGAATCTGGCATTGGCACAGTTCGCTTGCCTCCTCTAAGCTCTACGGAAGACGGAAAGTGCCACTGCCGAACTACTAGGTGAAGTTAACATGACCGAATTACTAGCAAAGGATAAGCAGATGAAAGACATGAACTGTCAGTTTGGCGTGTAGCCAACAATCTCAAAAGCATTACATTACACCTAAAAAGTACCTGATTTATAGAAGCCTGATAGGTGTAGGATCTGATCATCCAAGTGAAACACCAGTTTTAAAGTAATTTGACCTGCGTTCCCGTGAAAAGTGAGACACCGGGGTGATGTTTGTTTGTCTGAGTGTGACCAATAAGAACCGCATTACAGTTTCTTCACCGAATCGGATAAGCGTAATGTAGAATCATCTTCATTTAGTATGAAACCAGCGCTCCTGATGTTCGCCACTTCTTCGTATCTATGTGGTTTCAAATAAATCATGGCTGTACGACAGCGAAGCACCGGTGTTGAACATTGATTTTACCCTTTGGCTAATGATGAACCTTTACCCGCCTACCTAAGCTCGAATAAACGAACACATGAGTTAATTAGTTATGTTGATGTATCCTCAGGTTACAATGATAACAATCGTATGTAGAACCCGATAGTGATTGTGCGTTGTTTCATCAGCTCTGCTGCCTTCAATCGATATTGCGGCTGTGAAAAGTTCCAGTGTATGTATCCAAAGTGAAACTACCAGCTATTCAAGTCGACCGATGAACGGGTTACTGTATCTGCTGTATCACGTGGTGCATTTTGTGGAGTAAGGCTAAAGACCGATTGTTTCGGTGCCAAATTTGTGATGATCTGACGAAATTACTCAAATCTTCATAAATGGATTAACCAGTTAGGAAACAAACTTGTAAACTCATGTAAGCCTGGATCTGTAGATGGTCAGGCAAGTCAACTAGACTCGCCAGTTAATTAGTGTTATCGGGTGAACGAATCAAGATCTTCCCCCCGCGCTGTGCTATTATATAAAGTTGTGTTGACAGTTCGATCAATAAATATGCGTAGAAAAGTTGGGCATTGCAACTGGGGAGGATAACCAAAAAGCGCTTATCGATGAGCCGCTGCAACGGGAACAATTCTATCCCTGCAAAATTGTTTCCTCAATGACAGTGTTTCACCATCGAGAGTACTGTAATTTATAATTTAGAGGGTAGTTGCGGCGCTTCAGGATGACTGTCTCTCTTACAGAACACCCCACCCACCCTGAATTCTATTGTTTGTCTTGAGTTTAGTTGTCCTCTTGACCACTCGGTTGACGCTGGAATGCTTGTCTGTTTAATGTGTTACCTTCACTAGGTTGGCGTCAAAGTCGGTCCACGGCAAATATGACCCAATATGGTTGCACTAGCTGATCTACCTCTTGTTAGTTCGCAAACCTGGTCCGCTGTTTAGCCTATCACTGGTCGATTGGTAGCACCATCCACCGAGTTGATCCAGCCAATTGGCTAATTTTGGAATCCTCAGCGTAACTCATCACAGGCGCGGATGATTTGAAACACGCGAGCGCTTCGTGAATCGCGAGCTGCTGCTGATTTCCAATAGGGATGTAACAGCTCTTTCGCACTTCAGCGTAGAGTTGCTTCATTTAAAAAACGAAATATCAATTAAAAAGCCACAATTGTAACCCACTAACCTTTGAGAAGGGAATTGTTTCATCTCATTTTATCGCACTTATGTGCTGTGATACATCTTGGATAAATCTACTGAACAAATGAATGAATAATCGGTTGAATAAGTGACCAATGTTTTGGCGAACTTGAACCAGAATACGTTGGTTTGATGTTGGTTTGGAACGGAAAATATGCTCATCTTTTGTAGCTCCGTTCACCCAAATTTTTTTCAAGCGTGTCCAAACATGCTTCAGAGAATGCCTTGCTCCAGCTAGCCTGATTTTACTTTTTTGTTTAAGGAGGACCATGACTTGGAAGAAGCGATGCACGTGTTGAACGGTGTGAAAGGGATACCGGATCCATCTCACAATCCTCCTGACTCGGCCAAATCGTACTTTGACATGAAGCCTTCTAGTGGTGGTGGTGCCGCTGTCCAAAATCCTCCGCCCGTTGCCCCTGTCACTGCACCGAATGCTGACCAAACCCCTCAAAAACCCTCATGATGAGTTTCCGTGTTACTTTACTGCGTCTTTCATGCTTCCTTTGCAACTTCGTTCAAATCGATGGATTGTCTCTTAATGCATTTCCTGTTTCGATGATTGTCGTGGTGTATCGTTCTTCTGTATTTGATCGCTTCCTGTCACTTTATCCGTCATAAATACACAATGGTCTATTTTTAGAGCTTGGCTTCCTTCGGGTAGGGATTAATTACATTGAACTTATAAGGAATCAAACCGCGTGACTTCATCTGTGGGATAGGCTACTCCAAATAATCTTTTGCCGTTTGAGCAACAGCCATGAAGTCATCAACTTGATGGTTTATTTTCATCCGATTTGATGGAAATTTTGGGTTCAGTCCTGATGCGTGCTGACTTTTAAGATTCATTCGATCGAGCTCCGCACACGCTTCAAAAAATTTACTGCATTCTGTTTTTTCGTAACACTGCTCCGGGTGTTTACCTTTTTTGACAGACTGGTTGAAATTAAGTTGGGCAGAACTTTCGACGACAAAGAATTCCCTGGGGCGCTGTATTCGCTTTCTGGCTCGGAAGTCATGCTAATAGAGTCAGTAAAGCGAATTTGCAATTCCATACTCATCTGTCCCTGGCTGCAACAACATTGCCTGATTGAACTCTTGTGCAATCATCGACACACTCGGATCGGGGATTCGCATGCTTTGGATGGTTACGGGGTTTGCGGAATCGATGCTCACATTGGTCAAAATTGTCCAGCACGCTCCAAAGTGTCCGTGGTGTTACCTAACTGGGACGTCTTGACAGGCGGTCCAATCGATCAGCACAACCGGACGTTTACCGATTTGTCGTTGGAGTCATCGGGCCAACCAGTCACATCACAGTGTGAACATGCTCGCCAGTTTAGAGGTGAAAATTTCTGATGTACCCAACATGCGCTGGTATAGTCATGGTAATACGCTCACCTCGAATTTCCGGATTTCAAACCCCAGCACGGCCAAGAATATGCATTGCTGACGAGTTCCATTAAGAAGAACGGAACGCGAGTTCAGTGCTTCCCCTCTTTGAGGTGAACTCACCAGAAAAGGTGGACGGCTGTTCAAACTAGAGTAATGTGAGCTTGAATTCGCGTTTTGCCAACCAAATTGGATTCTTTATCATTAATACACCATGTCGATGAATAATCACCCTCATTGAAACAGACAGGTCGTTCAAATAAGTGGTCCCGATTTTCCAGTAGTTGACCACTAAATTGAGAGCGAGATGGCCCAAATGGTTAGAGCGCGAATTCACTGACCGGGAGGTTCGTGGTTCGAACCCGACCTCTGCTTCTCGACTTCCCTTGTCTAGGCTTGGGCGACCTGGCAGTATCCCAGCCCTCGTGCAACCTTCGGGTGGTATGGCAGTTAGGCACCGAAAGGGTGCTACAACTGGACTCCTAAACTCAAATACCGTCGCCCAATGTCTTACGTAATATTGCCAGTTGCAAAATATGGGCTGGAACTCAAATGCACAAGCCTGACTAGATGACGTAGTCTGCGTTTTACTGGTTGGCGCTCATCACTAGTTCATAAATTATCCGCATAACACTTCTTCATTAATTCGACACGGTACACTACTCACAAGGTTGCTGAAAACCCTTCGATAGCCTCCCACAG
>NW_008751745.1:1458951-1513281 GCF_000715545.1 Opisthorchis viverrini
GATCTCGCTTTGGAATATTGGTAACTCAGGTGCATTCGTTGGTAGTTAATCAGGTGGCTGTTAATCTGTGTAGCGAACTTGGCAGTTAACTCACCCACGCTCAATCATCATTCGATGGGACATCATCAGTGCGCTTTTGGGTGGACAGTTTCTCTCTTCATGCTTGGGCTTATAAGTTTTGCAAAGAGCAGGGTTTAGCAATACCGTGGTCGCCTGTTTATGATCACCTCACTTGAAGCCTGATTGGTCTAGTCGCGCGCACGTTGCCACAAATTTCTGCAGAAAGTGATGAGCACTAGATCGTCGGTCACTGTCCAATCATGCGAGTCGTTCTCTCCTACTGTGACAGTTATGGAGTGCTTTGACTAAAGTTTTCACCGATTGAATAGGTCGTTCCTCATGTGTATGACGTGTGTTGTATGTCCATTGAGGTCACCTAGTTGGTAACCCCGTGATTCCGCTGCGAGGCTTATAGGCTGGAAATGCAGTTATCTGGCCGATCAAACTTTACTAGCCTGATGAGCTCCGAATAAATTGAACTGCTGCATGTGACTGCGGAACTGAAACATTTACAATTAGCTAAACTCTTTGTTGGGACTGTTCGATTTTTTGTGGCGTTGACACAATGAACACCAGAAAAGGTTAGGCTGACAATTTTCAAGTAGGACCTAGCAGTTTGAGTGTCAACCGGATTTCCGAGAAACGCCAGCTTAGCAAATCCTGAAAAAAGCATGATCTTCTATTTATATTACTGTGAACTTTTCTAAGCATACATCATTCGTTCAGCTGTAGCGCCCTTTTGGTGCCTAACTGCCTAACTGTCACCCTAAGGTTGCACGAAGGCTGGGATACTGCCAGGTCGCCCAAGCCTAGACAGGGGAAGTCGAGATGTAGAGGTCGGGTTCGAACCATGGACCTTCCGATCAGTAAATTCGCGCTCTAACCACTTGGTCCATCTCGCTCATCATTCTGAGTTTGGACATTCCCACTTCCAGGTCATCTAGTCACAAACACGGTTGTTTTAATAGCCTGACCTCTCTTAGCCGATGGATTGTAGATATTACTGAATCGCTTCGGAAAGATGCATTTTGAAGTAACCTACTGATGTTGCGGAGACCAACTTGGATCCATCCGATTTGGCGTATAACTGAACAACCTGGACGATGACCACGGCTTCATAAAAACGTCCAACTTTTGCGAATTTCTCGACTTATTTGTTCGGACAGAAAGCAAGCAATGGCTTGAGAGTCTCGACTACAATTCGTGCGTAATATACGTAGTGTAGGACCCCAAAGAGGCCACTCCGTTTCGGGACGTTTCTCTCGTGGGATGCACAGGATCTTGTCCTCGTAGTTTCGGAGCATTTCCCCGACAGCTGCTTCGAATCATATCAGCGAAAAATTATTAACAAGATCTGAGTATGTTAGGCGAACTAAAACTTCTCTGTATGCATGTGGGACAACGGTGGACGTGTGAAAGCCACAGAAGAACTTCATTATTTGTTGTCGTTTGGTTGGACGTGATTTTTGGCCTAGAGCTCCGTTTGCTCTCAGACGTCTTGGAAGCTTCTTTGGCAACATTGTCGAAACACAACTTTTACCTTTACCAGTTACTCCGACGTGATACACTGCTCATACGGTTGCTGAAAATTCTTCGACAGCCCACGACCGGTTTCGCTCTTCATGGGGCTCATCAGGCAGGCGCAGTTCTCGAGTTTCCATCAACCTTATGTTCTGCTGGGGACCGGATTGCACAAAATTAGCGAAATGCACTCACTTGCAAACAAATTTGGATTTTCCAGGGACTCACCTGGAACCCAGCTGCATCTCTCGTTTACGAGAGATCCTCACTGATTTAATCATTACACCCAACTTGGAATTACTGAGTAAATATTACAGAATGCTTTATGAGCATACCTCATTAAGTGAGGTAATATGATGGCACCCTGTGTGAGCAGGTTGATACCCGATATTCAGCTGGCTACTATGTCATTTTGTTATCGTTTGCGCTAAATAAATGATTCTGATTCATGTTGACCCAGCACTACTCGTAAGGTTGCTGAAATGGCCTCGACAACCCATTACGAATTTCACCTTTCTTGAGTGAAATTAGGTGGGCGTGGTCCCGGATTTTTCATCAGCCTTATTTTCTGCTCAAGCACAAAACTGTACACCCAACTGCACACTGATGATGTCTCCTCGTATGGTGACGAAACGTTTGCAAGCCAACTGCCAAGCTCGGCGAACAGATCAACAGCCAAAAAACTGTGCACACTTGACCAGGTGTTAATGGAGACCCAGCTGGATCTCCCCAATATGATAATAGTACTAATTGAACCTTATACTATATTAATTTGTAAATGGATGTTAATTTATAATAATTGAGTCTTGGTGATGTTACCTCGCCCGGATTGTTTCGTACTCTACTGATTTAAAGACTAGGAATTGAACATCCGCATGAAATCAAACCGGGTCGGTTGACATGTCAACTGCAGACAAGCCCCACATAGGTGCCGAAACAAATTTTTCTAAACACGTGATCACTAGTATTTCAGATTGACAAAAATCGAAGGTATGATAAATCCAGTAGACAGACGGATCGAAAACGGATTACTATATGGATGAAAAATGCGGTGAACTTAATTTTCCGAACATGGCTCGTTAGTTTCCGTTGGTTCAATCGATTCCTTTTGAGAGCATATGTAACACAACAATGGTGTAATTAGTTTTCTGACCAATGGAAAAGTGCCACGTACATCGGCGTTTAACCGCGGTGCTGTAGTTAAACCTGAACACGGTTAGCAAGTAGGACATAGTTCGATTGGACAGCAGAGACAGATTTTCCGGATGATGGCCGACTATTCGGTCAGTGTTCCAAAAGTCACATGATGGTGCTACTCAGTAGTTCATAGGTTTCTGCTCCTAGCCGTACAATAATGACGTGCGGTTTTGTACGGTTTTAACTAGATGACAGTTCATCCGAACATTCATAGTTCGTCTAGCGAACTGGTGAAAATAGTGCCAGCACTTGGCAAACAGATTTGCGAAACTGTCGAATTTTCAGTTCTCCTAAAATCCACAAACCTGGTTGCCCTTTATGACCGAAACTGAATATGACGCACTCTCACTTCCATGATACGGTTGTGACCGTAAAACTTATGTATACAAATAACCCGCTTGGTCATCAACTAGATTTGGGATGTAACGCTCTTTATTTAGTCATCTAATGCACTCACTTAGCTTCAGAGTGCTCCTCGTTTTCTCGGGTAACGTTGGTTTCGTTGAACGGAATGCGAGACATTTTTTCCGGTGCACTGTTTCATCCAAGAGGGAAATCTTTGAACCTGTTTATTGCTGTAATTGTTGTCACGGCAACCTTTTAGGATTGGGATTATTGTAAGACCAGTTATATCTCGCACGGGGGTTGAAAAACACTTCGACTGATTTGTAAATCCCCCAGATAATCGGACTTATTACTGTTTACCAATCCGCGTGGAAGAACACAAGTAAACACCAAATAAGAGTGGCCTGCAGGCGTTATGGCACAAGGGGCGTGAACTCGGTACCCTGCATTCCAAAGAGGCAAGAGGTGTACTGGTTTGCGGATTCACCCGTTATATTGTCCCTTCAGGACAACTTGCTGAGATTAGTGTTGATTAGTGCATTGAGATTAGTGTTGAGACGAAAAAACGCATGTATTGACATCTAGGATGGAAACGGCAGTAAAATCATATGGTTCCGCCAACACAAACTTTCAGTTTTGTTATGACGTTTAAAATAAACCTAATCAGGTTTCTGGTCAGCAGAGCATCTACCAACGGCCCATCAGATCCAGAAATGGACATTAGTTCAAGAGCCTAGAGTCAAGGCAACTATTTCGATAACTTTCTGGTGCCACAAAAAAGGCGGGCGAAGTGATATATAACAACCTCGCAACCGAGGACCGATTTCACCAGGTTCCGAAAGCTCAATAACCCAGATGAAGGATGGGTCCAGGACTGACCTAATTTATATTTTATTTGCTGGTGGTCCGCAAACTTTGTGAGACTTGGGGCATGGCGTCTAACCTAAGGATTATTAAAGATATACCACTCGGTCGGACGCCTGGTTATTCAACCCGGCAATCGCACTTCAATGGATCAATGCTACTTGCTAGGTTCATTTGACTAAATTGTTCGACGTAACCTATCGGGTACAAACAAATATCCAAAGCCGTCAGACGAGTTGCACTCGAAAATGTTGAGGCATTTGCAGTTCGATTATGACAACGACAGGCAAGAGCAACACATGAAAGGGTGCTCCCTGGCGTTGCTTGCTGACCTCTAGCTCCAAGTAATTCATGGTTGCTTTGTTCAATGGAACTGTTCTTCCAATACTGTGTGACGCGTCTTGCCCGTGTGCAACTTTTTGCGCTAACGCGCTATAGGATTCGTCTTCGTGTGGCATCAGTGGTCATCTCTGTAGGCCTACGATCGGCACATGGGTTTGCTGATTCAAGGCTACAGGTATCCGCTGAACGACTATACGCCACGATGTCTTTTTCCTAAATTCTATGGTTCTCAAGTTCATTGAATAGGTTGTAGAAATGGGTTTGGAAGGCAGTGTGAATTCATTCAGGTTTTTATGTGGATGGATGGATAAGTATGGATTATAAACCAAGAAAATGCAGTTCTGGGGACAAAAATCTGGTTCTGATAGAATCAGTATTTAAACTGGACCGCTAAAAACTATGAATGGGTCTGATATGTTAGGCCAAACTATGATGTTCAAAATGGGCTTAATTTTGGACTTTGGTGAAAACGAGTTGAGAAAATGGCTCCCAGAGCTCACGCTAAATATTGTCAGTTTCTCAATCTAAGACGTTTGCACAAACTATTTGATCACACCTCACCGTTACGTGCGTTCCATCAGGAGTGGCACATTCTCAAATGGCTACTCGAAGCTTAGTAAGCATAGAGCAGTCATTGTCAAGCAGACATATTACAGATCGATGGTGAGTGCACGGTAAGTGACACCAGAAAGCCCGGTCGCATCGCGTGTGTACTGTCGACCCTAGATCAATAAAACGACCGCGCTGCTCCTTTCTACCCTATTCCCTGTACCGGTCCCGTATCACATGCTGGCTTGGTGACCGGTTAGGGGGTTTGAGCCGGCATGTGGCCGTACTTATTCTCACAGTTGATCCCGTAGAACTACTGAAGCACGCCGACATTTAAAACATAGCAACGGCTTCATTCGATGTTTAAGCACTGTTTACCAATGCTTCTGTTCATAAGTTTATTAATTTTACTGATTGATCCTATGTTCATTTTGCCAAAGCTACTTTGACATCCGTCATCTACACAGATTACGTATGTGCGGCAAATGTTCACTTTATATTAACCGGTACATATTGCGGACAAACACGGCCATCAAACGGGTGTCCCTTGGGACCCTTATTAACGGACAATTTCAGAGGTCATTTGGAACTAACTTTAGCGAACGCAGTAGCTTATAAACATTTCTCGATGTTCTGGTCCTATGAATGGCTTCTTGGCCCGTACCATCTATAGGAAAGCCAGGTGATGTGAACCACATCTACACTCCAAAATTTTCGCACCAATTCTCCAGGTTGCATCGATTGGTGAGGAAGCGTGAGCAGGCCGACCTCGGGGGCATATGAACAAACAAGTTACACCGTTCCAACGGCGACTTCTTAAACATACGGCCGAACTCGATGGGTTCGAAGGTAAACAAATCTGTTGGACAACAACGGAGCTAGTTTGTATAGCACCACACACGACGTTATCGGAGCTGGGGTCACTGCAAATGACATGCACAGAGACAGTATCACCAGTCAGCAGAGCGTAACTCTCATTGAAACTTGACTGTGCACTTCGCCCAGGGAATCTTCTCGCACCTCCTTAACCCATCAGCAGAGAAATGAACTAAAATCATAGGCACATGTATAGGGTGAATGTAGTGCGCTAAAAGGGCGATTCACGGCTCAGAATTTCAGAAGAATCCCATTGTCCATGTCGTGAATTGCGAAAAGCTGAACACAGTTAGATGACGCTTAGAATATGTTGACAGTCAGAATGCGAACAATGTAAGAAATCGCCGTTAGAAAAAAAGTGCAAAAAAAAAAACAAAAAGCGCAACAAAAACCGAGAAATAGGTCGGACCTTTTCAAATAACATTCAATCAGAGTGTCTCGCAGTAAAACAGCTGGTGTGTGTGTGTGTGTAGAAACGGACAACCGGGACAGACGGTTAAAAGAGAAGTCGCAGGCCTACAAGCTTGTGACAAGATATAGGTTTCCAGAGAGCTAAGTGTGGCCCGAATGCACTAACCAAGCGGAAAACAGTTACTAGTTATAAAAGGAAAGGAAATTAGCTGCAAATGCAAGCATTGGGTAGTGAGTGCACATAGACCTATGATTGCGCAACAGCGTGTTTTGGGGGAACGAACAAACTGTTAGCTCGCCACAACGAAATGAATGTTCCACATTCAAAGATTGTTAGTGCTGGTGGGTGCTATGGGCGCAACAGTGGAGCCAGCGTTTTGCACGGAAGAAGATGAGTTACCACCACTGATGGCGGCACTGCGTTTAATCTGTTCTTGCATCCGGCTAACCATCTGCTGCATTCTTTGGAGCTGAAAAACGAGAGATAGGAAAAGAATGTAGAATATGAATACAGTTGCCAACAAACTTTACTGCAAAAGGCTATCATTTTGTTCCGTTTCGTTTAGTGAGTCTTACGTCTCTTCCGTTCGTACAACCTTCGACTGGGAAACTCGCAGCCACTGGGCACAGAGGACTCATTCTTGTACAATAATGATCGCACTCCATAGCAGGACTGAAAAGGTTGGCTACAGATCCACCGATTCTTGAGTTTGGACGATAAGATAATCGTTCAGCTGAATCACCGTTTCGGTGCCTATCTGCCATGCCACCCGAAGGAAGCACGAGGGCTGGGATACTGCCAGGTCGCTCAAGCCTAGACAGAGGAAGTCGAGGCAGAGGTCGGCTCAAACCACGGACCTTCCGGTCAGTAAATTCGTGTTCCGACCACTGAGCCATCTCGCCCCCCAAGTTTGGAAGAATTTCCTCACCTACTGATCACATCGGCCAGTTTATTTGCATGCCTATTAACTAAATGTAATCCAATCTAAACAAATCGAATCAAATCAAATGGTAAATATCTATTTGA
The DNA here is from genome assembly GCF_000715545.1 of Opisthorchis viverrini. NCBI lineage: Eukaryota > Metazoa > Platyhelminthes > Trematoda > Opisthorchiida > Opisthorchiidae > Opisthorchis > Opisthorchis viverrini. The sequence continues at coordinate 1,466,144 of NW_008751745.1, forward strand.
TGGCTAAATAAGTCACAAATCTTCCTAGTTATTACCCCCTAAGGGGTGACCGTTAGATGCAGTCGAGAAGTCGGATTATCTCAGCTAATGAATTCGGGCAGTCTCCAGCAACCTTCACAGTGAATGGGCGACTCGCGGCACCCGGACACTCAATGTTAGGATCAAAGTTTAGATGATGGTTGATGGTCGATCGATGCATCGGTATCGGCCAGCAAAGTTCCAGTGATTAATAAACTCAGTCAGTACCACTGGGATGGGTTAAGACAGAAGCATTATCGAGCCGACAAGGCTGGAAGTCGGCGACCTATTCTACCAGAGTAGAAGTTAGATGGAGAAGCCATGAAAAATAAGCATTTTCAACTAGACTGATTTCAGATTGCTTGACTATCAAGCTTATCAGCAAATAGGTGGACAGTTCCGTTGATACTACCTGTAACTGAACATTTTACCAGATACAGTCGAAAGCTCCGCTCTGAGAATGTGTGAAAATCCGTCGATTGTGATAAGCAAAATCGTTCCTAACAATGAACACATCGCCAGTCCCTCCCGAATGGACTACCAACTGAATTTCGCTCATTCGAATTGTGTGTTCGTCAAGACCCGGCAGGTGCCATTAAGAACCGAGGAGAAGAGTCTATTTTTTCCTATTCTCTTGCTGTCAGGTAACGCGCTCTGATGTTGTCCACTAGATGTCCCCATCTTGGGGGTCCCTGGTTTATGTTCCCGTTCATTCCCGTTTCGATCCGCTCTCAATTACAGCACTTTTCTCAGCATGCATGTACTGGCAAGGATGATGATGAAATAATATGACGCAGACATTGGGATCTGTGGTACCGATTCCGCGCCAATACCTTTCGCCGTCACAGGCAAGAGCATTATAACACATTAAAATGGAGAATAGAGTGCTGAGAAACAAAGGTTGTGGTGCAATTTTTCCGCACCTGAGAGACAAACCTCGAGATTAGAACACTTTTAGTTGACCTTTAAAAGCTTATTTACAATTAAGTTCCGTTTAGGTAAGGAGATCGAACGAAGAAACGCACGGTGTCGAAGGAAAATCGACTTTCACAAGTCTAGTGATAGTCCTGGAATACTTGAGTATCGATTGTGATTATGACAATGTGTCGAACTACTGATTGCGCGAATGAATTTAGTGGCAATTGATGAGTCCACAAAATTTGGGGGATTCGCTTGTGAACGGGTAGTTGCCAATGTAGGCGATATTTCCACCGCGTAGTTAGCTATAGTTCTCCATTCGACACCTTCTGAAGCGTATCTCGTGAACATCTCATGAGATTGGCTGTTTGGTCGACAGCGTCCGCGTTATTTCATTGGCCGCTTCGCGATTTATATCGGGTTGTGGTCAACTACCCAAGAGAGGATTTATAAGAAGACGGTTCAGCATAGCCTGTTGCAACACACAAGACTAGAACACGGCCGAGAACTTTCACCTGATATGTGCGAGGAGTAAAGTGGAAAAGAAGTCTTGCACCTTGAGAACATTAAAACTGCTAAGGTAAGTAGTCTCCTACTGTTTGAAGTTGGCACAGTCATGGTACAGACAAGACAAATTAGTCTCATTTTATCACAATCATTGGTATCAACTTGTGATTGTATGCATTCAATACACTGAAATAGTAATCATACTCTTTGGGGGCTGGGCGGTTGAAATGGAAGGCCGAGGGGGCTGAAAATAGTTCAGTATGATTTACAGAGATCCGAAAGAAGCATTCAGGCGTGCAAAACTAACACAGAGAGAGAGAGATAGGATAATCTCACATGGACAATTTAAAACCAGGTCAATTTCACATACGGACGGCTGAGACGGTGAAACACTAGACAACAAATCAAAGCATGAAAAGGCCCGGCGACTCTAACTTTTGTAGGAACACTCACGTGAAAGAAAATGCAGTCCTGGAAGGAAGTTTTGTATCTGCGTGTGCCCCTGATAATCGCTATTTACCCTCTTACACTCTATGGTCCGTTCCACTCCTAGCGTCTCTGGTTTAAGGATAGTTTTTTTGAAAAATGAGCAAATTCAGAAAGCTTGGAAATGCAGCGGTGATAGTTTGATGCACAAGTGAAGTGACTAATAATGAATGGTGCACACCACATCAGTCAGTCGTTTGATGGAATCGAGTCTTTTCCACTGCACTGTGCAATGGATATGAGGACACAAGGGAAGACCTGGTTCACCAGTTACAAGTGAACTGAGAATACTATTACAAATAATGGACAAACTGACTGCTGTTCACATCGATCCACGCAGAACTCGTGGTTATCCTACGTACTGAGACTACCAAGATTGCTGTCGCGCTGGATAGATAAAAAACACCGGCACCATTAACATTAACGGGAGTACTGGAGAGTAACAACAAATGAGAACACTGGTGTTTCACTGCCTTTCAACCACGTCAATTTATTTGAATGATGGAAAGAAAATTGAGACATGGAGAGGGAGTTGGGGATAGCCTACCACAAACATCCGAGGCGAATACACCTCCAGCACTCAATTGGACAATCTGGATAGAAACTGACAGCACTAAAAGCCACTGACATCGGTTGGTCAGCACATCGTTCAGTGTCTCCAGCCAAGAACAGGAAGGGTGATGTGGACCCCAATCTGGAAGGTGAACTGCGCACAAACCTTTCGCAACATCTTTTATTCCTTTCTGTCATGTCAACTTCTGTTCACCTCTAGCTTTCCACCACTTCGAAACAGGCATCAAGGAAAACAGCGCTCGTCTTCGCAGGCGGTAACTCAGTATGTGTAACACATGACCCAGTTACCTTAATTTGCAGTGCTGGATGAATTCTTCTAGTCAAGTACTGCCTGCTTAACCCAAAACCCGTCTCCTGACCACATCGTTGCGAATTCGTTGGTTCAAGCCGACTCCAGCTATAGTCTGGAGGCATCAGTGCTCAAAGACCTGGAGTTGTCTCAGACCCTCCACCCGAAGTGCATACCACCAAGGGTAGTGTAATCATCCTTCGTGAAAATAGATCTAACTCGGTTAAGAGTTACCGTTCATTGCTTCGTTTTGAGCAGCAAGGTTGAATGTAATTAACTGAGTACAAAGTTGCGCCAGTTATCTCTGATTTGAGGCCTGTTATGCAAGAGTCACAGTAGGAATATGATGACTGTCCCGATGGCGCGGTCACTGCAGAGATTTTAACATACATGGGTGTTCTAAAGGGGAGTTAATACATGACTTCGGATACTTCCTAGACTCTATTTCAGAAATTTTCAAAAGGACCACGAAATCCTGCTCAGCAACACTAATGTTGACGATACGAACACTATTAACGCTATCATTTACATCAAGCGAATACGAACCAGTTCGAGCGAGCGGTCTTTCCACTTCATTGTTAGACGAGAACTGGAGAACACCGTGTGGCAATTTCGGCAGAAAGCACACAGTACTCCGGAATTGACCAAAAACATTTTTGTGCGAGACAGGTGAAAAGATGGTATCAGTTGACTAGCATCAATATCGTGATTCAACACCAATACACAAAGCTATCCAGACGATTGTACGAGGTCACATTCTGATGATAGTATGTTGCAACCAGACAGTAAACATATGTAGAGCCGAAAAGACAAACAGCGAATAGGACTTTCGTAGCGAAGCGAGGAAACGTGGCACGATTTGTTAACACTGTCATAACAGAACCATTGGCCATTGGCCCAAATAAAAACTATCGATTGTTTACCAAGCTCTTCTGAAATGATGACTTCTCAATCGGTTCCAAACTTTTTCCAATTGATTGAAATCTTTAAACTGTTTCATACGCGGGCTATTCTACTATCTGAATATGGCTGCCCGAATTGGAAAGAATAATACTATGGTTGTATGGATGCTCGCTGTTCTGTTCACTGAGCTACGCTGGGTTGGGAATGTTTCGTCATCAAGCGATGTGACATTATCAGTACCTAGTGAGTTGGATGTGCGTCTTCGTTTGTCACACGTCGGGCGAACAGAACAACACAGCAAAATGACAGCTTGCCTTTGATATGAGGTCGCTCCTAGTTTTCTTTCCATAAAAAAATACAGGCAAGCGCATCATGAATTCCGGTTTTGATGAAATCGGGCATTGCGAATATGACTAATGTTTGGTACTCAGTCCCACTGCATTTCCGAAAACTACTATTCTATAGAGCATTTACCTCGGTCTTGTACTTTGAACCAATGTCAAATCTAGTGCTGAGAAAGCTCCCGCCATCTAGACAAACCCTTCATTTTAATGAGTTCCAATGAAACGCTCTTTATTCGTTTGCACTCTGGACCGAATTTTATGCTATGCTGTGCTATCATGTTCGATCAAAGACCACATATTTTTGACGAAACGCTTTTAACCGGACCTTACTGTGTGACTGGTTTCTGTGGGGCGTTGTTCTGCAACGATAACCCTGGATGACTATCGTTCGGCGAGATAACGATTATGAATTCATAATATCCGCCAAACTTATATGCATAGAAGACATGCAAAATTAGCCTGCCTTGGGGATGTGGGAATCAAATACACTGGTTCATGTACTGATTGATTGTACCAACTGTTTTATTCCCATTCAAACTGCAGAGCTTGGACATTTTCACCAAGTGAGTGAAAGACGAAAACGAAATTTCACTACCCTCTTGTTAGTTGAACTGTTGATAAATGGATCTAGTTGATGGTGAAAGTATCCTCCGAGGTAGATTACCAGTGCGTTCGGGTGCAAAAGTACGTATGTATGGACCGAAGCTGACGATATAAATGTTGCGGGAACAGGTGATGTGGTAGGGTCCACATGTGGCACACCGTCGTGCCCGTATTGATTTTAATAAGGCTTCATATGTAAATGGACCTGATAATTATCATCGAGCCGATCGGTTAGAGTCAAATAACATCATTAGTCAGACGACTAGTTGGAACTCGACATTAGGGAAGGTGACAGGAAAACAAAATGGAATTTTCTGAGTTAAACACTGGCTCCGAGAGCAGCTGTTAACAAAATGATACGGCAGAACGGGAAGGCCCAACTTTAAGAAGGTATCAGCTAGTCTGTTGGACTGGAGTAGTCGTGGTACACACTAATCCACGGCACATTGATTGTGTAGCTGGGGCAGCCACTCCTCACGTGCCACGCTAAGTGCTGTTACAAAATTTACCGCTTCAAAAATATAAATCCCTTGATCACATTTAGGTACGCCTTCAGTACTACGGAATAGAACAGTCACGTTAACTGGCTTACCTTCGGACAAATGTCACTGACTACCGCCATTATCTCCTGCGTATGAACGACAGTCAAACAGGTTCGAATGAGTAAAAGTGATCACTTCAAAAGCAGCCCGTTTGACTTTGCTTTTATGCATTTTACTGTACTAAAATGATAGATTCAAACTATGCCTTTCGTGAATAACCGCCGTGCAGTTCATAAGAAACCTGGGAAGCTTAGAGACATCCGGACAATTAATGCATTGCAACGAACTGGAAGCTATAGTCTTTCGGGCATTGAACTACGCGCACTTGCGGCAAATCGTATTACACAGACGGTCGTCTCTAGAGCGACTACTCTAAGGAGCGGATAAAAAGAGTTCTCGTCTCTTAAGAAACATGAGTAGGCTTGTTATTAGAAAAAGCAAGGTGCGTCACTTGTGATGTAACAATACCGACAAGCTCTAAGATAAGGGTGAGTTAAACCAGCCGTTGTTCGCAAAACGCCTGTTTAAATAGCTACAGTGCAAATCAGGCAGCATGACAGTGAAATGCTGGAATGGACATCTTGGAAACCTATAAGCCTGCCTGTGTGGGAACGTTCTAAGCTAGTCGTGGAAACATTCCGCGAAATTAGATAGGCTGTGACATACCGAGGGAAGACAGAAACTAGATTCATCGATTTAGATCTACATCCCAAATTTGAGTGTATACAGACAAAGCTATTCATAAAATCGCACGGAAAGTGATAGACTTCCGTTACGCAAGAAGCGCTTGTTGAATGTATGATGGGCTCCTGTCAGGAAGACAAACCTCTTCAGTCATTTCTGGGAACAAACCAGTTCCGAAAATTGGCCCAAGTTATGGAAACTAAAATTCCCTAAATCGAATTATTATATCAGTTATAACCCATGCACATTGGTTCTAACTGCGACAGCTTCGATGACTGCAAAGTGAGAGAGCGTGGGAGCTACGACCAAGCATTGAAGGCCATAGCGTGTTCAGTTAGTTCGGGAACTGGATAGTTACGCGCTGATGCACGAGCGCCACTGACTACGTGGTTGAGCCATGTTCGCTAGTGTCATTAACCATTAGTGAGTTGAGTCGCGGGATCCCCGGCCAGGGATGCGGCAGTTGTCGACACTTGTTATGATCAGACTTTAGTAGTGTAATCAGGATATGGCAACAAGCTCATTGAGGAAGGGAACAAACGTAAGCAACAAATGGTCAATTCAGAATAACCGAATGGATCCCATCTGTTTGCATTCGCGAACAAAAACTCACCTCCTCCTCCTTCTGCTTTAATAGGCTGTCCTGATCAACTAGAGCCTCGAAACCACCCTCACGATCCGTCCGCCTGTTACATCAGGGAAATAGAGATGGGGATACGTGAGAAAAGTGAAAAAAAGGAAATATGTGTGCTTCCGAAACGCAAACACAATAATCTGTGTGTACAGTCTTTCGCCTGACTAGAAGTTAAGTAATTCAGCCTCTAGATCCATCATTGGGGGCTGTATATGAAAAAAGATCGAACCGGGGGCCACATTCGAGAAGGCGTTTGGAAGCGTCATAAAACGCTCTGAATGAAACGGGGCTAACAGAGTTCTGGCTCTGCTTTCAGAGGTTGCTTTAATCACCACACAAGACTACTTTTTAGGCGCAGCATTGAACGCTGTGAACAAGGCCAGAAAACATAAGATCTAGCGATAAAAATCCTCAGTCGCGATATATCCGCAGTTGTACCACAAAAGGATTAACCAATCGCTCCTTATTTCTACTGATTGGCTGTACAGCAGTGGGGAGTTCCAGTCCGAAAGATATATACTAGGAAGTGCTATCATGTTAAGAAGTAATGAAGTGGGAAATTTGATTTTCGAAAAGAGGCAGTGTTTTTCAGTCGGAAAATGCATCCCTCTTCGAAAAAAATTCCCAGCACTTATCATTGATAGCGAGCAAGCTAAGGAGTAAAACCCCAGTGGCCTATTGCATTTTCCTGTGTGGGTGGGAACCCACCGACTACTGATGTGGAGGCTAGGTTGCTGCTCTCCATGGTATTCCATGGAACAAGGCAACTACATCCCTGTACCAACTCAACCATAAGGAGAACTTAAAAATGTACGCGAATATTCTGGTTCCACTGATTGATCGCTAATGAAGAAGCTGCGGTAGTGGGAGAGCATTTAGATCTCAAGATGAAGGAACTTGAAAGTAGTTTATAGCGCAGAGATTTGTAGAATGTACTCGGTGACGATTTGCTCACAGAACAAAACCGTTCTTGTTTTTAATAGGATGGATTGGTTGTTTGATTTGCTCACGAACGAACCCGCTCTTGTTTTTAATAGGATGGATTGGTTGTTTGGGATGCTAGCTGTAAAGCATCTAAGAGAAGCAATTAATCCAACAACCAGTGACCGTCAGATCATCCAAAGTGGACTGTGACTGAAGGTCTGAGTAGAAGTCGATCACAAGACTGAACAGCCACCCGTAGATGAATCATAGTGCTCAAACTTCTCACCGAAAAGTAGTGGGCTCGAACTGTAGACAGTCATGAGGTGTAACGTTGCTGGTGAGTTTTAAAAAGAAGGAAACAGAAACCATTGTTAGGCACATCCAGATTAGAGGATTTCGTCTACTTGAATCGCACTATGAACTAGCAGCCGATCCAAAAAAAGATGTTCCGAACGGAAATGGTTTGACGAGATCAAGGTAACCATGGTATCGTGAAGACAAGTTCACACCGTACGTATGCAAAAACCAAATTTCGCGAGCAAACGCGAGGGAATTGGGAAGTCTAGAGGTTTTGAAGGCTGTGCGAGTTATATTAACGGTGAGCGGCTACAAGGGCAACGTCGCCTATAAAAATACTATATGGTTTTCAATAACAACTCACGTAGGACCAACTTCACGGCGATCCGTGTGCCGTTTAGACATTCGTTCTGTAATATACTTGGCACGGTAATTCTCGTAGTGAACATCCAGGGTCATGTCTTTCAAATCCTGCATGTGGGTTCTGGGGGGGTGGGGGGTAAGAGAAAAGCACAAGGCATATAACGGGAAATCAGTCACACGAGAAGCTGATGGAGTTACCTAACTAGATGGCCAGCAGAAAACAGAGCTGAATTAAGTCAAAACGCTACATTCAAGTAAACGAGTAAAGACGAGAGCCGGCTGTTCAACAACCATTTACTAGAGGTTTGGTTCAGTTTCACAACTGATAACTGTAGAGAAGTCGTGTATCAGCCTGGTTACACCATTGCGCATCTAAACGCGCTGGACGTAGACCGGAGGCAGCACCGTTACACTCAGCACGAACATGTTAACGACACGACCTCGAGTGATTGCGAAAAATTAGCAGCAAAATCGCCACTCGACCGCTAACTCGTTTCTATGTCAAACCAGAGGCTGTCCAAATGTCGTGCACAAATGCGCACCCTGAAACGCGCAAACAGATGTCAATTTAGTTCGACATGCGAGTTTCACAGCATAGGTAGCAGAAATGGTTTGATCCACGTAGCGTCACTCAAACTGGCACGGGAGGATCACGAATGGTCATACATCTCAAGCCTGGTGCAAGGGTTCATAGTCTTTACGGTGAAGGCGCTCTCAGCCTGTCAGCTAAAGGCGATGAGATAGGTATTAGTTTGCCCTGCAACATACACTCAGGCAAATGGCAGCAATGAGGCTGAGAAAAGTGGTCTCTATTGGATTCCTTCATGACGGGTTCGGTGAGAAAAACGTACAAAAGTAGCATTTCGAGTAGCTGACGTAAAAGTCCAGACAAACGACGAGGAGCGCCCTCCACAGTACAGTGTATCCTCTGATGATGACGGTTGGACGGATGAGTTCTGATTAGGACATTGCGCGGGCACATCTGCTACCGGGATTCTCGTTCATAAGCACTGGATACGCGATTACCAAATTACGCCTCTTGAATAAGATGCCGCAGAAATCCGAACCATCTTACCTACTCCAACCAGCTACACCTCAAGTTAAGTGATGGTCACCAATATATGGCTGTCCTTTCCTTATTTTCTCCGTTACTGCAACTAGAACCAACTTATTCTTAGTACCCGATTCGTAGCTGGATAGATCGAACTGAAAACATACAGATCCCCAGTTAAAGTTGGCACACATATGACTTCAAGGTTTTTCTGAGCCATGCATAACACGTCCTGATGAGCGTTCAATCCCAAGCGTAACATTGCGCGCACTCTTAGAGTCCGAGTAAGGCTTACGGTCGCATGAATCACGGACAGACACCCCCTGTGGACAACTTTTGACGTCAACCTACGAACAACACCAGGCTTCCGGATGAAACTATCGTAGACGGTTCAACGGAATCTGGCGTTGACAGCCTGTCAGTATTCAATTGAGTGACTAGTAGCAGGACAGTGTAGCATGAAAAGGTCCTCAAGATCACAAAATGGGCAGCAGGTCTAACACAGTTTCGGAGAGGATACAATCAAACGGCGAGGATAATCCAATTATTATATAACGGCCTAGGTAAATAACGCAAAACACAATGTAGATCTACTGCACATAGAACAAAGTAGAAACCTATTTTTTGTAGAGCGGCTTACTTCAATAAAAATATGCGCAGTTTGGTGAAATCGCAATGGCGTGGGTTCTCCACTTCCGCAACACCCCATGGGTACTGTCGACCACGAGCGCGCTTTCCGCCTTCAAGTTCGATAACACAGTTGCTGCCTATCACGGCGAAAGGCAATACACTCTGCAGAGAGAGAGAGAAGGAGAAAATGTACGAAAAGATCGTCGAAGGGGAAAAGAATCAAGTCACTCGATGAATACACTCCTATAGAGTAGGCACTAATCAGCAAGTAAAACGTCTGGGTGATTAAAATAATTAACAATTATGAGAAAAGAACCCAGTGACGAAACAAGTACTGGAACACTGAATTTGTCATTCCAACGGCAAACTGTCCCAGCTGTCCTGAGACTAGTAACTTTTCTCGAAAACTGGGTTTCTGTATGCTACACCAACTTCATCGAAATTTGCTAACTATAAAACCCGTAATAAACTTGCGAGGGTATGATGTTTGAATTAAATAACTTGGGGGACTTGAACAGTTCCCCCAGTACCTAATATTGATTGGGTGGGTCCATTTCTGCAGGCTGCATCCAAACTGACGTCTCCCACATTGAAATCAGCCGTAATCTCACGAATCATGTGCTGGTGATACCGGTACCATTGTCTAGATACGCCCACGGAGACTGATGAACACTGTTAGAACCTGGGTGCCATCAATAGGACCCAAACTGATGATGGAACCACTCGTGTTGCATAGAAACGTCAGTGCTCTCCGACAGAAAAGTCAATCGATGCAAATGGTGACAAATGTGAAGTGTTGTGGAATTGACAATACACCATCTATCCCTGTATAACTAACATTTTTATCCGTAAAATTCAATTAGTCAAAACTTTGGGTTTTGATTGGTAATAATATTCTTAGGGCGATACAAAAGTACCTGTGCAGTTTCGAACAGATATTGATTATCTAGGAAGATTTTCGTAACATCTGCGAGGATGCCCACCACAGCCTACCACTGGAGTTTGATCGTGAACCTTAACACCCTCCAAACGGCAGGTGCCTGGGTGTATAAGGCCACACAATTGTTGGTTTGTGCGAATCTATCTCTCCCGATAATCCATCAATCACTCTGCGCAAAATAATGCCAGAGAGCACTTAAGATGCGACGGATACCAGGCTGATAAGCAATGGTTTTTGCATGACGTTCTTGCCCCATTTTTGAAAAATGGGATGACGGTCGAGGAGCTTTATTCGGCTGGTATTCTGTTTTCGTTCTAAATCTTCTGCAGTCAGACTGTTCACCAGGACCTTGCCACCTTCTATGAAGAGCGCAGGGTGTAGACCATGCAGGCCAGGCGCCCTGTCGCGCTTTAGGATTGAAGTCCCACGCTGGATTTCGGTTGCTGATGGTGGGTTGGTGTCAATGTTCCTTTCGGGTCCACTTGATTCTTCCAGCAGTTGTGCTGAAGGAGACCAGGTGAACTGTTCTTGGAAGTACCACTGGAGTTTGATCGTCAACCTTAACGCCCTCCAAACGGCAGGTGCCTGGGTGTATAAGGCCATACAATTGTTGGTTTGTGCGAATCTATCTCTCCCGATAATCCATCAATCACTCTGCGCAAAATAATGCCAGAGAGCACTTAAGATGCGACGGATACCAGGCTGATAAGCAATGGTTTTTGCATGACGTTCTTGCCCCATTTTTGAAAAATGGGATGACGGTCGAGGAGCTTTATTCGGCTGGTATTCTGTTTTCGTTCTAAATCTTCTGCAGTCAGACTGTTCACCAGGACCTTGCCACCTTCTATGAAGAGCGCAGGGTGTAGACCATGCAGGCCAGGCGCCCTGTCGCGCTTTAGGATTGAAGTCCCACGCTGGATTTCGGTTGCTGATGGTGGGTTGGTGTCAATGTTCCTTTCGGGTCCACTTGATTCTTCCAGCAGTTGTGCTGAAGGAGACCAGGTGAACTGTTCTTGGAAGTGCGCAGCCCACCGCTGAATACGGCGATTGAGGGGCTGAGTTGCTGTTCTGTCTTTTTCGCATACTGTCTCACTGACATCTGCCTTCTGACCCGTTGATCGGATCAGTTGCAATAGGGTGCGGCTGCTGCCTGCAGCGAAAGCCTTCTCCATCTCCTGGACCTTCGAAATCCACCAACGTTCTCTGTCATTCTTTAAGCTCCTGATTATCCGGCGTTTGAGGGCTCTTCGTGCGCCATCATATTCGCTAGTTGCTGGTATGGCCTTTCTAGCAGCAATAAGATCTGCTGATCTCGAAGATATCTAGTGTTTATTGAGTCCAGTCAGATGGGCTGGGCAAACAGTTCCGAAAGCTGACAGTGTTGCTTCTTTAACTCGCCTCCATTCATCCTCCAAGCAATCCTCGTCGTCCATATAATTGTGCGTCTCCAGTAGCCTCCTAGCCAGATCAGCTCGATACTCTTCAGCTACTGAAACTTGTCGAATTTGATGAACAAGCTTTTCTCTTTCAGCATGCGTAGTGCTGGCGGAAAGCGAAGTGCCAAGCGGGTCCGCACGATGGCGTGATCAGAGTCAATTCATGTCACCCTACCATTTTCGGTTTCTATTACAAAATACGCGCAATCCACTTATGTTGGCGACGTGACCAGCCATCCATTTGGCTGCGGTTCATCGCTTCACAAGGGAGCACTTTGAAGTAGAGGTATTTGTTATTTTTGAGCAACACACTCATTTGCATACCAATTAGGTTTTTAGAGGAGACGATTGGAACCCAGCTCAATCCCCCATTCATGATGTCTTTATATCTCGAATATCGTACCAACTGAAATATGAGGCGGCCTTTGTGAAGGCAATTCAGTTGAAGAATATCATGAACGATAAATCCGGCTGGAACCCAGGTGGTGTGCTAATGAGTGTATTTGACAAACTTGGGTTCAAGTAGAACAAAGAACTGATAAAAACTCGGGACCGACGCCTACCTGATGAGCCCCAAAAAGGGTAAAACCGGTCACGGGCTATCAAGGAGTTTTCCGCAACCTTGTGAGTAGTCTCATCTGTTCTTCTCTCCACACTTCGAACACAGGCGTCTAGTTCAGACTACACTTAGTTCGGTAATAAGTAGAAAACAGGACAGAGGTAAGTGCGGAAAATTAATTATATCAGGCTATCAAACAGCACTGAGCTGAGACGTGATGGTTTGAAGTAGCAATGATGATTCGACAAACTGATTCCGATTAAACGACCACCCCTTTATAGTACCTGTCAACACAGTAATCGTACATAGTCGTGCCCATTGTAGAACCATATTACTGTTCACTCTAGGTAAGTCTAGGCTATTACGATCTTGCTGGGACCGGAGCTTTCAAGGTCAGCATAGTATCCCAGGTGTAGGATCGGTGACACGCAACACAATAGTATGGTATCGGAAATTAGTCACTCACGAATCGAGACAAGTATGGTTAACAAGTCTTGAAAATGAGCGTTAAAATGACCAGGTTAGCGAAATAATCATACGAACAGTTGAGTCCTGCCCAAGGATCTTCTCCCCACCCATTTTCCGGCGTCCTATCAATTACCTTGAGATTAAAACAGAAGAAAGTGCACCACTGAATTCAGGCATTATCTTATTTTCAGTCCGTCAGTTCAAAGTGGAGAACATAAGTTACAATCTCTACCAGTTTTTTCTCCTCGCAAAGAGGTTGTGACAAATGGAGCAGAAGAATCACTCCATCCAGCTGGGCACGTAATTTCGATTGGTGCCTCCCGAACTCATTGTAACCGGGTGTGTTACGAGTAAATATGAAAAATAACCTAGGCGTTCGGCGGGTTCATCTTTCCAATATTTCCAGTATTGAGGTAAATCATGATACGAAGCTAGTAAGCTAATAATAAAGACATTTTTTGTTGGTCCACTTGGCCATAACTGATTGGTTCACACTTCCCAAATGTGTTGAATTAGGATTGATTTTTATGAGCTTAGCTATTGACCAATTTGGTTATACATGCACCGCGCCACGTCGCATTTGACGAGAAGCACACGTGGCGATCCGTTCAGTCTGACGTTTAGAGGGGCCAAAAAGTAGTTAAAAACGCAGTGTATTTTCAGGTCTGAAACTGTATCACAACCAAAGGCGACCTAAATTTACTTGAACTGATTTCACTTGTAATACCTGAAACCAGAAGGCCTGTGTACAGACAAATTCGAGCAACTGCATGTATAAATGGCTACGACTCAGTTCCAAGTTTTGACTTAATCCGACGCTTCAATCCCTGAAATCCGCTCTTATCAAGCAGAAGTATCAGAAAGCTGTTTACGAACGAAAAGGGTGTAAGTCGAGCGCCGACTCACTTAGCCAGGCATATTGGAAATGTGATAAGATAGAGCTACGTACAACTTGCGTGACTAGGTAGTCCGAAATATTATCGAACCTTTTCATCAATTTCGACAGGTTTCAGTGCTTCCTTCTGGTTTGTCAAGTATTTCAGGTTTGCAGCGCTTTTTATAAGGACATCCTCTTTTGACTCTGTCCATTGTTTCCCAGAGAAGTTGTTGATCAACGGTCATTTGTTGCTTCTGCTCCCGTTCTTGTTGTTTCTGGTAAGCTTTTAAAACTTGTATTCAATATCGACCCTCCTCCCCTAAGCAATGGGTATAACTTCCAATTCAATTGCAAAGGGAAGCCTGGTCCTATCGTTCTCAGATAAGTACATTTATCCTGAATGACAAACTTTTCCTCATTCTCTAACAAGATTATACACATACCCTGCACTGAACCCAAAGAACAGTCTGTCGTGATATTTTATCAAGAAATTTACCGGCACCCGAGGTAATCGCTGAATGACTCTCTTGGAGATTTCACCAGTTTACTAAAATGCGAAAGCACGAGAAAGTGATCATCGAACGCGTTTTGTAAGGGTGGAAAGTGAACAGCCCTAAATAGGTGACACCAATTTAAGCCTGTCACTTTAATACGGCCAACTGAGGTTATTCAGATACGGAATAAGGCAAGGGGAAACGAAACACAAGGCTAGGAAGCTGTTGAGTGAAGCTACCTTATCAGGAATTCAGAACACACATCTCAGGATTCGATCCGACATGGAAAGTAACATGTAGTAAAGCAACCAAACCTTTTACAAAACAAAAGCGTGATTCCGGTCGTTTTTAGCCTTCAAGACGCTACAAGATACGTAGGTTGGCAAGAAATTCCGTTCGTGTTGGAGATAACCTTTCGCTAAATTGGATGACTAGACAGACCAACGGATCAAGATATTTCCACTAAATTCGACGCACCGTGTCTTGTCAATGACACCCTGAAGGTCTGGTATAAAACCTGTAGAAAGTAATGCAGATCTTTTCACGTCTAATCCAATGGTATTTTACTTATTCTAGTGTAACCAATATGTATGCATTAATATTAGGTTAATACGGTGGCCGTCCAAGTGCCACCTTAAGGCAACCGACGACATGCTTTTCACAACTCTACAAGTGACGAACCGGTGGACCGTTAGCTGCATGCGTTAATATTAGGCTAATACGGTGGCCGTCCAAATGCCACACGTGGATGACCTTAAGGCAACCGACCACGTGCTTTTCACAACTCCACAAGTGACGAACCGGTGGACCGTTAGCTGTGGCTGTCATGTCACACTGATGAGTAGTGTATAGTGATAAACCGGAGCTATGGCCATAGGGTCAGTCGGAAGTGCTGCATCTACGCAGAGTGTTTTAGGAGCGAAGGTTTATTCTGCATGCAATTCCGATACCACTAAATTGTGACAACTATTATTTGCAGTTGTAGTCTCGAGATTTTTGGGATTTGCCTCCGCGTTACTATTCTCTGAGCAATCCCTCTCCTGTCTCAGCACAACGATTCCTCTGGGAAGCAATCGACGCTTATGACAGCTCGTCAGCAATTCACATTCATGACCAAGTCGTGGTTTCAATATCGAACATACGAACAACACGTAGATCCCTATATCACTAGCGTACCAGATACATTTGAAATATTACGCCCGAACAGGGAAATGCGCCCAAACTTAAGTGATGTAACTGGACACTACGACAACTGTCCCAGCTGTCGATTGACTGACCCACCGCCACGACTTCCCGGTCAGGTAACACAGCTAATGCTTGAAAATAACTGAGCTACTTTGTGCAGGTTTCTAGTATTGATAGCCAAATTGTCCCGTGCGAACAGTTCTCGTCCTAAGAGAATTGAGCCCGATGTAAGGAAAGAATTCTTTCAGTTGCTTTTGGAAACACCATTTTTAACTGCATGAAGGTATACAAATCCCATTTGCTCTATCGACTGATGAATGCTTGATGCCATTGAAGAATGGAGTAAAGTTACAACTTCCAAGTTGAACAAGCTGGCAAAGTGAGCAGAGACGTTCATGACGTCATACTTAGGTGCTTCGTGTCGGCTGAACCTTAGTTTGGCGTTGTGCTTTGCCTATTACTATAAGTGAAGCTAAATGAAGCATGCAATGTATCAACTGCTGAACATGAGAGATCTGTTCTGACTCTTCCGAGCATTTCGAACAAGACAAGTGAAGACCGTCCAATCATTTCATGGAAGAATGTCTGAGGTGTTTTTTCCAACTCTTACGGATTCCTGGTTGATGGAACGGGTTGAGAACCTATACATGGCTCCTACTCAAGGACATGCCCATCTCAGTCGTGCAACGTGATGGTTACTGATAAGAGGCCGTTGGCTCTCCACGCGGGAGGACCGCGTGTTCGAATGCTTCGAGATCATTTGTAGTAACCTGAGTGTTCTGTTGAACCAGTGCTTACATAACTGTTATCTGACTGGTTCCCCTGCCTTCCAAGTGAGACTGTTCTGGTAAATGCGCACCAAACTGAGGAATTAGCGGAAGGTCACTGAACCATCAGGTCAACACGCCCACCTGTTCAGACGTGATAACACAAATCCGTTTCACGTGTACCGGTGGAGTGGTTGTAACAGGCTCATCTCGCAAGCCAGACCTCAGGGATTCAAACTCCCTCACGGCCAAACATGGTGGTGAGTGCTAATAGGGGGCGAAACTCGAGTCCAGCCTTTCTCTACTTCGGTGTTGTACAACCACAAAGATGGCGCCTGAACTGAAATGATATGAAACGAAAATTGCTTAAAGTCCATTTACCCGGTGCACGGATATCTAGAAAGTCAAACCAGTGTGACGGTGATAGTAGTATGTATGTTTGTATGTAGTATGTTTTCTCGCAAATCCGCCTTGCGCCTCTTGAAAAGTGAGATCTATTGCGGAATTTGTGGGGTTGCTTTGTAACCTTGCTTGGACTTGAGCAACAGTCAATGAATATCCAGAAAAGTTCAGGAAGACGCGTTCAAGAGAAGATGGATGTTCAGTTTTGTAAACAAGATGCATATGAGAGTTTTGATTCCCTGTCCAATAGTCTGTAACTGGTCAGTTGGCATTTTCCAATAACTCCGCAGAGAAGGCCTTCATCCTTTCACCAGTAGACCAAAGATAGCACGTAAACGCAGCTCAGGTGAAGAGCCGCTGGATCTTTAAAAAGTTCGCAAAATATCACTGACATTCGGTGAAAACACGATTGGACAGATTTGGATAACTCAACTACAGTAGGGAAATTTTTCTATCCTCCAGTTTACAGGTCGAAGTTGGTCTTGAAAATCTCCGAGATATCCCAGCTAACAGTGAAATTCTGTAGTGTCATCAGGATTAAAAATCTTGTTGGTAGTGAGGAGAGTTGGGAATTTTGTGGTGATTTCATCCTGTAAGTGAAGCCAATCTATGCTGAAAAGCCGAGAAGCACTGTACAGCTGTTTCATCCTTATTGGGAATCATCAGCAGTGCGCATCTCACGAAACTCCGAAGAGTCTCGAACCCACGACCTCCCGGCTAGTAGTTTGAACCCTTAACCGTTCGGCCACGAGTGGCTGATCAGCAGTGTGATTAACTCGCACTTAGACACTAATCACTTCAAGTAAGTTTTTGTTGTTGAGTCTAGCGGTAAGAGCAAGTCTCTATTGGTAGAAACACACAAGCATTTCCTTTGAGGATGTTGATGAAAACTGTCCCTGCGATAAGAATTACTCACGGAAGTAGTTTGCCTGGGTTCATAAAAATGTCACAGCTCTTATTGGATCACAATCTTATCGAATGCGCATTCTAGGCTTAGCAATGCAACGTGAGAGGTTGCAAGGGAACTGACCTTAATCTCTTTGTCCAATCGCTTGATCTCCTCTTCTTCGTCGCTATCACATTCCGGCAGTCGGTAGATATTGATTTTGTATCGATCGAAATCAGACATAATTCGTTCCTTGAAAGCACGCAGTTCTGTTGCTGTTAGGGTGTCCGCCTTGGCGATGATGGGCACAATGTTGACTTTGTGCTGCAAGCGGCGCATGAACTCGACATCTACCTGGCGCAGACTGAATGAAACAAACGAAAAAAAGGATAATCGAATTCGTCACACTGAGACAAAGATTCGGAATCGCGATGAGGAGGTGGTACCAAAGATCAAGCTCGTTTTCAGCCGCAAAGTAGGCACATTACCTAGGAAAACTTGAATTGGAGACACGAGAAGACAGGTGACGGGATAGACTTAGCTTTCAGAAAAGTAGGCAGCTGTGAAACTCGAGTACCGGAACCGAAATGTTATGAAAACAACTGAAGTATAATAATATATTATTGCTTCGGATGAAAAACACTAACGGAATTTATGTTGATCTTTCTCTAAGTAGTTCTCAATATAGCAGAGAGTCGTGCTACCGAGGATGGATGGGATTGTATGCGTTCAGATATTAATACCTTGGGTGCGTTAATTGGCTGCTGATCAGGTTGGTTGGACCAACCAACCAAGCACTGGTGATGTCTCCTTCGATGAGGATGAAACGTTTGTAACCCAATTGCCAAGCTATCGAGCAGACTAGTTATCAGCTGATCAAAAGCCGATGGTATCGTATCATGCGTAATTGTAAAAGGAATTGGACGAGATTACTGATCAGTAACTTCGAACTAGAGTATTCAACCATTCTGACTAAGTTTGTGGTTTCGAATGCAGCTCAGAATCGGTGAGATTTACAACAAAGATGAAACAACAGGACAATCTGCTAGAAAGCAACCCGAATAAACATTGACCAGAAGTGCTTCACCAGTTTGCATCCAAACACACGTACGCCTTGGGTTAGTTCTGTCAATCGAACAGTCAGTCAATACGTCTATCGTAATTGTTCATGACTGGATAGGTCGTTACAGTAGAAGACTGAGTTCCCTTCAAAAGATTGGTCGGTTTTCCCATTAATTTGCAGTGTGCTTCTTTACCTTACTCTGGGTCATTTTTGCAACACAGAATGTTCCCGCACTGTGTGATTGCGTTGCAACCATCGAATGAGAGCGTCGTAACACCGTTTTCCTCACAGAGTTCTTCTTACCAGGTCTGTGCTGGGTGAAAAAGACTCGGAAGCAAACAGTTCAGAGTATGGCAGCGAAGAGCGAGATCAATAGCCAGTAAACTCAGTCGGGTTGATAACTGCTACGGAACTCGATTCATCGATGTTTAATGATAGAGGCAAACATAGGACAAACACACATATCGCTCCTTTATTGAATTCATTGCCTTCAATGCGCCAATGTCAGGTTTCCCGTTCCTTCCAACACTAGACTGGTTGAGCATCAAATAACACATTATGCCATCGACTCCCCATGCATTCAACGGCGACCGGAAGCGCAGCAGCAATGTGTCCTTGGTAAACGGCTTATGATCGATAAAAGGAACCGAACATATACACTTGTTTCTGGTACGAGCCTGTTGATGTGTAAAAACGTAGGATATAAGTGAAAAAATGAGTGACAAAGTCCGAGAAAAAATTAGTAAATGATGAACGACGGAGGTTCTGGAGGTAGGGGAGGTGAACAAACCGGGATCTACCAGCGGTCATCACCTTAGGGGGATGACAGGTGGCAAGGTGCATTCCAAATACAGTTATTACACGGCGAATACGTTTCCGCCAGGACCACAATCGACCATCCTGACATCTTCGAAACGAGCAAGTTTCTGACTCAGGACTTTACAGCTTTCTGTCAAGTGTGATAACTTGGCACGAATCGACTTTACCAGTTCACGCATGGCCACACAAGAAGCCTACCAAAACAAAACGCCACACACCAAAGCACACATCATACTAGACTTATGTTCAGTAAAGCCTGTTCCAGAAAATAAAAGTCGGTCAATCGGACGACTTGTCTACAGGGAAATATGCGACTTAGGCCATCGATTAGCAGAAAAATAGTGAAGTAAATGCTCACTACTACCTGTCACAATGGTATACTTTACTCAACCCGTGATGGTCTACCGACAAGCTTCAACTAGGAATTTCGACAACTACTGAGAACATCAAACAGGTGATATGGAACTGCAAGTCACAGACAAAGCGGGGTGCCTTACCCGTGTCCATAGGGAGAGATAAAATACAGGCAGCAATGCACACGATGGTCGTGAATGTTTTTCCGGTTGAGGCCACATTCGTCCTTGAAGTACTGTTCGAAGGTGTCATCAATATAAGTTTCGATTGGTTTCCAGCTGAGTGAAAAGTGGAATTAAAAGTGAGATGAATGTGGGTGTAAGATTCTGCATGTTGAGATAAATACGAAAACTGAAAGATACCGGGGTTAGAGATATGAGTGGATATGGATTTTGATCCGAACGAAATCGAAATGAGCTTGTGGTCACAGAAACTGTAGTGCTCGGAAACTAAGACAACCCGTACTTTGTACTATATGGTGATACAACAATAATACCTGATTGGTTAAGGGCTTTAATAAGCGAACCGGGATAAAGAGAATGGTAGAGTTTTGGTACATTGGGATTCGGACCGTTACAAGAAAGACGTTCGCGAAAATTCCAAAGATACAATCGATGGATTTATTGGCGAACGAGATTACCCGATGAATTGAAGAAACCTCAAGTCAATCAAGAAATTGACATTTCAACAAATACTGACAAAGAGGAAAGTGGGGCGTAAGTATCAGCTTCTTAATATGATGAGACTGTGTGCTAAAACTAACCGGGAATGATAAAACCTGAGGATGATGATGTGGGCAGAAGCTGAGATGGCGTCCGACCCTAATTGCTAGAGAGAATTCATGGGGCGATCAAGGCTGAGGCAAGTGAAGATTTGTATGCAAACAAACATAAATGTACTACGATTAGCTGTCTCCATATAGCTGCGTGATCCAGGACGGAGCGTCTTTGAGGATATGCAAATGAGGGCGAGACGGTCCAAGTGGTTAGAGCGCGGATTTACTGACCGGAAGGCCCGCGGTTCGAACCCGACCTCTGCCTCTCGACTCCCCTGTCTAGTCTCGGGCAACCTGGCAGTATCCCAGCCCTCGTGCAACCTTCGGGTGGCATGGCAGTTAGGCACCGAAAGGGTGCTACAGCTGAACGACATGCAAATGCAACCTAGATAGAGACAAGTAGGAAACGTACTGCACCGTTCCTGTATTGAGTGACAACACTATATAATGATGTATCCGAGTGGGATGACGGATTTTTTCACTCAGCTATTTTCATTAATCTTGTACACCGATGACAGATAAGCAAGTTTAACGTTGTGAACAAGTGCGATAATCGTCATCTAATAGGGCCAGAAGATTTTACCAGATCGGTCTAGCCAGCTGATTGTTGAACCTGAAACGATACTAGAAACGGCTTTTCGTGCCATGAGCCGTACAGACTAAAACTTTCGAAAATGCGTCAGCAAGCTGAACAATTTGGTGCATCAAGCCCGCAAAGTTGCTAAAAGTGACTCCCAATAATTGATCTGGGTAACTATGGAATGTGATTCGGATGTATTTTGAGTCCGACTTATTAGTAATGAAGTTCCCAGTTTAACCTAAGTGGATACCAAAGAAATCCTACTGCCGGATTGTTCCACCTGTCAGCAAAGCTCTGACTGGGAACGTCAGAAGGAGTGACATTGTGCGATCATCGTTACAGACTAAGCAGAACGATGATGGCTAACCATTTGCGTGTGCCTCGGACATGCCTCCTGAGTGATGTGAGCAAACAGATGCCTGTTTGCATGGATTGTAGAACTCATCTGGTCAGCAGCGCCCACTTGAATTGAGTATGAGGATGGCTTTAACACTACCCCCGTCTGTTCACCCCCCAGTCTCATGGCCTCTGGATGCATATACGGCTCAGTGAAAATCGTACGTGGCATTACCTATTGTGTGCGGGTGTCCACGGCGTAATCACAGGATAGCCTAGAAACGGACGCCAGTCCAACACATATCCAGGTACCGTGCATGGTTTCACCACTTGGTCTAGCTCTACTACCTTCAAACAGTTTTGCAACGTCCAACGAACGCATCCCAGCGAACTATCGACCAGGCCAAATCAAGTTCATCAAGCGGGCGGTACGACGAGGCATGGTAGTGTAGGGTATAAATATGGAATAAATGTATTCATTTGCAACTGAGTTTGGTTTTAACGGAATGCTCAACAGAAACTCAGCTAAATCTCTCGCTCGTGATTACTGTATAAGTTCGAACGAGTGCTTAAGTAGAACACGGCTGACGACAACTCGAAGACTCAAGGATGAGTCCAAAGGAGACGGAAAACAATAGTGGATTATTCAACAGCTTTCGGCAACCTTGTGAGGTTATTCATTCAAGAGGTACTAAGATACCAATTTATCTAAATCGTGGTTTTCCAACCACCTGTCACTAATTCACATCTAACCCAGGGCTCTATGGAGATCCCAAAGGTCTAGCACACCAACCTGGTGTGGACTTGGCGGACCACACAATACCTAAGATGAGTCCAACACCCCACAAGCTCACTGTCAGCCAATAGTGATACGAGGTTTGAGAAACCGTCCTACAAACAATCAAAAGAACTTTTCATTGAAGCCGAACTGGGACTTCAGTCAGTTAATCAAGAAGGCTCTGCTCTTTCAGTCAATATTGCAGTTTGAGAAAACCCACGACTCTGAGTGGACAAAAATCGACCGACACCAATCAATCAGTCGATTAGTGGACCAACCACCAGCTTACACATTAGAGTATCCAATGAAGCATCCAAAGAGAAGCAGACAATGTTTTTTTTTGAAATCCAATAAAGCACCTGATTTCGCACTAATAACCTGAGACTTCCCCTTGATTGATGTCCGGGAACGCAAAATCCACTACGTGCACTAAGACCGCACAATGGACGGATTAAACAGCAATGTTCCGATTTGGAGTGGGAAAAAGTGAGAACATATCGGCACCGCTTACATGTGTGGCGAAAATCCCACGGAAAACTATGGAGTGTTGTTTGGTTAGCTCTCAGCAGTAATTAGTGTTAGCTGAAAAGTTCTGCAAGCAGTCACCGTGGGTATATGCACTGGGCTGTGTTCCAACAGAAAAAATAAGAGCGCAAATGAGACAATTTGGAGACCATCATTCAGGCATGGGATCATCAAATTCATCACTCTCACTGGGAAAGATATTGCTGACAAATGGACCATAGAAAGTTGGTCTTTAGGAATTCGCTAGCAAACTTCTTTTCAGAAGATCAAGAAGGAAGGGATATGTCGGAACGACGAATCGCTATTTTTTATTCAAGCCGATCAACAACCGATCGCTCAAGACGAGCATACCTAGCACGATATCTGGTCACCGAGCCCAACACAACGTAGAAGGAAACTTTGCATTTGTGGGTGGAATTACATTCACCAGCTTTATATGTATCTTGTACTTATGCATACCAGAAGTCGGGCAAACTCATGCTAACTAACGAAAGGGACAGAACATAAAAAAGAGAACAAATAAAGAGCTCAAAAAGTCCGTATTTTCGCAAAATTCTCTAACTGATGATTAAAACCTGATTCCGACCTCTATCTCTCAACTTCCCCAGTCTAGGTTTGAGCAACCTGGCAGTATCCCAGCCCTCGTGTTTCTTTCGGGTGGTATGGCAGCTAGGCATCGGAAGGGTGCTACAGCTGAACGAAAACCTGATCAACACCCCAGTGACCTGCACATAAATAAGTGTCTTTAGCAAACCACACAACAGCGGATGGATCTTCTAACCGGGGGTGGGGGACAAAGGAGGCATCCGGTTTTCAAGACACCAATACCCACAAAACGGATACAGCCGTAACATCCATTCTTACAATCTGATACTCATTTGTTTTGTCGTCGAGCAACTACTGTGAACGTGTTGGCACAACTAAACATTTGGCCTTCTTTGTAAAGTATAAGTGGAAATCTACACAAGTTAAAAGGTAACCAGTTGAGCGTTTTGTGCATGTAATAGTGGTCATGGCCTATGTTTCCACTAGACTCGTACGGAGATGTTGCGTGTGCGTGGACAGAAACAAGACTTCGACCCCTAGTTGTAAAGCTCCAAAGGCTATGCAATTGCCAGTTCATCATCGTGTCACTACCCTAGGCGGAATGGACCTTCAAATGCTATAAACAACACATAAATCGTTCGGGGTAAGCAACCGAGCAACCGGCTGGATTAAACACTTTTGACTGTTATCATATTGGCCTGAAATGATGTGAGCCTCTATGGCTGTATGGGTAGATAGGCTGCTCTTTGAGCTTGGTGTGCAGTTGATGCACAGTTTGTTCACCCGACCGACGCCCTCTTACCCTTACTGGTGTACTGTGGGTTTTGCTACCTGGCGGTTCTATTACAGTCGGTAACTAAGTGGTTATTGTCAACTTAGGTGTAACTAGGCTCACTTTATTCTATCCGCGATTCATCTCACTGTACGCTTTTATGATTAATGGCTTCCAATTCACGGGACAGCCTGCGTGCTGAAAGTGAAATCTGGTGGAGACGGGTTCATGAAATGGAAAAGACCAGTGAAGCCGGTGATGCTCGAAGACCGTTTCGCTTCATGCGCAAAACAGGACTCAAGAAACCGGTAACTTGTGAGTGAATCAAGGATTATGTTTCAAACACAGTATATGGCAGAAACTCCCTAGGTGGCAACACTTTGGTTGGTTATTTGCCATTATACCGACAAAAGTTGTGTTCCATGAAGTTCGTGAGGGATGTTTGGGTAATCTCGCAGATGGTATTTTATTACGACGCGATCCATAGGTGTTAGTTCGACTGATATCGGATCGTGCAGGCATCTCGCTTCTGACCGAGTGAGCCAGAGATGTGAGTCGTTTTGAGGTCCACACTTGGGCCACATTTTTCATCTTTTAAGAGTTTCTTTCGCCAAAGTTGTATGGTAGTTCAGCAACAGTATCAATCACTGTTCTGAACGATAACGACAAGGAGGAAATCGCTCTGACGGGGAGCATCATTCAACCAGGATCGAGCAAAACGATTTATCCAGCCCCAGCATTAATAATGTGCTGTGAATTCAAGGTCAAGCGAAAAGCATACTCGTATCTATTTGTCAAAATCAAATGGAGATAGAAGTTATTTGCACTGCCATAACATTTTATATGGTATGGAAGTATTCAGGTGTTTAAATTCATTCGTCCCGAGCTCATGTGGCCAAGAATGTATCTAATTTACAACAGCATGAAAATTGCATCAGGTAGGTGTAACCCGATCCTTGAACTCCGACTGAAAATATACCCAGGTCATAGAGTGAATCCAAACTCTAATCTACAAACTTCGATCAGCTTACTGGATGGACCAAAGTTCCATAATTTACTAATTTTTCAATAGTTTTCTGCAAACAAGATTGCTTCACAACCTTTACACCTTTCAGCAAAGACATCGAGTTAACTCAAGGTCATCAACCGCAAGTTGGTAATGGACTCAGGTATATCATGCGGCCGTCAAATGCCGATGGACAGCCTCGCGTGAAAATCTGAGCTTCTTCCGGAATACATAACTTGATTTCGATCATGTCGCCATAGGGTAGTACTATCCATACTGTTCTATGGACCAGAAACGTGATCGCCATTCGCGGTGTCCCGAAGTATCGGCTGAGCCTGGGTATATCCGGTTGGCAAAGCTGAGGTAGGCTATATGGTTTTGAGAAGAAGGAGCCTCCCAGAGCTGAAGGAGCCACTCGCACTTCATGGATTATGCTTGAAAGAAACATGCTCTTCACATACCGGAGTGCCGTCTGCCCCACATGGCTCTTTGGACCAGTCTTGTGCTGAGTGAAAACGACCGAGATGCACATGGTCTGCAATTTATCAACTTTGAACGAGAGCACTGATCAACAGACTCAGTCGGGTTACCTCGCTGGATGGGAACCCCCCGATTCGATACATCAATGGCTAATAACATTGGCGGACATCGCTCAGTCAGGAATAGAGGCTGCATCAAAGCTATCGCCTTCAATGCGCAGCTGCAAAGTTCCCTGTAAGTTCGTAATACTAGAGTGATTCAACATCAAGTGACTACTTCATCATCTCCGATGTTTGGCTATACCTCTTTTTGTCCCGGTTTTCGATAGCCAAAACAGCAGCATCTGAAAACACTGTATAGTAGACCTGATAAACTGACTAATGGAGAATATGGCAATTACGAATACTGTGAAAGACTTTCTTCCCTATCTTCGACTTTCATGTCACTCTGTTGTCTCCCACGTTGTGACACTTGGCCTGACGGAGCTTTTGAGTTCAAAGCGAAATATTGTCCAGCAACAAATCTGTCGATTGTTACCACACATTCCGAAAACTCTAGTACACTTTTGTCTACAGTACTTATAGATTTCCTCGACAGACGGCTCAAACCCAAAACTGTGTTCCACACCAGCGGCGGTGAACATTTATGCTCAAGAAGCTCTAAAGAGACTTTAGTCATTGCCTTGAGTGGATCTCCCAAGGGAGAGCGGATGAACTTGCCAGATGTATTTTTCGTCGTACGGATGGCACATAGATTGGTTAAGGTGAATATTCAACAAGAAGAATCTATCTGGATTTCCTTAAACTGGAGTTGAGAAGTTAAAACCGATCTTGAACTTTTTCACCATCTCGAAAGTGGACCCAAATCATATCAGACCATCTGGTGAGTCATGGTACAACCAGAGCGAACAAGTTACTAAATCGGTGCAATACACACGTGGGATGAAAGTTATTCCCGAGAATTTTCAATTTCAATTTTCAAGTTGATTCATCCTTTCGACCACAAACTCACAAAACCTTTATACTACTTTACAGTAGGCAGTAGCAGAAACATTAAGAATTCCACACAGCCCTTTCGTACCCCAAAGACTGCACTGGGTTTGCTGGTTACACATCTTTCGGACATTCATTTTCGCGTTTATTCGCCTTTTATAAACACTCCGCCATTTCACGACCTCGATTTAGTTTTGTGTCTAAATAACCCATAACTGCAAACACGTCCTTATTTTGGATACATTTTTGCTCATGTGTGCTTGCCTGCTCCATTCACGCTCACTTCTGCGGAGTCCCTTTGAAGGCGATGTTTTGTAGTTTTTTTTGTCGACTAACCTTTTTCAATCCCAGAATTATCTCTTCTATGCAACGCCCCGCTAAAATCGCAATCTGAATCAACGGTTCCGAATTCGGAATGCACTGATGCAAACTTGCGAGTACGGACATTCCTAGACATTCTACCATTTCTATCAGGTTGTCTGTGAAATTGTTCTTCCTAGAAGTTACTCATAAGCGGTATTTTGCTGAACCTGACGACAGCTCCCCGAAGCTTATAGTGGGCATTCAAGGCGAAGAATCTTTTCAGGAAGCCAAGATATCCATTTCTATTATACCTACGCGTCCAAAAAGGATTTCGCTACTCTTCGGTTGCCCGAATCTAATGTCCGCAAACTTACAGTTTGGTTCCATCAAGGTAGAGTATCTTTCACACGCGCTTGTGGAATAAAGGTAATACGTTCGCCTCGCATGTCAGGTGTCCGGAGTTCGAACCCTGGCACGGCCATTAGATATGCACTGCTGATGAGCTCTAACAAGAGCGAAACTCGAGTTCAGTGCTTCTCCCCCCCTTGGTGCGGATTCAACAGAATAATTGTGCCAGGACAGGAGGACGACTGTTCAAACGAGAGTGATGTGAATGTGAACAATACACATTCCGCAAACCCCACAACGTAGATTATTTTATTCAAGGGGGAGACAGCTAAGTTCGTCTGTCATGAAGCACCGTGGCGGCGGATGTCCAAGACACACTAGATAGTGCCTTCTTATGACATTTGCTAGAGGCTGATATTTCGAAAACAGGTCAGTCACGCAAGAAGATTTCGCGTGACCTTTCCACGACCGCTGACCTGGGAGATCGCGATCCCGTCCAAATGATAAGGTCGAACACTGCCGGAAGACATACTGACTTAAGTGGTTGGATAAACCACCGCCCTCCAAGTCCAGTTTGTTCGCGGTTTTAAGGAGGACAACTCATTGAGGCACATATATTACATTACGCCGACAGAATTCTCGAGCATTATACTGTTCAATACATACAACGCATAGCAAAAAACAATATTCATCGTGAATGTTGCGACTCGGTTAACGACCCACTCCGGCAACTTGCAGAACACCTTTCGGCATTTGGGCTAAACCAGAGTTATGGAAGGCAGCGTTCTCGATCCAGGAACCGGAGCAGCCGGTGCTGGTGTTACCAAACCTCAGACCCAGAGGCCGAAAATGTGAAGAACTCTGTACATTTAGCCTAGAACTTCCTCAGAGCCGAACTCCCAGGTAGGACAGTGACGGCGATTACTGTTCTTGGTCGGACACGCGACAGTCGCCTGTTGTAAATAACTAATAGATCAATCAGTCATCGTTTCCCAGTTGACACTGGCGCGGCGGTTAGTGCTCTTCCCATGCGTCCAAACACCCGATACGTCCATTATCTCATTCTTTATAAACAGCCAATGGCGAGAAATCATCAATAATCCGTTTTGGTCTATTTCTCACACTTTGATGACTATTCATCACATCCGGTGTGAAAACAGCCATTTTCAGCATCGATTTTCTCTCATTTCGGTTTAACTGTTGATGTGATAAGCAGACGTATGACCGATGTAGCTACTTTTCTATACGTCGGTTCCTGGTAACTTCTCTTTCGTTTGGTATTCGCCGATATTCTCAGGCACTTTCTGTCCTTGACTCAACCGTGTCGGTACAACTATAGCGATGTATACTACTGGTGAAATATCCGAGTTGTGTCAACGCGCGGTCCCCGCAGCTAATTGAAGGTTGACAGAAATATTGAACCGCTTTGCGGTGTTTGTTCAATACTGTTTACTATGTGAACAACCTCAAGACTCTTGAGGTTGTTCACTTAAACTCTGCGAAAATGAGGTTTTTTACCTTCGTATCTGACAGCTTGTGACCGCCTAGTTCGTGTTGATCACTGGAAAACTTCACACTCGCAGTACTTCCTTTCAGAACGACACAGTTAAACGCAACACACACAGGAACAGCTTGTATTTCTTACTTCATGTAGACTCAACCCCGAAAAGTCGACTGTAGCTAAACGGATATTCGAGAACATGCTTAAGCCAAGTGATGTGATACCCCATTCAAACAACTGACCGTCAAAGCTCTATAGGGTGAATGGAGAATGGAGGCCTTGAGGCGATTAATCTTATACTTAGCCGTCTCCGTGTACTAAATCAATGCCCGACTCCTCATATCCACGATTTTTCATTGGTTTATCACACACCAGGTGGTTGTCGAAGACCAACTCGTGCGGTATTACTACCATACTCCAATAGATGAAGAAAACATCTCTAAGACGGCTATCACCGCTGCGTTCGGTTTGTGGGGATTTACTAGAATGCCTTTCGGCTAATGCAAAGCTGCACAAACCCCCTACACTGTTTTACCAACGAATCGCTATGTGGTCTGCCGTTTGCGTGTTGCCGATTTATGGCGTATTGATAGTTGGTCATTCGTCAAGTGAACATAACTGGCATCTAAGTGCAGTTTTTTACAATTCTTATTTAAAATTAACATCAACAATTCGGTGCTCGTGGTCTTGACCTTCTAAGCCACAAAATCCATCAAACTGGTATATCACCCATCCCTGAGAGAGGACAACCAAAGGAGGCTTTTCCAGTGCCTACTAGGTCACCCATCTCTGTCTTTTTATCAGTATCATAAAATATTACTGCAGCTGATCCACCCAACTGCGTACTGATGAGGCCTCCTCGATTGGAGGCGAAACATTCGCAACACAATTCCCAAGAATGGTGAGCGAATCAACTGCCACGTAATCAAACACCAACAAATGACCAGACTTCCCTGCATTTCGACGCGATGTCAACTGTGGTGTTGCTTTGGCTACATGACTTCGGTGTAGATTGTGTCCCGAAATTGAAGCTAACCTCTTTTCTTTGGATGTTTGTATCGTAAGCAACCTGAAGTTCTATAAAGACTTATATGCTAGTATCCTCACGTACACAACAAATAGTATAGTGCATTGGGGTCAGCATGTATTCACTCAGCCTCAACACTACAGTTGTCCGTCTCCGGAAAGAGTGCTTCATAAAACACTGCCTGGTCCCTTCAGTTTGGTCCTCTACAGCAGACAACCACGCAAAGTGGACCAACGTAATTTTGCAGAAAATTAGATTGCGAACTTAAAAGCCTGTCTTGCTATATTCCTAACTCGAAGTCGTACCGGTAAGGCACCATAAACTGGCAGCATCAACGAAGAACTCCCATGTCATCAAAAAAGCAGGCGAACCCACGCACTTACCGTCGGATGGTGTAAGAGTGTCACGTTTGGTTTTCTTGTTTGCTTTTATTGCGCTTTTCCTACGGACTACAGCTTTTAATGTGATTGACAGTTGTTGTATAATCCTGTAAATCGTCAACCGGGACATCTAACTGCAAAAACAGTCCAGAGAAATGACTTGGGGGACTTGGGTTCCACGATCATTTCTTTGGCTTAGGAATACCATCAAAGGCCTTAATCTAAAAAAATGTCAACTGCTTCAAATAAGGTACGACTACAGACTTTCCCTTTCCAGATCCAGCAATCCCTTTCTGTTAGCACACGAAAACTTGTCTCCATTGATGACATGCTCAGCTCACAGGAGCACTACAATCATTTGGACGCTTCACGATGACAGCCGTTTAGCATAACAATTTACTGAACTCAGAAGTCTTTAGGAAAGACAGAATGCCCGCGGTCTGTAATGCTTCTCAGACGGCATTCCCATAAAGGCAATCTATCCAACGAAACAGTTCTAGGCTTGTACTAGGATGGTGATCCTTGTGATTGACGCGAGTGAGGGCCATGGGGAAATGATCGTTGTGAGGCGACCCAACTAGTCTTCGCGGTTCACTGTGTTATCAAGATCGGTACTGGTGTGTGTTTATACGGCATTTAACTACCAACTCCCCCTTAAAAACATTTTTTCAACTGAATTCGGGTAATTCGCTTCTTCAGGGCATTTCATCAAACAAAGTCGGGCATCGGCTGGGAGGAATAGCAAAAAAATAGACGAATTCGCCTTCGTGCAGCAATAAGTAATCGTTACTTTTTCATTGTACGCTTGTAACACGGTCCAGCAGCCTTGCTTTGGGTCAGCCGACTTATGGAATGGCAGTTCCGCTAATCGTCAGGCCTTCTCCAGATGGCCTGATTAGCACTTTCCTCAAACTAAAGTCACATATTATTAGAAAAAACACCCGTTCGTGAGCATAATGGCCACTTACCAATCGGTACAGTCGACAGCATCGTTGAACCCGGGAGTGTCGACAACGGTCAACCGGAGCTTCACCCCTCGCTCGTCTAGTTCAATCTGGCGTTTTTCGATCTGAGTAGTACTCCTAATGCGTTCAGATGCACCGGCTACCTCGCGATCCTTGTACAGATCCTGCATGAACATGCTGTTGATCAAAGTAGATTTTCCCAAACC
Source organism: Opisthorchis viverrini (assembly GCF_000715545.1). Lineage (NCBI taxonomy): Eukaryota > Metazoa > Platyhelminthes > Trematoda > Opisthorchiida > Opisthorchiidae > Opisthorchis > Opisthorchis viverrini. The sequence goes on from NW_008751745.1 coordinate 1,497,680, forward strand.
GCTCTCCCCTGAAAAACAAGTTGAGTGTAGATTCGAGAGTTAGAAAACCAAAATTCATGGTCTTTATACAGAACTGTGCGAACAGATATCGAACGTTGAAAGTAGCAAAGGAGCTGGATTGAATCGAAGTTTGTTTATCGAGCATTTAAAACATCATGTGATGACCACAGCAGAATACCAACATATTCTAATTTGCCGAAGTGAAAGCAGCTACGGAATATCTTGGTTCGAGTTAAGCACAGCACACGTTACATGCGCCACATTATGGGGCCTCAGATACTCCATTATATATTTTGTACACGAATGCCAACCCCCGAGCCAATTACCCAATTACGGTTCAACAACTGACACAATATCGGTGCTTTCTAAGGTTAAAGTTGATCCGTCGGTGTACGTTGGGCTTGTAGTTAGTAAGCATTATGAATGGTGCCAGGTAACTACTACTGATGGGGTCTTGCGCCAACACTATGTTATGCTTATTTGAAAGGTTTTGGAGGTTGCAGACACCTTCCTTCAGACAAATTTCCAAGAGAGTATAGGGCTTTTAGTTCCTAGCTCTTCCCTCTTTACCAGACTCTTCTTTCTTCATCGTTGTGTGGCACCGAAAGTGAAAAGCTATGCATGATGACGATGAAGATCAGAGTAAACTCACCAGCGATGTTAATCACTTCATGAGTACTTTGAGCTCTAAGCTGCAGACCTGCCTTAAAGGTAATGGGAAATAGGCAGTGGCGAACTTGCCGGAGGGAGGTGAATTCTACCCGAGGAGTTCGGCTGAAAATGACAGCATGCTCGCTGCCGGGATCGGTGATATGCCCAATCCTGCTTTTAACCATGCACACCAAGACCACAATAACTGCTTTTATTTTGACTGTAATGTGTAAATCTTTTGCCAGCAAGAATTCGGATTGGAAACACGACTTTCTTTAGTAGACGGTGTTTGAGCATAATTGGTACACTCTTTAACTACCTTAATCTGATAACCTGTATTTGCTCCTCTAACGATCCGGACTCACTGCTACATATCTGTTGAAGGACACGTCCATTAAAAACGTGTTGGAGTCAGTTAACGTCTGGTGTGTCACGGTGACGTTTGTGACATATGAGACATTTGGAGACAAATGAGGTTCTTACATCAGAGACGAGGTCATCATCATCATCGACAGCATGACATCAGTGTTCAACACAGATGCTTAACTGCCGTAAGAGACCAGGTATCATAGCAACAAACAAAGACTGATATCAAGGTCATCTTTTAGGCACAGCACTTTGTTTCAGACGCTACAGACGACTCAAGCTGGTGAGTACTGCTCATGCGTGGATGAGTAAACCTAGCAACAAACACATGCTCTTCATTCTGAGGTTACAAGAGTGTACAGGGGGTGGGAAATCGTAAGTCAAATCTCCGCACTACGCAGTTGCACAGCGATTCCCGAAAAAAAGACCACGTCCAATCATTTAAAGTACTTGATGCAGGTTCATCATCGTTTACCGCTAAAAGAATAGCGCACACAAGTCCAGGTCTACTAATCTCCCTCTAGGTGTGATTTCGAAACTGAGATTCATGATACCTTGGAAACAGTGCCCCATGGTGATTTCAATGACAGTAATGAACAAAAATGGGGAGACACGACAACCCTGCTGATCCTCACCCACTGTTGAAAACTATTGGACGGTTCACTGCAAACACCAACGCGACAAGAAGTCAGGGAACAAGGGGCAAGAAGAAAGTTCAAAATTCGTGGGCATTTTTTCAGCTGCAGCACGCTTTCGGTGCCCAGCTGCCGTGCCAACGGAAGGAGGCACGAGCGCTGAGATACTGACAGGTTTCCCAAGCCTAGACGGGAGTAGCCGAACCACGGACCTTCCGGTCCGTAAGGCGGCGCGTTAACCCCTTAGCTATCTCAAATTATCTCGTAGGTAATCCCAATCGGTTAAGTATCAGTGGGAAAACCTACCAATTCACGGAGTCAAACACCCCTCCTGAAGTCATGAAAGACCACCGTTAATCGGCATGACCCCGCCCAAGCACTCGAAATAATGTGGACAGCCTAACATGATCTGACTTTTGATTTATTCTGTTGGCGCCTTTGCTGCTGCAAATGTTTCAAAATGGCAGTTTCGCAGTACCCACTAGAAAATATGGGTCCAAGTGCGCCAAATTGATGGTTATATGGCACGAAAATCACGCATGGTACAAAGAGATGTTACAATGGGTAGCAAGCACGGCAAACGTTACAAAGGCAAAACTGAACAGGCACGTTAGACTATTGCACTACAAACATATTTGGTAAGGCGCACACGCACGCGCTGCAAATTCAACAGTTTCTCTTGAAAAAAGACCGACCAAAAGTGAATTTTCTTGCACAGCTTTCTTTCTGTAACGGAGTTCGCGACTGATACACGCTACAGGAGATCAACTGAAAGTAAGCCATCCTGATTTTCGTCCATTCAGAGAGGAAGGGGGTAAATGCAGTAGGGAGATTTCTCATAATATGTAGTTGGGAGCATGAACAACTAAAGATGTAAAGCACACCATATAACGCTTTTCAGACCGACTCTAGCTCAACAGGCATGTGTAAGTGGGTTCAAGATCAATATGCCAAAGGCCTAAAAGGCCAAAAACAAGCTTAAGAGTCTACCTTGCAAAATTATGCTCACAAAAAATCGTCGGTAGTTAGAAACGGCTACAACTGCTCCAACTTGATAGTTCCACTAACCTGACGAGTTCAGACGGGGACAGTGATGCAAGTAGAACATAAGGTTGACGGGAACTGCGCCTACCTGATAAGCGTTTGCAGCAATTGTGTTTCCTCAAAGACATTGGTTCCTTGAGACTATGTTGAGTTACGTCAAAGCATGAAGCTGAGAAGCTTCTTGCTAGTCATGACGAATCTCTTACAGTGAACGAAAATAAGTGACTTGGGGACTCCCTTCAGAGCAATCTTGCATCAGCAACCCAACCGTAGCCAGTCTAATATCCCATCCATAGTCACTCAGGTCTGATCTGTAGATGATGGATGCCAAAACACCAAGGACGACCAAGTAAACGGGGTGCCAATGGTCGTAAGAACCCCATCCAAATCATGAAGTTCTTCTAATGAATAGGCCAAAAGTTTTGAACAAGGAAAGACGAGAGGTTTCAATGTGTCCACCGGAAATAATATCACCGGTTACGGTTAAGTTACGAACAGTGAAAAACGAAAATACACCAAAAAGAAACCAGTCACAGGAAGATGGCCAAATGGGTCAAGTTAGCCGTCATCAAAAAGTAGGTATACTGAAAATCCAGCAGAACGAAACACCGACCAGATCAAAGTGGTTCTGTTGTCCACGTCCTCAACAACAAACTACTGTACGAAAAAGAGAAGTAAAAATACATCGTGAATCATTGGTCGAGTGGAAACAAATATAAAAATCAGACCAAATGTACAACAGCAACAGCTGAGAGCAGTCCTCATGTTTATGACTAGGACGTGCCAAGCGGTTTGGATGTTCTTAATTAGGGGTGGCATTGCTCAACACAATGTACTGGATAAACGTATTAGTCGTAAAATGAAAGATCGATGAGAAAACAGTGGGGCACGACGACTTTGGAACAAGCACAAACTAGCCTGAGTCTATGTTGGGCGAAACCGAAATGTCAGCGAATGACAGCAAAACTGATAAGTATGTAATTGTCCACAAAGAGGGTGCTATTAACTTATATCAAAAATTCTCAAACGGGACTTTGGGGGGGGGGGTACTGAGTTGGACGAGATGGAATGATGGAGCGATGGAGATGTGCTTGTTAGAGTGAACGGATGTATCATTGGCATGTTCATTCCGTTCTTTAACGCGGACAAACAGGCACGCATGTACACAGGCACACATTAGCTGGAGGTATTCATTACATTTTTATGCTAGAAAAGGTCATTTTGCAAAACACCGTTCACATGCACCTTCCAATTCTGCAACGGACTAAAGTGCAGGTGCAACAAACCAAACAGTCTAGTCATTTATGCGCATTGTCACCAAAGTGTATCGATTTGCTACTGAAGGGATTGTTGGTAGGTCGGGCTGTGGGAATGGCTCTGTTCGTTTACACACCAACGCACCATTTAGCAACACCGCCACGGTAATTCAGTACGCACGGATGATACTCCCCGGTTGCTGGTAGAACGTTTGCAATCAAACTAGTCAAACTCAGTGAAAAGAACAACAGTATGTGTAACCGCGAGCACATTAGCATACAAAACCTCCAACATTTTATGAAACTAATTAAAAGTCGCATTGGAATGACATTGTCAGATCAATCCTCTCCACGTTTACCTACAAACTAAACCGACGCAAACGCAGAACCGTGGGGCTCTATGTTACTTCCTAAGACTTGACGCGTCGGGCGAGAATAATATCTGTGAGTGAGACTCCAACATATTGTGCATGAAAAAAGGTATACCGCTTTTGCATGCCGAATCGGTGCGAACAGAAGGTATGAACAAGCATCCAATAACTACATCATCTATTCAAGCACACATCACTATCGATTGAACAGCCGTCCTCCTGTCCTGGGGCGATTATTCTGATGAGTCCACCCCAAGCGGGCGAGCAATGGACTCGCGCTCTGCCCTTATTACAGTTCATCAAAAGCATCATCCTTAGCAGTACCGGGTTTTGCATTCCGAACATTTGATATGCGAAGGAAACAATTTATCACTACTCCACCAGCACAAGCTGGATGCGTCTGAAATTTCATATCTGAACAGACGAACATGTTCATGCTTGAGGGATGTTCCCCAACTGAATACAGTTACCTAATGAGGGATGAATCTGGCAAAACTGATAACTCACTATCCGCTAAATCGCATCAACGTTACTATGGTCCGGAGAGTACTTCACTATCCTAAATATCAACCCAACTGAATTCTATGGGGGAATTTCCTGAAGAACATCATAAACTGAAGACCTATCCGAATTTCACTTAGGTCTGTTGTTCATAACTTCGTACGCAAAGGAACTGTCAACAAAATAGCCAACAAATACATACACGTAAAAAACAGCTATTTCAGGACGAATTACTGCATGCTTAACACTGAAATGACCACACCATCACCTTTTGCCAAATTTTGATCAAAGCATCTCCAAAACCATCAACACAAATAGAGGGAATCTCACCACATCTGACTGTTTTGCTCTTGTGTTACGCATAGAGCCTTGTATGCATAAACCACACAGTTCAAGTTTGACCACCTTTTTGTCCCTTTAAAGGTGTTAGAATAAATGTATTTGGCGACTCCAAACTTCAAACGCAGGACACTTCTGAGGGTTAAACCGATGACCTCCGAACTGTTCTACGACAATTGTATTTATTTCAAAAGCTTTAGGCTAAACGGTCTGACCATACCGTGTTAGTCCGGCTTGCGAGCAAGATACAGGCAGGTCAGTGACAGGACGTCATCCATTGTTTCGTCAACGCGTCACTATAATTTAAGTGGTTGGGCAGAAATGATGTACACCATATACATACCAGGCTACTTGGTGAACCTCTTGTATTGTTTGTAAGGGACAACACTTCGATACTTTGAGTATCGGTTTGAGTGAACCATGAAGCGGCGTTTCCGCTGCACTTTAGTTGAGGAACGTCACAAACGAGAAATCTATCTGAAACTCCAGTTCGTGAAAATCAGTTACGAATACAACACAAAAAGAAATTAATGTGCATAGATTAGAGGTTGACTACCATTCTCTGACTAGCCGCAAACGGAACGAAATCCGTCTCAAATTGAATTTGGATCGACGATACGATACTGCTTAATGTAATCAGCCGCTGAAAGCCATGTCAGAGGAACCTCACATCCCATAATGCTAATGGATCTATCTTTGGACATTTGGAATAAGGGTGTGCGATAGAGCACATGTGGAAGCATCATCTATTTAACAATGCTACCTTATACACCTCATTCAAAGTGGCCAACTTCTGAACTGGTAAAAGGGCTTAGAAGCAATCGCGAAAATTCCGACAGAATGACCAACTTCCGGGATGTCGTCCACACGATCCACCCTGTGCTTGCTGCAGACTGATAGGCGATTTTATTGACACTTCCTAGCTAGATTGTCGTGAGTAGATTTGAGAATCCCCAAACGAGTTTAGTCATGTAAATGAAGCCAATCAATGCTAAAAAGCCAAGGAGCACTGTACAGCTGGTTCACATTAATCAGCAGTGCGCATCTCCCGAATGTTTAAACAGTTTCAAACCCGGCTAGTAGTTTGAACACATCCGTTTAGTCACAAGCGGCTGACCAGAAATGTGATTAACTCGCACTTGGACAGCATTGAGAGCCGCTCAACCTCCAACCACGTTGTTATGCGTTGAATGGCTTCTCAGAGGAAGAATAATTCCACTAGATGAGTAAAAATTCCACGTGAGAAGCCGTCACAATCAGTATGTGATTAAGTGATGTGGTTTCTGTAGGATGAACGACACTATATCCTGCTCAAGGTAGAGCTACTGATCTGCCTATCATGATCCAGCTAGATGGTCTGAATTTGTCTGGAGGTGTAGACATGCCTACCAAGCGCCAGATTCCTATCTTTTCCCGTTTCATCTGTATTTTTCGACAGGTCTGCCAAATTACAGTTGTATGGCAGCGAATAATCGGCGTTGAACACCGATGTGGCATCAAAAAAAACTCCGAACGGCTGAAAATGGTCGACTACTTCTCTTATCGTTTTTATCCCACGGAAGACGCAATGGAGGTGAAATTCACCGAGTTTGATGAAATTCTTTCTCAACAATGTAAAACTCAAATATCCCAACCTTTCCAAGTGTTTACTAACCGGAAGCGAATCAGCTGATATCCTTCGATCAACGCTGATAAACATAGCAATATTTTGACTTATGGACAGTTCCTCCAAGGAATGTGGAGGAATTCCTCGTTGAAAACTCCCCTCATACATGTACCTGTTGAAGCCACCAGTCATGAAGTCTTTTGCAGAATTGGTAGGGAAAAATTCAAAGTACGAACAATCAACCGATGTCATGAGGAAAACGGACAAACGCAAATAAGGTGGCAAGGTTTCCAAAGAAGAGTGGTGTAGTGACAATCGAATGAAAAACTTTGACTAAAAAGTCTATAAAATCAAGTAAATGAGCTTTGTTCTTCTCCCTAAGTAACAGGAGTGTTGGAACGCAGCTCTGGTTAGTGAATTTCAATCCATGGTAGAAGCGATTACGAAAACAAGGCAAAAAAACCTACCTACTTGGTGCCATATGGGTGTGAGTTCAGACAGCAGGCAAAAAAATTTGGTCGTTGTTCACTCCATCAGAGGGCTCTAGTTCCACTGAAAGTATGCGTGCAGGTGTCGAATTCCGGTCAGTCAATAACTAAAAATGCACACGCGATCTAATCGATATTCACCGCTCCAAGTTAGGTGCATATGCTAATCAGACAGAATTGTTAGGCCGACAATGTTACGCTGTACAACAGCAGCAAAAGGACGGTTCACATCCCTTACACATCCCGACACCTTGAAAACAAGCATACTATGGCACCCAGGCGCTACTTAAAACAACTTCACTGTGTTCGCAATATTGTCATCTATGTAGAGGACATCATGATTCATTCAAATCACTAAGCCCCTCCGCGCAGCATGGCAGAAATTCCGGGAAATGGGATTACATGAAGCAAAGCACCAGCTGTTGAAATTTCAAGATAAAAACACAAGGATTTCCACAAAAACATTTGGCCGTAGGATTGAATTTTACTGTCTTATTTGCCATCAAAACAAGCAAAGTAAAGGAAATCCGATTGTAGTGTGCAGAATCAAACAAATGGGCTGATAATTACCATTAAACAATGCGAAATGAACCATCGAAACCTTTCTTTTTGACCACCTGTTAATGGGTCATTTTCTTGTGGTTGTGCATGAAGTTTCGAGAGTTGGTGCTCTAGCTAATGCGCTTTAGTGGAGCTGCCTTAATCCACAAACCCGAAGAAACCTACTGGTTCCCTGTGTAACGAAACTCTTCACTGGTTACCGGAAATCCAGATATAAACTCAACCGTATATGGTCGACGAACGGTTACAGGGATTCCGTTGGGAAAGGCATACGTCGTACATCCCCTATCTATCTGAAATATCTCGGGGGAAACGTGATAAACCTGACTCCAAGGACAAGCATAGGCTATGAATTCGTCTCAACAGGAACGTCAACAAAGTTAGTGAGCAGTGTTCAACCGAATAACGCCTCACTTATGCACGTTTGAGGCATTCATCGCAACTGTGTGTAAACATGGACTGGTTGAAACCAGGCTATCGTTATTTTCGGTTTCGAGAATTTTCTACGGAACAAATGTGTGAAAAGATGAACAAGGGACAACCGGAAAATTGTGTACAGTCAGAAAAACTCAACTACCATGAAGATTAGCTAGGCATATAATACTACCGGGTTAATCAATGCCAGTTATTCTGCATGCACTAATTTGTGGCAAATGATTCCAAAAGATGAGACAATCATAGCACACTTAATAAAGCTGAGTGGTGAGCAGACTTGTCTCTGAGGTAGAAATCAATGGAAAACGGCATCTTTGGCGTAATCACATCAAGAATGATCACGCGATAAACACAAGATGTCTATTCGAATGGGAACGAAACGTTTGCAGGACAAATATCAATCAAGAGGAACAGCAATATTCTGAAACACCGGTAGGGAGCAATTTTGATCAGTCCCATGTGTGCTCCGTCGAAAGTGGTAATCGTCATGTTTGATATATTATCCGTCTAGCCAGTGTTCCGCGTATGACCGGCAGACATTTGAGAAACAGAGCATTGATTTCTTATGACTACCTGCTCTTTAATGACCCCTCTTTGAAACGACTGCGCTTCTGTGCAGGCTAACATGAGGCATGGGTTCTTCTTACCCCTCAAATAGAACCGTCTGCCTGTTACAACCGAATCCGCTTGGTACTGATGCGTTCACAATTCAACCACCCTAAACTACTCAAAACACTATCTCTTACCAATACGTAGTTGAATCAAATGAAAAAAAGAGTTTGAAAATATATCGCACAAACAAATGAACTATATTTTAGCTGAAAACGCAAGTAGAAAACCGAAGTGCGCATCCACAAAGCAGAAAGTCAAATAACTTGGCGAAAGATAAAACAAAAGACTCAGTCCAGAAATATGATCCCTTGACCACCACAATGAGTCAAACGTGCTCAATTTGCTTAACGGATTGAATTTGCTTTTCTAGAAAACCAGCAGGCGTGGGAGAGAAACAATCGCCTACTAAATGCTTCCAAACAGTGCCAGTCAAACGCCAAGCTGCGCGGGAATTTTACAACCACACGGATCAGGTTTGTAACCCGTGCAGCAGTAGTAGTAGTAGCATGCAACAAAGCAGTTAGGATAAACAGCATCTACCACAGTGCGCGAAAAAAGTGCACGAGTTGCTAGAAAAAAGGAGCTTACCGACAACCATCAGTGTGAAATTGAAGCCTTTCTTGACCGCCTTACGATGCATCTGGTCCGGTAAATGGCCAAAGCCAAGACGACTATCCTCCTCGGACGTCTAGAAACGACGAAAATCGACATCATGAGTGCATGGAGACAGATGTGAAATGGACGTCAATTGACAGCAACAAACGAGGAAAAACATACCAATGGGATTCCTCGGGATCTATTATAAGACAGGGCCAAGGGATCCCCGCTAATGAGGCGCATGCGCCGATTCGGATCGTACATACTTTTTTCACGGACACGTGCACGGACCTCCTTGCGCGAATTAATTGGTCGGTGTTGAAATGGGCCACGAGCATCGCTACGGCTTTCTAGCTCGGCTAACTCTAAAGCATCAATATAACGTTGCAATACACCGCCAATCTCCGCTGTCTGTTCCGGGCGTGGACAAACTCCAGGTCTGGGTGTTTCTGGGGATGAGATGACATCACTTTGGGCGCAGACAAGTGCCGTGAATTGACTGCGATCACGTATCACAGAAGAAACCAAACTTTCTGCGGTTTCCGACATGGCATAAGACAGTGTGTCTGAAGAATCGTGCGAGCTAACGGCAGGAGAGACGGGAATAGGTGTTTGGTGATGTCTTCTACTCCAGCGCTGCAGAGTACTTACAAGACGTCCTGGGAACTTGTGGTGTTTGGATTTGGCAGGCTTTGTAGAGGAGCTTTGTGAGGCATAACTTGAGAAAGAGAATACGGAAGACAAGTCGTCGTGGCTCATAGCGACTACCACTGGCCGTGACTACTCGGTAAAAACCAATTCAAACCGCAAACTGCGTCAAACCTGCCAACGGCGGACGAAAATTTGCATACCACCATGTAGCGATAGTGCACTCATTTCTGTGTCTGGAGTCAAATAAGAATGCTCGTTCGCCTGTCCAGTGTGTGTATGTGTAAACAACATCACATCTTTACGCACACGAAGAATGCTGACGATGACTGACCAACCACGAATAAGATAACTGAAACCGACCGCTTATCTTCTGACTCGAGGACGACAGACGAACAAGGACCACAATGTGAAAGGAAGTTGTACACGCGGAACACAAGTGTTCCACTAGGCTTTGATGAACTCCTGGAAAACCTCAGACCAGAAGGTAAGTCAAACCACCTGAACAATATAGTTGCTGGCGAGTAAATAGTTAATAGCACACTAAAAACAGGCTCCATAAATTCTACAAATTTGGTCACCCTAGTTGCAACCAGTGAGTACATCTGAAAGATATAAAGAAATATTCATTTGGGATCTGAGGTCAGGTGATAAACCGGTTGGTGATCGACCGCAAAACCACGTCTATTCAATCCGAACGAGAACATCAAACCGAAACTCCTAGAAAGTATGTTTTGACGAAAATCCTTTGTGGTATGCAGAGAGAAATTACGAGAATGGTTCAGGCTAAGAGTGATCATTGTAAGAGTTTACCTCAGTAGTTTGGAAATGTATTTATCATTTTTATATCAAATTGATCGGTATTGTCAAACGCAGTTCTAATACACTGCACCGAAACTGATACAGGTCACGGAGTGTCCAATCCGTGTTTCAGGGGCCGACTGTACGTCTGGATAGCGTGTTACCATCGCTGATATGCTCTGCAAGGAGAGCAGGGATCACTGCGATTCCCGGACTGAGAAGCCTACAAGCTCAGCTAGGGATCGACACAGATATGCAAAACAAGGACGCATGAGAGGATATCGACATTACGGGTCAACGTCCTCTGGGCGGAAAATCGGAATTCGGTGCTATGCAGGGCAATTCTATTAAGTGGAGGGAAAGAAAAGAAGAATCTACATACTGTCCGTATGGATCAAAAATGTTCTTTCTCAAGTTAATTGCGATTCCCTGGACCGTATCACCCTTTCAAGGTGACTGTTTAGCAAATCGAATAACATAGGACAACAAGCACTCAGAACTTCACTGCTGCGGCCACTAACATCTACAACAGCATTGACGCTAGCAACATTTGATTCAGTTAGCCGATTCCTATCGTTTTAAACACGTCTTTGGGGGCAGAAAACATCATCATCAAAGACAACAACATCGGTGTTGGCACTGATGCTTCACTGCCGTACAACCATCACGGTTGTACGAGGACTGGGATACTGTCAGGGCGCCCACACCTAGACAGGAGGACGATTAGGGTCCTCAACCAAAGCCTTTGGCTCAAAAACCCAACCGTAAGGCAGCGGTGTTCGGCTGGAAATGCAAGTAAATTACCATTTTTTTACGGAACACGTCGCCATACATGTTCTAACCCCCAACTTGGAGGGCCAGGAGGCTGCGTTCGTCGGACCTCTACCCATGGACCAACCTGGTATGAGAGACTCTGTGAGCATCGTGCGGATACTCTCCAGTATAGCTCAATGAGTCGCCGAGGTACACAAACCGCTACACCACGGTAAGGTCCAGTCTCTTCGTGACGAGGGCAGAAAACAAGTCTGATTTGATGGAAGACAATCTAAAAATTAAAAAAGCACAACCTCTGTGCACTCTGGTGTGCGGCCATCAAGCGAAGGCTCAGCTAACTGTAAACGAGACGCCAGTGTTTGCCGACAAGGGCAAAAACGTCCAGGACGGTGGAAGATAAAATGAGTCTGACAGTCAACAAGACACACTTCTGGTTGACGCAGAAACAGCTATCATAACCAGCGATTGCAGTACACCAGTCCATACATTCTGGTTGCCACAACAGAAATGAACAACCAGGTTTGGGTGAAGGTGAGAATGCATCCTGCTTGGTCGTCAAAACTTGAAATGCAATTGTCAAAAGGGCATTAAAACCTCAAGCGTTTCTTGAGAGACGCAAATAATTGCGGCGCCGCCAACAGACAGATCTGTGGTTTGGTAGGCAGTTGAAGTTACAGAAGACGATGTCATGTCGTTCGGTGACCTCAAACGTATGACGCTCCGAAGTATACTACCCACGTTGAATAAGTAGTTCGACGCTCGCTCGAAACTCGTGCCCTCGGCCTACATGTACGGTCGACAGTCTGAGTTGCTAAGTAGTAAGTCCTGGATTGGTGCCCAAGAATAGGATTTCACACGACAAGTTGGCTGTCCAACCGGGCCTTAGCACCGCTTGACCCACCTACCAGCGCCTCAGCGGTGTCTGAGCCCGTCGCAACACGGCATGTGACGCATCGTGTCCTGGACAAGCTGAGGGCGGACGCAATGGACGGGAAGCTATGAATCTCCCTTTCTGGAAATTCAGCCAGTTGTTCCCAAATGAATCACGGAGAAAATGCTTCCGGTAGATAAACCGAAACAATACTTATCCCGGGATACCAAACGACCTGGGTTTCTGCATCACTAGATTTACGAAAGCTTCGAAAGGGTGACGAGTTACGGTACTCGCGTCCTCGGTTCTTGTTTCTGACAGCGAACATACATCAATGCAGAAGCAAATCAGAGTACAAGCAAGAGTGTTTATTTTTGTTCTTGCGGAGGCGGCTAACCAGGTCGACTTTTTGGGCTTGAAGATTGACCTCGATGTATCTGAGTCGGTCACAACAGACAAACGTGTAGGATTGAGTATCAACCATAATTGTTGTAACCGTCTGAGTTCGCTTCCGACGACCTGTTTCCCTGCGCATTATCTTACTCTGCCCGAGCATATCCCCATTTGTCCTCGCATTAATGGATCATATTGTACGTTACCGTGAACATTGGGTTGATGGGCAAGATGTAATGCCTCGAAAAAAGGACGGAAAATTTTGACGCTACGACTCCCCAGTCAGGGGACGCAGACGCTGCTTGCTACGGTCATCAACTTCGGTCAGCTATGGTAAGACGATACGTTGGAATGTCAAGTTCAGTTCACTTCCAATGTGCACTGTTGAATGATAGTTTCAAAGAGCATTGCTTCGCGAATCCCATTAATCACTTTGCAAGAGAACCCGGAGGACTGGGTAGCTAGTGAAACGGGAGATGCAGCAGTGTTGTTGTAAAACATGCTGGTAAAGGTTCAGCGGATTGTTTCACCCCCCGAATGCCATTTAGGGCTGCAAAGTACCACGCAATTGCTTCCTGTTCCACAAAGTTGACTGGAGGAAATCCTACCTGACCACCAAGTTTGAAATTCCGACTGTGCATTTCATCAGTGCACACGGGAAGAACGTCCACTCACCTACTGAGGAACCAGGTCCGACTATAGGGGCTGTGGCAATCAACCAATATACCGTTCATAAGAATGTGCGTGATGGAGAAATCTGGAGTTAAGGAAGTACAGTCCAAAGAAAGATGACCGCAAATAGCAAAGCACAGTAGACCGGATCCGAATCTTCGGCAAAGTTGCTGAAAACTCTTCGACAGCCCACGACCGTTTTCGCCCTCCTTGGGGCTCATCAGGTAGGCGCAGTCCCCGAGTTTCCGTCAACCATATGTTCTACATCTATATGTCCTACATATTTTCTACAGCAAGACTCACAAACACTCAGCTGTGGAACCCTTCCGATGCAGAGCTACCGTGAACCTCGAAAGATGTACCAGGGTTGAGAGATTTACACCTTACCCAGGCGTAGACAGAAGCAACCGAAAAGTCAGAGTTGGCTTGACTACGTGCATCCTCATTAAATATTGAGCTGTCTTAAGGCTAGTTGGGCTATACAGTATATAACATGGAATGGCACATCTAAAAAAAGCTCAGGACAGTAAAAAAAAGGACGAGTACGAAACCGAGTGCACTTCCGTAACATATCTGAAGAGGTTTCTAACGACAAATATTCGGCCTCTCGAGCTTTAGTCAAAATGTCAAGTTGAACCCAATTGTCACCTCCACATTACTGCTCTAAGCCGCTGGCTGTGTGCCATGACGACTCTTCCAGTTCGGAATACAAGAACAAGTCTGGATAGTTAGTGGACCACGTGGAAGAAGTCACATGGCGCAGTTGTCCTTGTCACAGAGGACAAGGCATCATACCCTTTAAATTAATTTGAAAGTTTTCAACTGAGCTTCCATCCTGTAAATGGAGTTACCCAGTGCATAAAAGCTCACAAGCACTGTACAGCTGTTCTGTCCCTTCTAAGATTCACCAGCAATCGCTGCGTCGCTTTGCTATAAGCACTAGTGAGGTCACCACGATTCGTGACGAAACTCTTGCGAAAAAAAATGCCAAATAACCCGGCCACCAGCTGAACAACCTAAGCTATCAACAGTATCTTCCATATCAAATCGTAAGTATGCAGAGAAGAACCAACTGCTGATGCCACCAAGGACGGAAGGCCCATAAGAAAGCCCAACTTCTTCAGAGAAGGGAAGGTATCAGCTCTGCGTCTTAGGGTTGGGTTTATGGCACACCGGTCTGTTCAACAGCTTTATTCAGGTGCGAAGCACCGCTTCCATGAAGTGATATCAAAGGCTGATAGTGCTCGACCATCCATATCTAAGAAAAAATCACTGTTCATTAGCGAATCAGTAATCAGCAGCCATCCTACTGCATACAGTAGGTTTGCTCAGTGATGGCCATGTCCTACCTCCCTAGTGGTGACGCTAAAGGCAAGAGTTGATGCGCGCGATCGCAAGATTGGATGAGCCTAAGCAATCGTGCAGTTCTACGGGGCCCGTTGGCACCCTGAAGGCTGCAAAAATGGCCAGCTCTATTTTCCATTACCTCCGTTTAGCCCACCCCTTGGAACGTACTCCCTTAGTGCCCGCTGCAGTGCTACGCAAGGCGACAAGGTAGAAGGATGACACTTTGGTACTTGTTCTTCCGTTTTAACTAGCCATAGGGATAAAAGCACTTCAAGTATGTGACATTTGCAACCCGTTAGACCCTTAACGGCCTAAAAATGGTGACCATAGGACTGAAACTCGAAATATGGTCGGAGTAGAAATCCACTTTAGAACCATTACCACCATGAAAACTGAGTCATCATCATCATCATCATCATCAAAGACATCAACATCAGTGTTGCCACTGATGCTTCACTGCCGTACAACCATAAAGTTCGTTTAGTTATATATGTGTATATATATAAATATAGTAGTATTAAAAGCCCTACAGTGAAGAGAAGAGAAAAAGAGTGGGTGAGGGAGGGGACCTAGTGCTGGCCTATGTCAAGCATACTGAGGTGCCTACACCTCCAACCGCTCAATCAGACAATCT
>NW_008751745.1:1513899-1520895 GCF_000715545.1 Opisthorchis viverrini
TGTGCAAGGCGCATGAATACTGAATGCATAGTTTCAAGCCCATCGTTTGCCGTACCAATGCGTTACCGTACCATACTTGTCCATCTGGATGCGATCCAGTATGAACGCACTGAAATTCATGAGGTGAAGATGCCCACCGACTATAAATCACAGTTTAGATAAAATTGCTGGCAGGACCCTCACGAAAGGCCACGACAAGCTCCTATACTTGAATAAGCTCTTAAATGATGTTACTTGGAACAACCGAGGGGGCTTAAAATTATGCATCCGTCCAAAAGGTCCGACATAGAGGAGGACGAATATCCCTGCCTTGACGGAGGCCAAGCCAGTCGGTCGAAGTCCAACGTAGACCCTGTGACAGTCCTTTAACCTTCCAGATCAGCAACTCAAATCTGGTGGAAAGGGAAACAACCTCGAAAATCAGGACTGTGAAATCACAGCACTTCCGCATCCAAGTGATACTGAGGCTTTCTATTCTACAGAGCGTTGAAACGTCGTTTTGGAAGCGGAAAAGGTATATTCGGTCCCATACGAAACAGGTGGCTTGATGCAGCCACGGTTGACGACGGGATCAGGCGAAAAGCACGCCAGTACCACGTCAATTATCGGCTTTCTTGGCTTCTTAAATTTCCTTGGCTTTCCGTGTCAGCCACACTTCACGCTTGGCTCGCATGCTCGCTTCCACGTGACCTCTGATAATTCGTGTCAGGTAGTGTTCGCGACCGGCTGGGATGTTTTCCGGGGACTTGATCAGTCTCACCGTTCGATCTGAAACCCAGTGCTTGATTGAGTTTGGTGGTGCCGTGCCACAGGCGAAATTTCCAGCACTGTGCAGCGAGGTAACGATCTCGTCCCAGAATGAGCTCACATCTGATGGTGGAGCATTCGGAATGGACGATTCTGGTAAGTTCGTGTGACATTTCGATCAGCTAGTCTCTAAAGTTGCCAAGCGGTTTGTCCGGACCTTACGCGGTCCCGGAAAATGTAGGACGAAGCGACTCCGGATGAGCGCGTGGTCGGAATCCACAAGCATGTTTAAAAACGACCGGCAGTCAGCTATTGATCTGCGCCATCGGTAAATGACGGCAATACGATCGATTTGAGTTAGTGGACGGAATGCCGTTGGAGAACGCCATGTGGTCGGGTGACATGGGCTATTTCGGAAGTTAATACTGTATAAAGACAGTCTGTCACTATCAACGGGTACCCAGTCAACCAAGGATCCTTCCACTCTGCCACGGCGGCCTCTGGATCACCAGAGAAGCACAGCCGGAAGCAAGTAGAGAGAGTGGCTAGACCAACCGCTAAAAATGGTCAAACCTTTCGGTGCCCAACTGCCATGTCGCCAGAAGGAAGCACGAACGCCGGGATACCACCGGGTTATCCAAGCTTAGACAGGGGAAGTCGAGAGGCAGTGGTCGGACCAGTCCGTAAATTCGCGCACAAACCACTGAGCCACCTCGCCCCCTACAGTCTTAGTGTTCGATTCTATCGAACGCACCCTACCCAGAGCTACCACGACGTGGTGGTAGGGCTTGAGTGCTGCACTGACTGGAAATTCGTTCCACAAGTTGCCAATATGCCATGAAGGTCAAAAGGGAGCAGTCAGGCCAAGAGAAGCGAGACTCCATACTACGAGTAATTGTGCTACGAGGCGGTCTGGGGGTAAAGTCGTGCTGTTCTCCTCTATAGGAGTACGAACGCAGTAAGGCGTTTCCCTCAGGCAACCAGCATGTCCATATTCATAGAAGCACTGATGCTGCGTTTCCCCGGGGGAGGGGTTAGAAAAGGTCAGCCCTAAAAACCGCACACTCGGATCACTCAACGCTTGACCATGACCACCAGCGCATTATTCAGTACGGTCGAAATACCTTTACAGCCAAAGAATCCGGTGCTGATCAGAAAGCACCTAGTTTGCGCAGCTGCATCAAGGGTGACAGTGGCGCTTTACTCCCTGTTCCATCGGGTGAGGCCAACCCCCTGCAGCCGAGCAGGTTATACTAATGAGTCATCGGCGTGGTCTTAAAAAAGCCCCTACTGTCCGCTGCCTCGCGGGCTAAACTTTTGAGTCCTCAAACACAACCATACATCCTCCCACTGCACTGTGGATCAGACTTCTGAGTCAAAGGCTCAAGGTGAGGTACCTCAAACAAACCGCCTTCCTCGGCCTGGGAAACCGGGAAGTATCACTTGCCCGCACATTTCAGTGTCCACCGATGTTCCCCCCAACCCATTCCCACCACACAAGCAAACGTTTTTGGGTCAATTGACTGTCAATTATTTCATTGAAGGGCCTTAGGTTCCCAGCCGCTTACTAACAATAAACAAAATAACGCCTTTCTAAATCCACAAGATCCTTCCTATGTAGTTTTTAACGTCCGTACTCTATGTCAAAATGACAAAAAGGCAATGCTCGCTCACACCTTGTACTCCCTTCAAATTGATGTATGCTGTGTCCCCGAAACACGCATACATGACTCAAGCGTGATTATGCATCTCATAACGCCAAAGATAAACTCAGGTCTTTCACATTTCTCTCTTCGTGTGTCCGGTGATCCAGAAGCGATGACCCGTGGAGACCCGTGAGAACATCATAAACGAGATTCAGCTGGGTTCCAGGTGAGTCTCTCGAAAGAACCAAATTAGTTTGCAAATGAGTGTATATTCGCTATATGGTGTGAGATTTGCACTCAGCCCCAGAACTGAACGCACTTTGCTGGAATGGATCCCAGTGAAAGTCATCTTTGCGCCGTCTGGTTATCCAGCTCAATCAACCTCAAAGCCTCTCGGCATTAAAATCGGTGCCTGTTTGTAGTGTCGGCTTATGACCCAAATGACTGCAGTTGACGCTGAGAAGGACACCTTCTACTGAAAAGTTATCCGGGCCCATTCGTCAAGCAAGAAGCACACACATTGTGATCCTTGAAGGTGACCTGAAAGCTCAAGTAGGTCGTCTGAGCTCTTTGGAATCACATTGGGCGGTCAATTCGGAGTCTATGCTCGCCGCACAGACAACGGAGATCGACTCCTTCAGTTGTGTGCTGATCATGAATTGTTTCTGGCTAGTAAGAACTTTCAGCATAAACGTTCGCATCGCGTAAACCTGCAGCCACCAACTGCAAATCAACCGTGGACCCAGTTGGAACACGTGGCCATCAGCCACCGGTGGAGAGCTACAATTCGGGACTGCGGTTGCTTCTGTGACACACAACTTGACTCCGATCACGCCATAGTGAGTGAACACTTGACAGCTCGTTTCCCCTCAGGCCCTTCCGAGTCATTCGAAAAACTACCACAGCTCAGCGGTATCAAGCTAAGCAGCCCAACAACTCTCCACAATAAACCAATACCACATTGGTATTGAGCAAGTGGATGAAGCGTGGCAAAATGAGAAAGGAGCTATGTGATCGGCCTTCGGTGCTGTCTATCCGACTTCTCCGATGCGACCACAGGACGGCTGGATGTCGTCGAGATCGCTCACCATGACTGATGTCAGGAAATCAATACCAGCAGACAACCGGTACGACGGCGCACGCAAATCCTTCAAACGCCAAACAGTAAAGAGCTCAAGGAAAGACCGGGAGTTCTGATGAACATCGAAAGCTTTTTCTACAGGAAACAACCATGCCCTAGAGCAACTGATAAGATTCATTGGCCCTAGGAAAGTAATGTTCAGTGGAACTCACAAAAACACCGGCTTCAAAGATGGGCCGACCACTTCGAAGAACAGTTTAGCTGGCCTCCTGCAACATAGCCCGTGAAGATAGTGCGGACGGGCGAATGGAGTGTAAAGTTTGATTGCTCGCTGAAAGATGGAATGAAGTACGATATATCCGTACTGGAACGTGAAAAGACATCGGGACCAGATAGTCTGCAACCAGCCTCCTTCAAAGAAAGCAGAGAATCCCTGATGACCCAACTGACGAAGATTATTTGTGCTATTTGGGACGAATAGAAAGTGCCTGAAGAACGGGACAGTCAATCCTATCTACGAAAAAGGGGACGCGAACGTTGTGTGAAAAAATCGTTTAGCTGCAGCACCCTTTCAGCGCCTAACTGCCATGCTACCAGAAGGAAGCACGAGGGATGGAATAATGCCAGGTCGCCCAATCCTAGGCAGGGAAAGTTGGGAGGCAGAGGTCAGGTTCGAACCACGAACCTTCCGGTCAGTAAATTCGCGCACTAACCACAGAACCATCGCACCCTCGATAGTTTCCTCTGGCCTTATCCTTGGACGGTTGACTGCACATAGGGAGAGGCAGATCCGCGAAAACGAAGCCGGGTTCCGTCCTGCAAGGAGATGCTTCCATCAAATATTCAACCTCCGACAGATTCTGGAACAGGACTGCTTCGAGCAACCAACAATAGTTGTGTTCCTTGATTCGAAACCTATCCTTGACTCTGTGGACCGTCAGGCACTATGGCAGTGCCTACGGACCATGCGTGGGTTTGTGTCAGCAAATCTGTAACGAGGCAATTGGAAAGCGAGTTCTCGGTTGTGTAACGGGAACTTCTATTGAAGAATGTGTCCAGCACCAGAAGCTGCGTTAGTTAGACAATGCATCGCATGTGTCTAACCATCGTTTGCCCGGCGGTGTCCTTCACGCCCAATTCAGAATGGCTAAAGCAGAGAGGTGGCCAATCCTTGACCCGGAAGAGGGGTATGAAAGAGATTACGGAACGTTTAGGTGTTGTTTGTGCTAGTCTTTCATGTTCGATAACGCTTGATCCCTATTCCGCCTGGTTGGAGATGCTGCAAGATACGGCTGATAGTCGATGGTGTTCGTGTTGTTAGTTTCTATCCAGATTGCCTGGATGAGTGTCTGGAGGCTTATGCACCTCGGAATGATTGCAGTAAGGTAGCACTAAGCCCCATCCCTGTCCACCTTTATTCTTTTCTTCACACTAAGGCTTTCAAATAAATCACGATTGTGCAGCAGCGAGGATGATGATTTCTTTTAGCGCCGGTAGCTAAGTGTAGCGAGACTCGCCGATACTCCATCCTGATAAGTGGGCCACGCCAACAGAACTCAAACTCAAAAGTGTCCCTTTTATGCTAAACCATACCTACCTATATGTTTGCATCGGTGTTTCACAACATAGCACCTAGCACCGACATAGCACCCTCACACGACCGTGTTAGTGGAGTAGCGATGTTTAGGACCCGCCATCGAGAAATTTGTCTTTCATCGGACATATCAAGCTGTTGGTAGATGGGTGATTTAAAAGAGCTTGCACAAGAAAGTATTACATCTTCTTACACGGTATGCTGGTGAGTCCAATGTATCTGTACCTGCTGGGAGATACATGGTTCCCAGATTTGTAGACTGCCATGACTATCTTTCAGAAGCAGAGAGCGGGTCTTCTTCGTTGGAAGACTGATAAACGTCAGGTAGAGATGTTTTTCCAGCCTGGGAAAGTTTCCTCCAAGATGCCTGGATGGGCCTTATCTGGCCCCAACACGCTGAAGTATTTTGTCCTTTGCGAAAGTTGACAAATCATGATTGTACGGCGCCGAAGCATCAGCGTTGAACACCAAGCGTCCACTGTAGTCATTTAACACCTGTCACGCTATGCAGACATCAGTGATCGAGTATCTGGGGGCGTTTGGGGTTTTCAGATCAAAAGGACCAAGTTTTACAGCCATAATGTGGGACTATTCCCAAGGAGGCTTTGTAAGCACGATCGTGCTTACGAATACCCTTGGGGTTAAAAGCATCGATGCTTTTAACCCCAAGGGTATTCGTTCTTGGCGACAAACTGGCAAATTTTTTGCTCTCGCATTGGTGGTGCCTACGGTCACGGCTTACGCAGCCGCCAAGATAAATGCACCTGTCAATCTATCAGCCGAAGCCCTCCCAGGCTACCGACGAATGATGGAATTTCCCCTTCATACTCCCTCTGCCTCAGCGGCGGATCGCAAAGCAAGAACCCGGGTGATATAAATCTATCACGATATGTGTCCTGTGCACCAAATTCCACCGAAGAAATTATGAAAACTCACTGTTGTGTGCACACTGGAAGCGTCATCGCGCGCACCAGCTGATTGAACGCGGCCACCATTCTTTACTGACGTCGCTTCTTCTCCCTCCACTGTTTGTAAGAATTAAGTTACTTGTAAGAACTCACTTTTTGCCCGAAATTTCGCTGACACACCAAATCTCGGGATTGACGTCATGACCCGGGGTCCACACTGGGTGCAAACGTCGAGGTTGTGAGACCTTGGAAATCCAGTGGTTTGATTGGCTACGGTTTGGCTATAGCTAGTTTGACCGCAGGATCACGGATTAACGGGTTGACACACAGGACCGAAGGTCTATTGCGAACTTACCGAGTCGCGTTTCTTCTTGCCGTTCAATGACTTCCATCCAGCCGGAAGGCGCAAGCAAAAAAGGCTGAAGCACTTCTTTTCAACTTCCTAGGGCGCGGTAGTAAGCATGACTTCGTGAGAACTCACATACGAAAGCGTCGGGGTGCAGGGTTACGTCTCTCTTGCGTCCTGAGTAGAAAAACCGGTTTGCGTATTGAAAAAGCGGTCTGACTTGGGTCGAAATGAGCGTCTGGAAGCACTTCGGCAGAATGTTGAGCCGAATCATCCGTAACACGACGAGTGTCTTTTGAGCCAGCATTTAATGGTAAAACGAGGAGGGCATGTTTGAGGAGAGCCAGATATATAAATTATTTCCGATACCTGTCCTCTTCTGCCCCATTATCACCATGAACGACGTGAGCCAACGCATTCGCTGAATCCCCTTCAAGCGACATGTGGACGCACTTCTCGTCACTCAGAGTAGCCAGCGGCTAGACGCTCAATGTATTTTTCTGAAAACGCCCTGCGGGCGAAATAAAAACTTTAACGTCAAAATGTTGCACTTCTTTGCATATATGCGTAGACTGAAAACCCCCCTAATCTGTCGTCATTTTTTGCGATTTGTTTTAATCGATGTCATTTGAAAATTATTGGCGCACATTCGCCTTTGAACTTCGTCTGCTATG
>NW_008751745.1:1520997-1530059 GCF_000715545.1 Opisthorchis viverrini
AAAAAAAGTCCGCGAAGCACCAGCTATTCAGTGCGGTTTTGTCTATGGAGGCAAAGGAACCAACTGACAGTGACCTCTTATTTTCTGGTACGCAACCACAAACTGTCAAAGTTTCTTTACGATCGGCTTCCAGTCAATCGACGCCTAACCGAAAACGAGTTGGGCACATGCCAGGGCCTGCTGAGATATGGAACACCGTCATCTGTGGTGCCGCAGTTTGTGGCGGATGAATTCGGAAAGATTCTTACAATTAAGGATATACACAACTACCGCCGGAAGTGTCGACCGGCTATGTTGCGTAGGTGCCGAATGGTTGGGTTTTAATATATCACATGATATGCCTTCGGTTCTGGCAAAACTTTGAGAGACCGGACGCGTGTCAGGGAGAGGGAGGTCACCGTACCCACATATGTTTCTCCCGATGGCAGCAGATAGCGTTATTCCGACTTTTTCCCTACGTAGTGAATGTGGACGGGACACATGCAGCAAACCGCCTTGGTTAAGTTATTTTAAAGCATCTAATATTCGGTATTTAGATATAAACTATACACATTCTTGATAACGGACGGCATGGCAACCGGGCGTCCGGTTATGTATGCGTTCGTAGAGAGCGAGCAGTTTGCTCCCACGCGTAAACTGTTCGGCTTGTTCAATGAAATGATGGACGAAGCGTATCCGGTCAGGACCTTCGTAATGGACAAGTTGGCGGCGCAACTGCGTGCGGCAAGAGTCGTGTTCGGCTGTGACATTATACTTTGCTACTTTCATGTCCGCAAAGCCATCAGGAAGCACGTATGTATCATTTAATATCCATGTATTTTTGGTCATAGACATATTCTGCGAACAGCCGGCACATATTTCACCGCATGGCTCGCCTGGACAATGCTGTACAGTAGGTTTTATGTTCATCATATTACAAGCACACAGATTCCGACAAGATCTACAGCTTTTGCGCCGAACCGACCTCCGATTTCTCTCCTATCTTACGGCTCGCTGGTTGTATATCACCCGTCGTCTCCGAAAAGTTTCTGTTAATGAGGTCCTATGCAATTCATTTAAGTCTCGTATTTCTTGAGGGGTGCAGTAAACAGGCATGCAAAATAACCGCTGACGATGGCATTACGTGAACGTGCATCTACGACAGCATGGTCGCTGCAGTGAATTTTGAGGTAAATATCTCTACCTGTTTGTCGGCCGCCTGCCTTATGGTGATATTTCGATAACCTGAATTATATCTTCCTCTCATTTCAGGACTTCAACGGCCAAATGAACGCTCCTCACGAAGAAGAAAATGCGCCTCACAGAAGGACATGTAAACTTCAGAACAACCAATATATCTCAAAACTTGAAGACGTCCATTTTGAGCCTTTTCTCCGTTACCGATGGAGGGATTAGTTAGGCACCGATAAGCTGATCAGTATCGTTACCATATTCTTGGAAATAATTTCGTAAAACGCCTAAATACGAACAAATTAGTACTTTCCGTGCATACGAAACAGTTATCGATCCCTCCCGTGCTATAAATAGGCAAGTTTTTGTGGAGTGGCCAATCTAGGCAAGGGGTTGTTGCCAAATCTCAGAGGCCAGACTCCTCAGTAATGTGCAACTATTCAAGCGACTATTCTTCCCCCCGTTAACCAAGAACTGCAAAACACACCGTACTATACCGCATGCGATCCACTTCGCCGACATTTTCAGGCCAAAAACATATTCTTCCTCCCGTAAACCAACAACCAACAACCGTACTATACCGCATGCGATACACTTCGCCGACATTTTCAGGCCAAAAACACCATTAACAATAATAAGCGTATTTTCCAACGTGTAGGTAACACATTGATTGATATGTCGTAAAGATGTTACAATTCGAACCAGGCGGCTAATAGCACAAAAGTGGAAACAAAAAAGGAGCTAGGGTTGTTGAATGCTAATGAATCGTAAATTGTGGAGAACAAATAGCAGGACTTAAGGTGGGATCTTGAGCACCACTGTCCTCCATCAGCTGGAAGGGATGCTGGCAAAATATATGGGACAGCAACTGAGCGGCTTTCAGCGTCCTTTAGCCTTGTACATGGGGTGGATATTTGCGGATTTCTAACAGGAAAGAAGGATAAGGTATGTGGAATCGAATAGAATAGGTTTGGTACATAAGTACAGGGATATTGGCGGACACCCCAGAAATGTTGGACATAGTCTCGCCGGGTCTCCTGAGGTCCACCCGGTCAAAGTCGGCAGACTTATTAAATGTCGAGCTTTGTCGAGTGTGGTGGGGTAGCTTGGTTGGGTTCAAACCCGGTAAAATTTAGGCTGGTAAGATAAAGTTTAAGAAGGTCAGGATGCATTTCTGTTGGCATGTGGTTTTCTCCTCCCAAAGCTGATGAGGGTTGGTCTGAACTTGTACGGGTTGACTACTGTTTAGGCCATGTCCGTCCTTGGACTCAGAAAATAAGCCCGAGTAAAATTTGGACCCGATAAAATTTTGGCCTTATCCTGCTTTCGGACAAATGTGTGGGGAGCCAAACTATTTCATCCGTTAGGTTGCCTATGAGCTTAGGCGGTTGTAGATTTCTGATGGGCTTGTAGTTTCGAGAAGTACCTGCCCTCACCTTGTCAGTGGACAGCTAACGAGATACAGCTGATGTCACTAAAAAACTCCTCATTTCTAACTGTCTACCTTTTTGATGTTATAGCAGTCGGGTTTATGAGGGGTTTTCGCAGTTGGCGAAGACTCAGAAAGGATTAGCAGGCTCACCATACCTGGTGGCGAAATAGTGGCATCATCTTGCACGTGACCCTCACCAGGAAGATAAGCTCCAGAAAGCCTGGTTGATAGTCATTGCAGGACCAGGTTGAGCTGGTTTGGTGCTGATACCACTAATATGGGCTGACCATCTTTGTGGAAGGAAGCGGCAAAGCCCGGTCCAGCAGAGTCCAGGGTGCCTCGGCAAGGAAATTGCCTTGCATTCGTTCAGAAAAATTGGCTTGGGATGCACATCTTTTTCGTTGGTAAATGAGGAGACGATTACGGAGTGCTGTAATTAGTGAACCGCTTACCCAAAACCTCAGCTTAAGTGATAGTACATCATTACATCCAGGTGAAGAGGGATAGCTTTGCAATTACGGAAGGGACGAGCCCGGGCACACACGAGCCTAGGAAGATGTGGCGTTTAAAGAAACGCGTATCGTTGCCCTGAAGGTTAGTTTCTGCACCCAATTCATCTATATTAAACCAAGATTAAGCAATCAATTTGAAATGAAGGAACGCAATTGCCAAAACCGTCTCTAAAAAGGGGACGCATTTTGTCTGCTTGTGCCGATCGTATGGGCACACTGTAGCACTCTCCAATATTTTAGACTGGTCCAATTTTGGAGACACGAAGTGTATCTTGGGTTTTCAGGAGAATATTCCGGCGGGTTGAGGGTAGACGGCCGCTTAATTAGGGTAAGTTTGAAGCGAGAGGAGAGAAGAGATAGGAGTGATGGTTTCAGCTCCGGGTTGATCGAGGGTGGTAAATGGTGGATGAAGGATAGGAGATGAGAAATTGATCATACGGGGAGGACAAAAGTGGGCGTCAGGTGATGGTGATGGTGGGAAACACACAGAAAAACATCGACGAGCCCATTATGACGGTAGAATGACGAATGTGCTACCAGTGATATGAACGGCAGTTCGTAGGAAGTTTACATCGAGGGCGTGTACGGAATCCCGCGTGATTGTGACGGGGATTTCTTGTGTTTCGAGAGGTTTATGGACCAGGAACTTCAAGTTTTAATTCGTTTTGGCGGGAGTCGGATGCGTTTGTCTTGCGACGCATGATGTTTTCTCCCGCCCCGTTTGGTCATTTAATTGGGCCATAATGTCTGGGAGTTTACCAATAAATGTGGAGAGATGACAGGCTGCTTGCGCCGCTAGAGCTGCGCTACGTAAAAATTCCCACGAAGTGTTTTGTTTTAGGTGTATGACTGGCGTACAAAGAAGGCGGATACATATTTTTAGATTTGAGTTAATCAGGGACGTGTAGGGCGACAGGGGTCTACGGATTACACTGATTTGTGCAGAGCTGCGCTTAACCTTAGCCCCTAGAGCATGGTAAGCTCATGATTATGGAGATTCCGTTGTAAGCGGGTTGAAGGACATGGTGAGCCTGCGCAGCTTCGTCTCCCGTTGTTGTTGAGGCGGCGACGATTGGGCGGTGGATAACGAGTTAAGCCATCCTTAAAAACCCATGCCGTTTCCGCTACCATTGGATAAGTGAGTATGGGCACTAGTAGGTGTAAACCTGTTTGCCATAAGTCTGGTATTTGCTGGACTGAAATGGGGGCCCCGAACAATGACGTTTCTTCTGCACCAATAAGTGTGGGTGCTGCTCATCTCCAAAATATGTAAATTCGAGGCAGTGAGAGTTCTGTGCAGGTTTTCTCAGGCATACTATCCAAAATAACCAGGGCAAAGTGCCGTTAGTTGAGTCATGTGTTACGTCATGTTCTCCTTTAGAGTGTAGAGTACCTTTAGGCCATGCGGAGTTGATATTGTTCTTCGCAATGTCTGATGTGAATCAGTCAAAGTCGCCATAAGAGGGTCTCGGGGGTGTGTTGGGCAGTGTAGGATTAGGATGCGATTGAGCAGGATGGAGCCAACGGTCAATTGGGCAGGATTTAAGTGGACATAGTGGTGGACTGCAAAGATACATACCACAAAAAGTACTCGCGGGTTGGTATCAGTGGGCATTCGTCAGAGAGCTCGATGCACATTTCGTGGTACCGCCCCTAGCAATCGCCCAATTCAGCCTCGCACTTGCAGAATCTCTGTCGGATACAGCGATCAGATTCAATTTTTCCAATGCAGGGTTGGATGATAAAATAGGAGGGCAAGGGTGGGATGTGGATGAGCACAACAGGGTGGTAAAAATCAAAGAACGCTTCCTAGACCTGAGTTAAGGGAATGCTAAAATAATACTTCTCTGCTTTCCTCGAGTGCAAAGTATGATTCGTGGGCGGCGGTGCACAAGAAAATAAGAAGTTAGAAGGAAATTTGCGGAACGCGTGCAAGGGGGAAAATCAAAACAGATTTCAAACGTCTTGTGCAGAGTTCAGTTCATTTTGTCAAAACCCACGAACGACTTGTGATGTCGTGCTCGCGATCCTCACATTCGTGCCCATAACTCTGGTGTCAGACGCGACGTGCTACTGCTATCCACAAAATAATGGAATAAACAGGCAGAAGAGATACCGAGGTAGCCGCACGGTGGTCAGCAGTTATAGGTTGAAAGATATGCACGATGTCATCGATGGTGGAAGCCGAGTCGACTCCTTCATCGACCCCAAACGTTGCAAGTCGGATTCTGCGCCGAGCACGTCATGAGAATCAACTTCGAGTAGTAAATTATAAGCCGCAGCGTAACCAAGCCGCATGGGACATCGAACAATCTGAGCCTAATTTCGGCTTCAGGGTACATGCTGGGCCTCTCTAGCAGATCTCAGACCAACATGCTGAGGCCCCCCGGGATATCACCAAAAAGACAACTACAAGTCAAGTTCAATCTGTGTTCCGATGGGAGTCCTCAAGAAGGTGCCCAGAAGGTATACCAACAAACGCATAAATAACCCGAGGAATATTAAAGAGGAAAATCATCTGCAATAACTCGATGGACGCGATCCAAGGACTTTCGATAATAATAATATTAATAATAATAAGGTTTATTCCCAACTTGCTGGTGGCATACCCTCTGGCATGTTCATAGTCTTACAGTCAGAATGGAGCATGACTGAGTGATTTGTGGGGGTGCGGATTGTACAAAAAGAGGACAATGTCACAAACAGTGGGGGATACCCGATGAAATGGTAATAATAGGTTATTTCCCATCGAGTTGGGAACAATGGGCATGAGGTCCGACTAGTTCAAAGACAGTCAGGTGGCATGAACTAAAACTGAAAACAATTGCTGGCCACGGGCGACCTTGGGCGGCTAGGTAAATGGCCGGAGTCACAACGAGCAAAAGTGGAGGCGGGGATGGGATAATTCAAATTGGGAGCACATGGCAATTTTTGTCACAAAAATGTGGCTTAATATGTGAGTAAGCAAACTCACTGGTTGCACTGTTGTAGGGAAGTCAGGTGCAGGGGGATACGTTGAATGGGAGCAAGTTGCTAATATATAGGGCGACCTGAACTCCGTATACGGGTTTGAACTTGTGCAAAGGGTAAGCCGAAATTGCAGCAGAAAAACCAGACTAGCCAAATTTGAACGAAAATTGATTTGGTATGGAAGAGCTCATCCCAGAGACGCGGCCGGATAGCAACTGCTCGAAGTTGTGGCTACAGGCTTGAGTAGGCGAGGGGTTTCGGTCGAGATTCTGGAGATAATGGTTGCGGGAGTGCCATCTCACTGGGTATGACAGTGCCATGCCATCATCGCACTGAAATGCTTCGGTTTATGGACAGTCCCGTAACGGTCGCCGATGGTCGGAGAAGGGATTCGCATGTCCGTGGCAGCAGGTTCTGAGTGAGGCGGAGATTGGCGCAGGGAATCATGCAGATGTAGGCTCACGGATAATTTCCGTTTTGTCGGAGGACGTGTGAGTGTAGACCGGGTACCAGCCAGTTTGAATGAATAACAGTTCTAAGGGGCGTTTGGACAACTGCAGTCGAGGATTGAAGCTTGGGAAGAGGGGCGACGAGAAATCACGTGCTATACGTAGGTTCAGTTTGACAACTGCTCTGTTTATCCGGCACCAAGGCTAATTCAATGCTGCAGAATATGTTCATTTGGCCGAAGATGCTCTTCACCCATCTTCCTCAATTTGCACAGCACTGGGGCTGTCCGTGTTGAACCCTCCAATACGAATGCTGAAATAAACGAGGTTTTGGGGTTCATGAAGCTGCTGTGGCACATCCAAAAATCTCATACCTCTTTTCATCTTAAATAAGCGCTGCTGAGTCAGCAGAACTAATAGTCCTTTTTGCGAAAAGTATCCAGGAAGTAATGGCACGTCTGGTGGTATCTTTTGTGAGATATGTTTGGCGAGAATGTCACCGATAATGGTGCAAGCTTCACAAAACTGGAAACGAAATAACTGCCAAAACTCTGCTATTTACTCACCAAGGGAAGAAAGTGAAAAAGCTGATGAACGACGAATCTTTGGTCTGAAATGCTGCCAACATATGACGAACTCGTGAGCCATAGACCTGGCCCACTAGACCAACTAGCCAAGGACGCCAGCTGGTTTACAGCAGGACTATTCGGTCAGCCGCTTGCTCCACTCGATGTTCGCGAATCGGAATAGATTTCTGAAAAATGTTGGTTCGAGGTTACAATTTTATATTTTAAAAAGTTTGTGTTTACTGGGTCGTCCCGTGAATTCTTCATTGGGTTTATTTGTTTGAGTGAACAAATCTTCACTGTCATCAGTCACTTCCAGTTGTAAAAACCGCGTAGAAGGGCATTACGATATCGCGACTTGAGGAAAATGTGAATTTCTCATAGTTGGCAAAATTTCAAATTAGTTTTTTAACTGGAACTTGCTAGAGCCCATGCTGCACCCGTGGACGCAAAATATGTGCGGCTCACTCCAACTAAATTCGGCCTTAGATCTACCTGATCAGGGATAGCATGAGTATCGGACGTCCGGTTATGCATTTATTCGTGTGAAGTTTGCTTCTACGCATAACTGTTTGGCACGTTCAGAGAAATGGTGGGCGAATAATATCCCATGAATTCTTTGCGACGGACAAGCTGGCCACAAATGCGGAAGGTCAGAGTCGTGTTTGGCTGCAACATTATTTTGTGTTATTTTCACATCAACGAAGTAATCGGGAAAAACGTACGAATTATTTATCATTCATGTATTCTTGTCACGGACACAGTAGGCGAACAGCCTGCGCATATTCTACCGTATGACTCGCGTGGATGATGTCGCCCACTGGGTTCCCTGAATATCCCAGGGAATTCAGATGTCAGTTGTTGCTTATGACACGGTGGTTCTGGCACATTTGCTTGTTACAATGAGGACGTTTGTTGTTTACCAACGTGTTAGCATCAGTTATCAACATCTGGAAGACACGTTCCCCCAACCTCCAAAATTTATCCGGCAGCAATGAATGAGTCTTCCGTGATGATAACATGAAATGGAAACTATTGAGGCCTGTGAACACATACTTCGGTATTCGACAAATAAGACAGACAAAAACAGAACAGACACTTCGGTTGGAAAACAAAACCCTCCATCCTTTGATATTAAACTTTGCAATAATTATTGCATCACTCAGGCAATCACATGAGAGTTCGACTCCGGGTGGAATTTAGATCACTGAGTCGAAACCAACAGACTGGAAGGGGTGAAATCCGAGCTTTCTGCGGCATCCAGTGCACTGTTTGTGATGTTTCTACCCCTGTACCTAGCTAATAATGCCCCTTATCACAAAATCGCAAAGAAACTCAGACCTGACCGCGGCGCTCAGACATAGTAAACGACAAATGATAACTAGCCTACTTTTTGGTAACTTGCAGTTATCTACCAATAGTATCAATGTTGCTATCACCCCTAGTCAAGAGAAGAACCAACCCAACTTATTACAAACTTCGGCAAGCTCGAAGACATAGGGCTTTTGTACTGTGAAACAAGATATTTTGCAGGCTGCGTGTAAACCTGGAAATGAGATCGAAATTGATCTCAATATCTGCAACAGCATTTCACGAGCTTCTCCGTTGAGATCATCGGCATCAGGCTTGTTTCTGTGGAACTCTCTCAGTGAAGATTAAGCCAAAGATTCTGACGCATCTGTCATACATTATTATCTTTTTATCTATAATAGAATACTTAGTGTGTTCAAGCAGAACCTCGGATGCTGCAGATCACTTTCACCATGTTATATTTGAAATCAACAGTCGAAAAGTAGAAACTTTTCAGATGTGAAATTTCTTCAAAAAATACCCAGGGGAATCAAGGTTCAACCGCGGTAAACAAGCAGTGTTCCACATCATTTGACGTTTCTGAAGTCCCGAACTGCCAAACTGGCTGCGAATGGTGGCGATTCCCTCGAATTTATTGAAGCAAAGAAGCGTC
>NW_008751745.1:1530609-1534638 GCF_000715545.1 Opisthorchis viverrini
CAGATCGCCTGAGTGAATGTCTGGAGGTGTAGGCACCTCGGAATGATTGTAGTAAGCTAGCACTAAGTCCCTTCCCCGTCCACCTTTACTCTTTCGTTTACAATAAGGCTTTCAAATAAATCATGGTTGTACGGCAGTGAAGCATCAGTGTTGAACACCGATGTCATGCTGTCGATGATGATGATGATGCTGGTAATGGTTTTTATACTTCTTTGCCAAGCAATTGTTTGACCGCCTCTGACTCGTTTGTACCTTCCACGTGGTTGTGCGAAAAGAACCCTTTGGAGCATATGCAGCACGTGGCCAAGTCAGCGCAACCTATGTAGCGTGATGAGTTCATCTATCGAGGGTGAGATATTTCTTACGAATACCATTCGACGTACTTCAGGAAAGATAAAGCATGTGAAAGGGAGAGAAGTGAGGCGTCAGCAGCAGCCTGTTTCCGCTTACCCGTCTTTGTGTGCAGCAAGTAAGGCGACCCGGCTGATGGCACCACGCGACGGCCACTGTGGCATAAGTTTATTTAGAAGTGTGCAGTTCATTGTATTAGGTGGGCTGGGATACTTCCAGAGCGGCCACACCTAGATAGAACAATTAGGGTCTTTAACCAACACCTCTGGTTTAAAAGCCTAACCGCAAGGCAGGCCGAGACTGCAGGTAAATTACCATCTTTACGGAACACGTGGCCACACATGTTTCAAACCTCAACCCGGAGGACTATATTGTGTTCGCCAGACCTCTAACAATTGAACAAACTGGTATCAGAGACTGCGAGTGTCGCGCGGATACCCCCTCCAGTATAGCTCAGCAAGTCGCCGAGGTACACAAACTGTCACACCACGGTAAAGTCCAGTCTCTTCGTATTGTCTTGCTGAGCGATAATGCAAATCAGTATCAGTACCTTGGCTTCCAGCTCCGCCCACTATGGTATATCACGGGCACGGTAGCTTTACACAATCATTTACGGAGACAAAGGGAAATTATTACAAATGTATATATAGGGTAATCACAGTTGCTTCGCAAGGTCGCGCCAGCACCTCCGTGAAGGGGTAATAAGCGTCGAATCAAAGATGCTGGATCCGGATTGGCTGGCATTCTGACCAATCAGGGCATGACTTCATTGGTCTATGTCCTGCGTGTGACACCCGTCCGAATGATGTGATGCTTGGTTATTAGGGACAGCTTGCCCCTGGACACCACCTGACTGACATCAGTGGCATTAGGGCGTGGGGTTTCTTTGATGACTGCCTGAGTGTTTGGAAGGGCGGGTACCTCAAAATGCTGGATGTATACTGGCACCATGTTAATCATATCATTTTTTTCACGGATTCACGGATTGATACACAGGATCGAGGTAAATGGTAAATATAATTAGATAAGCTTCGCGGCAGTGAAGCACAGGCGGTAACGGTGGTGTTGCGGTCTTTGATGATGAAAACTTGTAATAACTAATTTCGAGCACATGAGAATATGGTATGGACGTATGGCTGAAATTCCTGCATGACTTATTTGTTGGCATCCAGCGTTGATTTTTGGGATCCTGAAAGGACTGCAAGCACCTGTGTCAGTTTCCGGCCATTGACGACAATACATTGGAAGGAACTACCGATGATATCACGTTTTAATTTTTCTTCAAGGTAGGCTACATAGTTGACTGCCCAGTGGCGAACAATCCCCCCGAAGAGGAGTTAGTCGGGGAAGAAACGTTGCAAAGGCAATGTATCCAGGGGACAAACACTTCGAGGCAACTAACTTGAGTGGGTTGTTCAAAATAAGTTCTAGTAGATTATTCCTCAGGCCTTGTGTGTTGGTGTACGAGAAGTATACTTCCCTGCCAGTGCCATCCAAATGGACTTACGCGCTGAAAAGCATTGGCCGTTGGAATGGCACCTTCCTCTGAATGACGAAAAGTGCGTCCATGTGTCGTTTGGAGGGGATTCAGCGAATGCCTTTGTTGTGCATGGTGAGAAAGGACCAGAAAACATCATGAGGATAGATGCCAAAAAAGATTTGGGCATCTGGGTCTCCTCAAACTTGTCCTTACCACTGCACCGTGAGAAATCGGCCCAAAAGGCATTCGTCATTTTACGGATGATCCGACGCACCTTCTCCCGTATTACTCGCGTGAACTTCCAAATACTCTATGGGGCCTACGTCAGATAGCTCCTGAAACACGCCAAGCGAGTTGTCCATTCATGACGCACGAAAGACGTCAGTCTCATTGAGCGTGTCCAGCGGGCCGCCACTAGGATGGTCGCCGGCCTCAAATCCGTGGACTAAGAAACGCGTCTCGCGATGCTTGATCTCTTTCCCCTGGAGTACGTCGCCGCCGAGGGGACCTAATCCTTACTTACGCCCTGTTTGAACAAAGCTTGGCAAACAGGTTTTTTACCGTTGACCCAGCAAACACCAGGCGAGGACATAGTAAGAAAATTTTCAAGCTCAGGGCACACATATTAATTAGACAAAACTTTTTTTCATTTCGGGTAGTAGCTGCGTGGAATGACCTTCCTCCGACGGTTGTACACGCTCCTTCTCGAACCCAATTTAAAGCACTATTAGACATTTATTTATGCGAATCCTCGCGCTGGCGAGCATACTGCCCCGCGCTGAGAACATAAAGAGCAGTGCTGCACCCTTTTTCACTTGTGCCTTTCAGGTGAACGACGGCCGCTGAGCGACAAGAATAAAACCGGCCCCGAAAACTTGAGCAAAAGCCTCGATCCTGGATGTCAATCCGTGAGTCCTTGAATCCTGTATCCGTGAATTCTCCCGCTAGTAGTCATGGTGGATTTCGCTGTATTAGAGAAACTCGAATCCTGTATCCGTGTATTCTCCCGCTAGTATTCATGGTGGATTTCGCTGTATTAGAGAAACTGTCGCTCCACACTTCATTAGGAGATGAGCGTTTATGTTTATGACAGTCACATTCTGTTGCTCTGCATGCACGAGCCTGGGATACTGTGGCGTTGACAAATTCCAACAACAAATCATGATTCGATTTCGGGTGTAATATGTCGGCGACCAAGGCATCAAGCTTCCAGAACGTCCGTTGGCATGTGCTCCATTATACTCAAAATTAGTACTCGTCCACTTTTATTCCTTTCTTGACAATAAAACTTCGAAATAAATCACGGTTGCACGGCAGCGAAACATCACTATTGAGCACTGACATCATGCTGTCGACGCTCCTTTGGTTCGATAAGTTCGAGTGAATCGCCACCATTCGCAGCCAGTTTGGCAGTTCGGGACTTCAGAAACGTCAAATGATGTGGAACACTGCTTGTTTACCGCGGTTGAACCTTGATTCCCCTGGGTATTTTTGAAGAAATTTCACATCTGAAAAGATTCTACTTTTCGACCGTTGATTTCAAATATAACATGGTGAAAGTGATCTGCAGCATCCGAGGTTCTGCTTGAACACACTAAGTATTCTATTATAGATAAAAAGATAATAATGTATGACAGATGCGTCAGAATCTTTGGCTTAATCTTCACTGAGAGAGTTCCACAGAAACAAGCCTGATGCCGATGATCGTCTTGCAACTTTATCTCAACGGAGAAGCTCGTGAAATGCTGTTGCAGATATTGAGATCAATTTCGATCTCATTTCCAGGTTTACACGCAGCCTGCAAAATATCTTGTTTCACAGTACAAAAGCCCTATGTCTTCGAGCTTGCCGAAGTTTTTAATAAGTTGGGTTGGTTCTTCTCGTGACTAGGGGTGATAGCAACATTGATACTATTTGTAGATAACTGCAAGTTACCAAAAAGTCGGCTAGTTATCATTTGTCGTTTACTATGTCTGAGCGCCGCGGTCAGGTCTGAGTTTCTTTGCGATTTTGTGATAAGGGGCATTATTAGCTAGGTACAGGGGTAGAAACATCACAAACAGTGCACTGGATGCCGCAGAAAGCTCGGATTTCACCCCTTCCAGTCTGTTGGTTTCGACTCAGTGATCTAAATTCCACCCGGAGTCGAACTCTCATGTGATTGCCTGAGTGATGCAATAATTATTGCAAAGTTTAAT
>NW_008751745.1:1538644-1542667 GCF_000715545.1 Opisthorchis viverrini
CGCTTGGCATTGATGTGTGCTGTGTATCAAAAGCAACAACTCAAGATGCAAGCACAGTGGTTGGGCTAACCGCCCCATCACTTTCCACTCGCTTACGGCTGCGCACCTCTGGTAATCCGGAGGCTGCCGCAGAGTTGGTATCGTCCTAAGTCACTGGGTGGAAGCATCCTTGCTTGACTGGATACCTGTTGGTAGTCGTTTCTGTGCGGCTCTTCGGGCATCGTCTATAAAGGAGTCTCACACGTGGGAAGTTGATCGATTTATGTTTATCCTGTCTACTTACGCCTCAACTGACTGTAGGTTCGACGCCGTCAATGACAAGTTTTACGACGCCTTGAATGTCCTGTTGAGGCGAGCTAAAAGTCCAGATATCGTGGTGGTTGTCGGAGATATGAATGCACAAGCGGAGAAGTTTAGCGTGTCTGAGACTCAATTAGATCAACTTAGATTGGATTCGGTACGTACGGACAATGGTGAACTATTGCTGCTCGCGGACTGTTTTTATGCAGTACCAAGTTCCGAAATATCCGAAGTCATTTGCCACATGGCGTTCTCCAACGGCATGTCGGCCACGAATTCAAATCAGCCACATTGCCGTCAGTTACCGATGGCGTGGATCAATAGCTGACTGCCGGTCGTTTTGGATTGTGGATTACGAACACTCACTAATCCGGAGTCACTTCTTCCCGCGTTTTCCTGATCCGTGTAAGGCGCAAACAGATCTGATAGCAACCGAGAGACTGGCAGCTCCGAATGTTAGACGAATTTACCAGAACCGACTTCTTGAGTCTCTTCCAAATTCTCCGCCATCAGCTGTGAGCTCATGCTGGGACAGTGCACACTGCACAGTGCTGGGAATTTCACCTGTGGCGCGTCACCACCAGGCCCACTCAAGCACTTGGCATCAGACTTAACGGTAGGACTGCTTAAGTCTCGGAGAAGTATCCCAGTCTGTCGTGAACATTACCTGACACGAATTATCAGACGTCGAGTGACTGAGAGTAAGAGTTGACCGTGAAATCTGGTGGACACGAAAGCCTAAGGAAATGAAGTATATTCAGAAATCCAGGAACGGCCGGAGATCAGCTTAGTTAATATGTGAGATTGGTCCCCGGGATGGAACCATCAAAAATCAGAATGGAACGATCATCCTGAATGAAGAAGAATGCCCCAACCGTTGAGCCGAAAACTTCGAACAACAGTTATAGTGGCCACGAACTACCACTCATCTGGAGTTGACAGCTGACGTAGAGCCCTAGACGGTGAACATGGAGCCCTTCATGGTCTCGGTTTATGACTACATGTGTTCTCTCAAGCGCCAACAAGATTCTTGTCCGCACTGTTCAAGGATGGAGGTAAAATCCTCGGTCAGCGTTTGTCCGATCTGTTTGCTTGCATTTCGGAAAAGGACACTGTCCTAGATAACTGGAGAGAGTCGGTGATAGTGGCCATTTTCAAAAAGGGCTCATAATGGGTGTGGTAACCACAGGGGGATCAGCTTGACCCCGGCTGTAAGAAAACTGTTGATGTCACTTGTCTTCGTCACCTTATGGTCGCTCGTGAAACAGACTCAAGAGCAGCAAGCGAGGTTCCGGCCTGGTAGTTGACCAGCTCTTCTTCCTCCGTCAAATGCTAGAACAACGCCATACTTACAAACGACCCACAATTTTAGTATTCCTGGATTTCTGAGACGCCTTCGACTCAGTTGACCGGTTTGTCCTCCTTAACACGCTTGACGGTCAAAGAATACCCCGAAATTTTGTGAACATGGTACGTTCTTTCTATTCTCGGACTTCCGGTTGTGTGAGAATGTACAAAGCGCTCTCCGAAAGCGTCCTCACACAAAGCGGTGTCCGTCAGGGTTGTCCACTCTCTCCATTCTCAATTAATTTCGTGATCGGTGAGATAACGAGAGGAATGAAGTTCTTCAAAACTCCGGTGTTCAAATAGCCTCTGATGAAAACCTTTTTGTTCTGGAGGGCGAGACGGCTCAGTGGTTAGAGCACGAATTTACTGACCGGAAGTTCCGTTGTTCGAACCCGACTTCTAACTCTCGACTTCCCCTGTCTAGGCCTGGGCGACCTGGCTTCCTCGTGCTTCCTTCTGGTGGCATGGCAGCTAGGCGCCAGAAGGGTGCCACAGCTAAACGACTTTTTATGTTGATCTGGAATATGCAGGCGATATGGTTCTCGTCTTCGAAGAGAAGGCGTAGGTGTTTTTGGATGAACTGAACAAGCCATCCCGTCCTTTGGTATGCACTTCGCATCCAAAGTTTAAGGAGGTGTACGCCACTAACAATCCAATGAGGCAGTCGAAACTGTTTTTCGTAGTTTGGAAGTTGTATTAGTTTTGACTGTAGCGTGACGGGTGCGGTCAATGCACGAATCTGCAAAGCTCGGGTTGCGTTTGCTAGTTTGAGACACCTATAGCGTCAAAGCGGTATACATCTGAATCCCAAGGACGTGTGTATCAGGCTACAGTGTGGGTTGTTTTGTTGCATGGTTGAGTCTTCAGGTGTTCGACAATCGTTGTCTTAGGACCATAGCTCCTGTAGGTTTGTGTCGGCGAATTTGTAACGAGGCAATTGGAAAGCGAGTTCTCGGTTGTGCAACGGGAACTTCTATTGAAGAATGTGTCCAGCACCAGAAGCTGCGTTAGTTAGACAATGCATCGCATGTGTCTAACCATCGTTTGCCCGGCGGTGTCCTTCACGCCCAATTCAGAATGGCTAAAGCAGAGAGGTGGCCAATCCTTGACCCGGAAGAGGGGTATGAAAGAGATTACGAAACGTTTAGGTGTTGTTTGTGCTAGTCCTTCATGTTCGATAACGCTTGATCCCTATTCCGCCTGGTTGGAGATGCTGCAAGATACGGCTGATAGTCGATGGTGTTCGTGTTGTTAGTTTCTATCCAGATTGCCTGGATGAGTGTCTGGAGGCTTATGCACCTCGGAATGATTGCAGTAAGGTAGCACTAAGCCCCTTCCCTGTCCACCTTTATTCTTTTCTTCACACTAAGGCTTTCAAATAAATCACGATTGTGCAGCAGCGAGGATGATGATTTCTTTTAGCGCCGGTAGCTAAGTGTAGCGAGACTCGCCGATACTCCATCCTGATAAGTGGGCCACGCCAACAGAACTCAAACTCAAAAGTGTCCCTTTTATGCTAAACCATACCTACCTATATGTTTGCATCGGTGTTTCACAACATAGCACCTAGCACCGACATAGCACCCTCACACGACCGTGTTAGTGGAGTAGCGATGTTTAGGACTCGCCATCGAGAAACTTGTAATTGGAGACATTGATGCACTTCCGTAACTGGGTTACGGTGACCACGTTTTCCGTGTGTTTAATTATGCGTGTCAGTCGAAAGACTCGAAAATAAAGAAATCGTTCAGCTGTAGTACCCTTTCGGTGCCTAACTGCCATGCCACCCGAAGGTTGCACGAGGGCTGGGATACTGCCAGGTCGCCCAACCCTAGGCAGGGGAAGTTGAGAGGCAGAGTTTGGGTTTGAACCACGGAACTACCGGTTGGTAAATTCGTGCTTTAACCACTTGAGCTATCTCGCCCAATCCAAAGACTCATCAGCTATTCGAACAGTTACGCATTAAGGTAGCCTCCAAAATTACATAAATTCAAAACGATGGACAATGTTTGATAGTTCTACGCCAAATGGGGTCTGTTGGTTGATAGAAGTTGATGGAAGCCTAGTCGGATACCTGACCGAAGACTTCCAGGAAATCCAATGGGTTTCTCCGAATCAGGATGCCCAAATGACTACACCAACGAAATCATGTTTGTTACCATTATATGACTAACCCGAGTTAATCTTGTGGGTGGACGACACTATCCGTCAAAATTGCTTCATAGACTTTAGATGAAACTTGAAGCTCGACATAGCTCAGCAGTCAAGACGCGAGCCTACTGACCGGAGGGCATCGTTCAGCCGTAACACCCTTCCGGTGCCTAGCTGCCATGCCACCCGGAGGAGGCATGAGGGCTGGGATACTGCCAGGTCGCC
>NW_008751745.1:1542679-1582314 GCF_000715545.1 Opisthorchis viverrini
GAGGCAGAGGTCAGGTTCGAGCCACGGAACCTTCCGGTAGTAAATTCGCGCTCTAACCACTTGAGCCATCTCGCCCGGAGGGCACGTGGTTCAAACTCAGCCAACTGCTCCCGTTTAGGATTAGGCAAGCTGACAGCATCTCGACCTGATGCTTCCTTTGAGTGACACAGCAGGTGTGCACCGAAGGCCGGATGATTGGTTGTTGTTTTTGATAGCATATGACCTTTCAGGTGCCACCGATCTCCTGGTCTGGATGACCTAGCACTTGCATTTTTCAATGATGAGGATGAAGTTCTACATCAGCATTCGCCTGTTCCATTTTCCTCCATTTTGTTTAAACGAGACCCTCTTAGAGAACCCAGAATAATCAGCAATAGTGCACGTTTTCTAAAAAGGAACCGGTGGTGGATGCGGTAATCACACGGAGATTAGCTTGACCCCAGTCGTAACGAGACTGTTGGCGCACAACTTGTCCTTCGTCGCCTTACAGTGGTACGTGAAGCACTGACTCGAGAGCAGCAAGCGTTGACGGTATCTTCATACTCCGCTATGTGCTAGGACAACGTCATATGTATTTTAAAAAAATCCACAATTTTAGTGATTCTAGATTCTGAGGGCGTATTCGACTCTGTTAACCTGTTTGTTTTCGTTAACACGCTTACTCAGCTGGGAATGTCTCAGAAGTTTTCCAGTGTAAGTTTCTCGGAGTTGCGGGCCTGTGAGTGTAGACAGGGTTTCCAAGATTTTTGTTCACAAAGTGATGTCCGTCAAAGTGCCCACTCAAATGATGGACGGGATAATGGGGTGAATGTTGGAAGGCCTTCAAAACCTTGATGTTCAAGTAGTTCCTCCAATCTTATTTCGGCATTCTCAACTCTCCTGCGATCCTTTGAAACTTGAGAGCCAAGAGGTTTGTCATTTTGGCATATATGTGCACGTTATCTTTGGCGTCAGAAGCGAATACCAATAAGGTTACTGGGCTCAAGGTAGCTCAGTGGTTAAGGCACGAACTTACTTACCGGAAGGTCCGTGGTTCGAACCCACTCTCGGCGTCTCAACTTCTCTCTAGGCTGAGGTAACCTGGAATTATCTCAGCCCTCATGATTCTTTCGGGTGGTGTGGTGGCTATCTACCGAAAGGGTTTTATTAATGTGCGAGTAATAGTGGGCCCTATTCACTAGATGACCGTGAGAATAGTCTCTCCATATGGCCGTGAAACTTGGCTTCTCCAAAGTGAAGACCTCATGGTCTTCAGCTATTTCATCACCAATGCCTGTGTAATAAAGCGGGCTGTTTTCCCAAGGGGCGCTCATCTTTTTGCAATAAACTCTCACTTCTTTTATTTCCATTTTTTCGGAGTCTTCATTTCCTGTTCTTATGTGTCACTTGAGCGCCAGTTTCCAATGCTAGTATATTTCGGTCCATAATCGTGTTGGTCGTGGTGATGGTGAGATGGCTCAGTGGTTAGATCGCGAATTTACTGACCGTGGTTCGAATCCGACTTCCCCTGTCTAGGCTTGAGCAACCTGACAGTACCTCAGCCATCGTGCTTCTTTAGGGTGACATAGCAGTTGGGAACCGAAAGGATACTACAGCTGAACGATTGGTGGTGAAAAGTGTGAACCTTAAGAAAGGCATTCCAAATTTGCGGAATTTGAAGTCTCCGACGATACAAAGTTCAGCAGTGGTGTTGGGCTGTGTGGTTTGTTCGAAGTGGACATTCAGTATAGAGGAAAGTTGTGTGTTATCATTGACATTGGGTGAGGTAGGACAATCCTGAGCTAAGACTTCGGCGAACAACTGTAGAACTAGTGCATTGAGAAGACAAGGTGGTGGGAACGGGGAAGTTGAAGGCGTGTGAGCCCACTGTTGCCCGATAGTTGTGTTTCACTGAGAAAGAGCAGACGAAGTGGAGGATGATGGGATGTGGTGGATGGATTTAATGTTCCCATTAAGACCGTGGACGTTTCAAAATGGAGCCGTCAATTTGTGACGAGAACACTCGGGTTCCGTTAATTTGTGTTAATTCATGTTTGTTGGGCGAGGGATCGGAATTCCAACCCAGAGGCCTGGAGTGACGGGAGTGATGCCCGTAGTTTGGGTTTTGCTACTTTCAAAGACGCGTAAATCGCCCACCACCATTTACTTATCCACTTGCATTATTATTATTATCATTATATTAACCACAAACTAGCGTGACCACTGTTACACTTTTCTCGTTTTCTTGTCAGGTCCCAATGTGGTTCAGTTGAAGGGCCTATGGACAGCTCCTCTGTCGATAGACTGCAGTTCATTTATGTCAGTCAAATCCCACCAACTTATCATGCATGCCATCTGCGTAACTTCTTCTCACAATATGTTGAATCGTCCAGGTTCACTTGCTTCCACTTTCGACACCGTCCACAAATAGTAGAACCCTCAGAGGACTACGAACTGTCAAGTATTACGCTGATAAAACAGTTGAAGGATAAGACGAGGCGGGATAAACGTCAGTTTTGTGCCTTGTTGACATTACCGGATCGGCTGTCCGATGAATTTATTCGCCGTTACGATAAAACGCACTGGCTTAGTACAGATGCGAAGGAGGATGAAACCCCTTTAGAAGTATGTTGTCGACTACAGATAATTCAGTGGGATAATCATGCGACGGAATTTGCAGGTAAGTTATCCAGTTCTCTTGTTCACACCGACAGCAATACAAGCCCTGCTTGAATTCAAGCCGCCCGGATGGATGCCTCGAGGAAACGTGGGTACACCGACGTCTCATTTTTTCAACCTAATTAAAAACTGCCAACTCGACAGTTCGATAATTTCAAAACTGAAGCTGAATTTCTCCCCGGCTGACAGACGACGCCGTTATGGGGCGGTCCCCTACGATTATAGTGAACCTAATCAGATGGGCTTACTGCCATTCCATGATATATTGCCTGCCGAAGTGCGATCTGGCCATGGCACTCGCATAATCGATGATGCAGATTATTCAGATTTTACAGAAACTAGAAAACTCACCTCCGAGGTAAGTTTTACTTTTCGAGTAAAATTGTGTTATAGTCTTTACAATGGTCTCCGCAATGCTAGTGGGAACATTGATCTTCCAACACATCAGGCACCCAGTAGCTGATTGTGACTAGGATTATTTCGATTTTACTGTTCGACACTTACTACCGAGTATCCACGAGTATTTCAGAGCTGTTGATTCCCAAACAGAGCTCCTGTATATGAACTGTCTGCACTCCACAGATTTCACCCCGTCATCCATTTTCCTTACTTGCAAATCAATTTGGTTTTCACGAGAGACTCAGCTGAATCTCTCGTTTATGATATTCTACAACTGAATATGTTGCACACAGGCCGCCTCATGATTCAGTTGGTCAACCTGGCAGTATCCCAGCCCTCGTGCTTCCTTCGGGTAGCATGGCAGCTATGCACCGAAAGGGCGCTGCAGCTGAGAAAAACCTCTTCTCTTTTCTTTCCCTTACTTTTCCCACCAGGAATTTTTAGAACAAATGCTCGTAGTTCTAATAGCCGCTATTAGTGTAATGCATTAGTAGTGGAAACCGATGTTTTGATGCCCATGAAGAGTAAAATCCTGGTAAGAATGGTCTACATTTGGAATGTCAAGTGCCATTTCGATGCCTTTCAGGGTGTTTCTTTTCGTGTTGCTTCTGTTCCACTGTGCTAATTTCAGCACGAATTCTCTCTCGACTGAATTTTTTACAATCCTTTTCAGTATCCTCCAGAATTACCCGAACGACAGGGTTGTAATACAGAATCTTCAGATGAAGAATGTCTGCCCGAACACGAACCAGACGAGCCATGCGAAGAGTGGGAACGTTTCGAAGCGTTGCACGACGACCCGTACAAACTGGAACGACGTGACAAGGCGAACCTCAAGTATGAAGACAAAATCGAGTTGGTTTGGGAAAAGGGTGGTCCGGGCTTGGTATTCCATACGGACGAACGTACATGGCGTAAAATGGACCCACTTCGTAAGGAGGAATTTTTTGACGAACCGGGCTCCTTTGACTGGGATATTGATATGCACACATACGAGGATGAGACGGAGCTTAGTGTGGGGCCAACTCCTACAGGGCACTGGGGTAGTGCTCGTGATACCACAGATTTGATTCATATACAGCGTACTGAAGAATCTATTGATCTGCCACATCCTTCGTTGGATAAGAGTGCCTTGTTCCGCAGGGAAACAAAGGAAAAAGTGAGAATTTTGTTAATAACTGTTGCTACATCGCTTTTATTGTTGTGACCTCATATATGTCGTACACTATCATTTGGTCCAAATGGGAATTTCCCCTTGTGGCTCTGTTCATTTCTCAATTAGCTTTTTAGAGTGTCACTGCGGTATTCTATTCCGCGACTTGCTCTACGTACTTTGCCTCTGTAATCTTCTGTGCGAATACACAAGACGATTGTATTTTTTGGAATCACAACTCCTAGCAAGTCTGTCGTCAACAGTGCTGTCGCACATGTCTACCCAACCTTGGGCTACAGTGGCGTTGGTTTGCAGTCTGAAACAGCGCAATTAAAAATGTCGGTACATTTTTTTCACCTGGTCTTCTCGACGGAAACGCAAGTTTTGGGTGCGGCAGTTCCAGGTGAAACTTTCTCAGGTTGGTAGGGTCAACGGTAGGTACGCACGAATGGGTCTTAAATGCTTTTGGAGTTAACACTAACGGCACAAACTCTGTCATTTATTCATGGTGCCATTTCGGTGCCATCGTTTTATCATTTGAGGCGAGCACGAGAATTAGGCTACTGCCGGGTACCATCAAAGCCTCGAAAAGAGAGGAGTTGAAAAGCCAGGGGTGGGTTCGAATCGTGAATCTTGTGCAATTCAGTGTGAGCGTTAAGTTTGTTTTTTCTATAGGCCCTTTCTTTCTGCATGCACTGTACTAACTGCCTCAGTATAACTCCTGAAAAATTATGTGACGATCAGTTGAATTGCGTGAAAAGTTCTGCATACGTCTACTGGCTA
Source organism: Opisthorchis viverrini (assembly GCF_000715545.1). NCBI lineage: Eukaryota > Metazoa > Platyhelminthes > Trematoda > Opisthorchiida > Opisthorchiidae > Opisthorchis > Opisthorchis viverrini. Next base: position 1,547,673 of record NW_008751745.1, read on the forward strand.
TAGTGTTGTTTTCCCTGCAGTGAGATAAGAAGCACTTTTGACGGTGATAATACAATGAAAACTTTCAAGTCTACCGAAATAGCATATTACTATACCGCATATCCGCATATCTTGCTTCAGTTTACAGGATTCCTACAGTGAAGCTGTCTCCTATTTGGTTTGCTAAAGCAGCAAGCATGGGTTGTCTCTCTTGAACGGTAAAAGGTAATTTCTCTGAACAAAGCTGTTTAGCAAGCCATATTCCTTGGGTCCATTCGCCAGCATCAGCGTCATCCTGAGTAGAATCGATCCTCAGTTAGAGTACAGAACAGGCAACGACGTCACCTTAAGTGTAGATTAAGTTGAAACAAGTGCAGGATTCTGGTGTGTTTACTCCTTCCTAATCGGATTCAAAATGCGGAAAACCTTGGCCAGGTGAATGCTTTCTTCCTTAATGGAGATGTTTTTTTAGAACAGATGAAAATAAGACCCACCTGATAGATGCCATAAGAGCGGATGGTGAGGTGGTCCAAGTGGTTAGAGCGCGAAGGTCCGTGGTTCGAACCCGACCTCTGCCTCTCGACTTCCCCTGTCTAGGCTTGGGCAACGTGGCAGTATCCCAGCCCTCGTGCAACCTTCGAGTGTCATGGCAGCTAGGTATCGAAGAGGTGCTACAGCTGAACGGATGTCGAAGAGTTTTCATCAACCTTATAAGTTTTCCAAGGGAGTTTTAAAAACCTCGAAGGGCTCATAGGATGAAAAAGTATGGCTGGATTGATGTCTGCCTACGGCACCGGACCAGTAGAATAACAAACCACTCCCTAGGAAACTTCCTCTTACCAAAAGAGGCACTCCTAATAACTAGTTGATGGTTGGCTTCCTGGTTTTGTCATGTAGCTTTTCCAGGAGGTATCTGATTTGAGTACTGAGCAAATTAGTTTTGAAGTTGTCACAATAATCCAATAAACTCCATCTACAATATATGGTAACACGTATAATAACGTTTCCAAACTTTTTCTGGCCATCTGCTGCCAGCAACCTCCCATGGACGGACGGGTTAGATAAGATCCGCCCTTAAAACCACGCGTTCCGATCGTCCCGCATCTGTCATGACCACTGACTCATCGTGCAGTTGGTCGAATAACTACTAAACCTTGCCAGGAACCTGATGTGGTTCCAACGCATCTGCTGGACGCAAACAACATCAGAAGTCCAGGATATGTCCTACTTACACCGCGTTTGTTCAGCTCCTTACAGCTAGTTGGGCCGTACTTTTGAGTCATTGATGCAGGACAGAGTCTTGGGAAGCCCAAATACCCGAATTGAGGGTAGAAGTATCGGTTTGGGGCTGCAGAGTCACCCATTACCTTTCTTCATTGAGTCAACGTCATGTTGCTCTCTCGACCAGACTCCCTTCATTCTGTCCCGGGTAGTCGGACAGCATCATTCGCCCGTGAAGCTATTTGTTCATCAACTCTCACTAACAACTCTAACTCAAGTGCTATAGGAGCGTCCCTTCCGAATGGCGTAGATCGATGGAACGTCGCTCGTCTCATCACCTCCATAGACTTTCTTAAACCGTACTGAGCTCGTCCAAAAGTTGTTAGGGACAAATGTAGAAAAGTGGTACACTGTTTTAAGGTTCTAGTAGAGCTTTCCGAAATTGCTGAAATGGCACGATCGGTAGCTTTTGGTGATAACAGAAATAATTAACGTGCAAATGACTGGTGGCGCATGCCAACGACGCAAAATACTAGTCTCAGACTGGACTGAGAATGTCGATTGACAGCGAAAGCCCAAGTGATGGAGAATGATTTTGTAGCAGTCAGGTATCACGCATTTTTTCTAATTAATTCGACCACATGAGATCATCGTCAGTTTGCTTACAGAAATACCGTCTTGAGCAATGGCGCAAACACTTCGAGGAGAAAATCCGGCTAGGTCCCCACAACATGTACTATAGTGACACGGAGCGAACCGGAATGGAGTCTGGTCAAATGTTTTATGAGCAAAATATCACTCCTTAAGCATTCTTAGATACCAGACTCGGATGGCTCTCTTCAAAGGTGGGGAAACCTACTATGAACCATATGACATTGAGACGAGGTACCAGTGGAATGGACCCCCTTCCTGTTTATTCAAATGCCCAAAAACGGCGTGAGAAACTTGCGAAAACCACTGTGGTATCCTGCTTACAAACGCGGTATCCAAAGTTCCCTCTTAGTAACACTGAGGAGTTCGGCGTCAGTCAACCCGTTATTCCATGCGTGGGTGTTTTCCTTGCATCTCTCCCTGTCCCTGGCCTTTTTACTTTCTTTACACAGATCTAAATTACAGGGGAAATGAGACACGGTGGTCGGAGACGTATAAAAAAGGACGATAAAAGCGACACAAAAGCACACATGAATTAGCATTTAAGTGGATTGAAATGGACGTTGACTCAACTTTTGAATAGTCAGTGATTGTATGAGCTACGGAAGTCCGAAAGACTTGATTTCCCGGGAAAACGATTGAGAGGAGGAGAATGAAATTGTAGCCAATCGTGAAATGCACTCATTTGGGAACTATTCGGGTTTTAACAGCAGACTTAACCTAATCCCAGCTGAATCTGTCGTCCATGTAAGAAACTGTAACAGCTTGAACCGACTAACCTTGGTATACGGTTTATGGTCAAAAACCGAACTGGATTGAAACAGCACTCTAAACTTCTTTTCTCTTTACAGTGTTCTCTAAATAAGGGCATTTTTACACTACAGTTTTAGCAGTCTAGTTTGTCTTGGCTGAAACCGCCTTGCTGATGTGGTGGAATATTGGTAGCTCGGGTGCATTGATTGGTAATTGATCAGGTGGCTGTTGGTCTATTCGCCGAAATTGGCAATTGACTTGCTGATGATTTCCGATGATTCATTGTCAAGGTTTTGTTTCTGATTAGATCGGCCTCTTAAGTTTTCGCTTTAAAGTGTACGGCAATTTCGTTTCTGTTCTGTCGCTGTTCTGAAACTGAAACTGGTCTGTCTAATTGCGCTTTGTGGTACACGCATTCCCGCAGCTCTTTGGAACGTGTATAGTGAATAATCTTGCGTGTGTCGGTTAAAAGCAATCTTCAACCCAAAGGTGCACAGCAAACGAAAATCTCGTCGTACACGCATTCCCGCAGCTCTTTGGAATGTGTATAGTGAACAATCTTGCGTGTGTCAGTTAAAAGCAATCCTCAACCCAAAGGTGCACAGCAAACGAAAATAGGCAAGTCCAGACAGCTGCTGATTTGTTCTATTATGAGCTGGTTGTTGAGGATATCGTGGGCACTCCTTTGACAATGGGGAAATTTTTACCGTGTTACGTACACAGCTCTTCTCTTTGGAGGAATCGTGTGCCTACAGGAGGATTGATGTGAGCTCTGGAAGTGGAGAATGGTCTTTCCATGTACGGTGAAGCGGCAGGAGATCCACTTGTCGGACTCCTTTGGGAACCGGCTTCTCAACGTGGTTTCTTTTTGAGGTTTTACCCTAGTATGCATTGTGTGTTGGTTAACCTCAACTTCGGACCGGTGATGTATCACCCCACGTCCCATACACCATAGGTAACCTACTATCTCCTAGCTTCCTCTCCCTAGCCATTTTTACATGTTCCCAGTGACTCCACTTGATATGTGCTATCACCTCTAGCTGGTGTCTTCCAACATCTAAATGCCGTCTACTAAGAGACGATTATTTAGGAAAACAAACGAAGTGAGGCCAGCTGCAAATGAAAACAGAACAAATACTGATATTATTAAAGGCACTTGAAACACTGCTGACATCCGAATCGCCTTCCTTCCGGACAAGGCAATTAGCGTCCATCGATGTGAATGTCACCCACGTGATGAACCCGAAACAGGGTAAAACCGACAGTGGGTATATTACAAAGGTCGATTGATTTCGCGGTACTCATGGGAGGAATTAGTTTACCCTCTTGAATGTAGCTTGATCCCTGAGACAGCCTGTGCGCTACGAATTCGGTTGAAGATCATCAAAAAGGATAGATTCCTTTAAGCCAATCCCGCATTTGAATGCACTATTTAAATCCAAGTATCTTTTAGCAGCCTGGGTGTCTAGCGTTCGAGAGGTGCGTGAAATGAGTGTCAGTATCAAGTAAGCTGTGTAGCTATCTCTACTTACGGCTTTATCCTTGCCAGACAAATCAGTGCGATGCGAATACTGTGATGCTAGCCCCGTCTTCTACTTGCTCATCTTGACTGGTTTGTTATTCCGTCGATTGGCTTCCCCAGGTATGGCGTTCAGGATATGCAATAGAATCTTAAAGTACGAGTTGGCTGGCTCGAGTCGCATTGCAATATATACTGATTTCAATTCGAGCGCTATACAGTGTGTACTCAAAGCAGCTAGATCAATAATGATAGTAATGATAGTGATCGTTCGGCTGCCATGTAACTCGAAGGAACTACGAGGATTGAGATTCTTCCCGGTTGCCCAAGCTTAAACAGGGTTGATTTCGAACCACGGACCTTCCGATCAGTGTTTTCGCGTCTTAACCATTGAGCTATCTTGAGTTGTCTCCTGAAAATGGTAACGAATTTATCCGTCAGAAGGATGAAGAGAACAGTTGGACCTTCCAACCATATGGCACTGAACGTAATGGAAGGTCGAACTTAGTTGCTTCTTGTTGAGCAGTAAATGAAATGCACAACGAAGGATAATCGCTCAGCTGTGACACTTTGTCGAAGCTTAGCTGGCTCGAAAGATTGCCCTAGATTATACGGGAGCAGTTGAAAACCCAGGATTGGGTTATAATGAAGTATATTTCGATCGGTGGTTTCACACCTTAGCCGCTAACAGCCAAGCAAACAAAACGAGTTACCATATCCTCCACCTTGAGTTATTGGAAATCAAGAGAAAGTGAAAGTATGATGGGAGGAGAGGTATGGATTTCAGGAACTTATTTGTTCATGGGAAGAAGGAAGGAGCAAACGGTTTGGTACACCAGAAAGGTACAATGGCTCGTCAGGATGACTTCTAGAGAAGTTACTGGAAACGTGTTACAGCTCGGCCGAACGACAGTAGGGAGCTAATGCTTTGGCGATAACAGATTCCTACTTAGATTCTTACTTTAGATGGTTCGAAACTCCAAGCATGTGGGTCGAAGTACCGATTATTTGTTCAGGCTATATCATTGGTGTGTAATTTACAACTTCCTAATGAAAACGAGCCATCCAAAGCACTCTGTATGTTAAATGACACGACCTCTTCCCACCTTATAGTACGATATCTTCTATGAGATAACATAGTCTATATTTTATAGCTTTTGACATTATAACTCAAACCCATGGGCGTTGCGTGTCTGTTTCAAAAACCTAACTCAATGAGCTACTTTCCTAGTTTTTATTTCATCTGTCAGTCTGGTTGTTTTTTCGGCCTAGAATTCTGTCAACACAATGAATTTCAGTTAATATCTTAACCTCTGTTCCTTTCCCATAGGGATTCGGTTTTGGTCTGATGAGAAGAATGGGCTGGAAGCCTGGGATGCGCCTTGGCCGTCATGCTGTTAAGGGACTGCTCGTGCCCGTTGATTCCGATGGTGGTCTACCTCCCAGAGTTCGTACTGGGTTGGGGTACTATGGTCCTCGACTAGAACGGCGCCAACCATCAGAGGACGTGCATACTAATAAACCTGTGTGTAGCTCGAGGACTGTTTACATTCGGTCTGTTTTTGATTCTCCCAGTTACGTCAGAAACCGTTCACAATTGGGTCACACACCGAGCCTTTTGCGTCGTAATGATCCAGTAGATGAAATCAAGTATCGTTCTGACTTCTGTGCTCGCAGCTCTCTTCATTCTTCTTCTGAAGGCAATTCGACTAATTTGTCTGACCGTGCGACCGTAGCCACAACCAAGCAACGTACTGTGATTCTTAGCCCGTATGCAAAGGTATCCAAGGAGGGTATTTCATTTGTGCCTGGTGGACTACTACGATAACAAAAAAACCCTCGACTACGCCATTCATTCAGTATCGTTCATACTTTGTACACAGCTCCCTTCCACCTTGTACAGCTATTGATTTCAATATCACAGATGTTTTCTAACCTCTTGAAAATGATTGATTTCCTGCGCCTTGGACTATGTGCCTGGAGGTAAGAGCTAACAAACCCTTACTTTTCATGCAGCAACAGCAGCATTTACCTGTGTTGCGTACTGCTTCACTCAGGTGCGAATACAGCGTAGTCGCGCCTTCGGTTGCCTATAGATGTGCAGAATTTCCCTCTATCAAGGGCTTTATACCGTCCATGTTTCGATACGTACTGCTGATGATTCCCAGTAAAGATAAAACAGATGTCCGGTGCTCCTCGGTTTCTAAGCACAGACCGATCTCTCTCACAGGTCGAAATTCCAATTAAAGTGTAGATATAACGGAATAACGTGGACATCCACCAAGGGAATTTGAGGAAGCACTCATCGAAGCAAACGAAGTCAGTAAAATTAATAAGAGGCGAGCAAAATCAAAAGTACGATCGGCCCAAATGTTGACGAAACGAACAAGATCGTTAATGCAGTACTCTAGAGGAAATCCATATCGCCATAATCATTTCGAAATATAAGAACAGCACTCCTGATGGACCATCACATTATAATGAACCACTACCAATGATTGGTCCATACCTTAGCTCTTGGCATCTATCCCCCCCCTCTCTGCAATAGTCCCGATTGTGACCTCCCAGCTTCATGCCAAAGCAACCGAGAAATAACTATTTTCGTCAATTCATTACTGTATTCTTGCGTAGCAAGTTTATACAAAATGATTGGTCATACCTTAGCTCTTGGCATCTATCCCCCCCTCTCTCTTTGCAATAGTCCCGATTGTGACCTCCCAGCTTCATGCCAAAGCAACCGAGAAATAACTATTTTCGTCAATTCATTACTGTATTCTTGCGTAGCAAGTTTATACAAAGGTAATGTTTGTTAGTTGGGACCGAAACCCCATCGGGCCTATTTATTCTCACGACGGTTGTTTTGCATGTAACAGCAACTCAGGAACACTGGTGGGAGGTCGAAGGATGTGGATGGATCTGTAGTTGCTCCAGGCCAATAATTCCCTCGATCTGGTCGCCCAACTACGTCGATCTCCACATAAGTAATCGTCTTGCTTTTCGATTCATCATGAAAGACTGTCGGTTGTTTGTCACCGTTTTCTGTCCATGATTCTTTCAAAACTGGCATCTTGCTTAAGTTTGTCGCTGTGCCGTTTGTGCTGGAAGTCTCATGGTGTTGCAATTTGAACAATGCTCTGGAATTCATCCTAGATTGCTTTTGTATACCTGCCGTCGTAAACCGCGGTTTGGGTTCAACACAGGTTGGTCTTCTTGAGTTGTCGGCTATGTGGTTCTGGAAGTAAGGAAAACGTTATTGGTCACCCAGACTGCACTTGCAGACACGCTGGTTTCTCATTTATTCGACTGGCGATGTCTGATTTCGACTCTTTCGGGAAGCACCAGAGGCTTGTGAGTTAGTCAACATCTGATCACAATGTCATTGTAGAAAAAAGCATCAAAACAATTTGATTTAAGGTGATTATTCTTAAATTCGAGCCAGGTCACCTATGTTTAGGAATTCGTTCCATGATGTTACCTAAATTTACCGGATGAATGATTTGAGATTCAATTCCCCTAGGGACGCCCTCATTGAGCCGTAAGTTTTAGGATTTTGTGTTCATTGTTTACTGTCGAATAGTTAGTCATTTGAAGCCTTTGTGGATTCGGTTTTCTATCCATTTTCATCAGATCTTTGCTGGTTGCCTTTCCTGTTACTTAGTTGGTAGTGAACAAGAGTGTAAGGGAAGCAATATTTTGCCATCTGCCCTATATTAGGTACTTATGTGTGTTGTATCTTGACAGCAACAGCTGAAAACACTAATGCTTCGCTGTCGTACAACCATGTCAGTTTATTTAAACAAAGCCTTATAATGAAAAAAAGAAAAAGGGGACAGGTTGGGGGACCTACGGCTAGGCTACCTACAACTCCAACATTTAGTCCGACAATTGCGTGCCATCAAAACAACCTAACTCGGGACCAAAGGGAAAATACAATTGGAGAACCTACTTCTCTGGATGCTTGTGCTGCCCTTGGGTATTTAGTGACTTCATTTCTGTGCAGTTCATGTTCTCCAGACTCGTCTTTTGTACACGTGTTTCTTTGGGCTGACTGCGAGGAATCAACAGTTTCTCCGGTTTGACTGCTTGTGTCAAATACAGGACTAGATGCGTCAGAACTCTCTTCTTCGTTTGTGTACGACAGGGACTCGCTGCTTCCACTGGATGTTACTGTGATTGAAATAGATATTTCCACCGAGGACTCCATACTAACGGATCCGGTGCTGGCGGTTCTCCGTCGTGCCTGTGTTTCAGTCGAACTGTGGCTCTGTTTGTTTGCAGAAATGATCTCACCTTCGTTGTTCTCAGACGCCTTTTCTACATCTCCAGAGGGACTGATGTAATTTTTCTTCGGAGTGGCGCAAATCTTTTCACGTGGTATCTTCGCACAATCCGATTCGATTCGTTCCACCACGCTTTGTTTTGTAGTTGTCGTAGCTCCTGTCACACTTCCGTCAATATCCAGATAAATTGATGGGGAAGGCTGCAGCACAGTGACTTCTACATGACTGGTCAGCGGTTTTGTTTGAAGTTGATCCCACCATGCCTGTTCCATGTGTGTATTGGATGGAAATTGTGCGATGGGGAAGGTTGCAGCACAGTGACTTCTACGTGACTGGTCAGCGGTTTTGCTTGAAATTGATCCCACCAAGCCAGTTCCATGTGTGTATTGGATGGAAATTGTGACTGTTCCCTCCCGTGTTCCTGCAATCGCCGGTTCTTTCGTGCTTCTCGCTTGAGTGAATAGCTTTTTCGAGTGACTGGACGCCTAAAAATATCACAGAACTGGTGATCCATGGTATTCATTTCAGCGCAACTCTGCGATCGATTGGTTAGGTAGGGTCGACCGCTATCAAGTGGCAGATTTCTTCGATTGCCAACTTTGCTTACAATGAAAGAATGTTCTCCCTTGTAGGCGAGTGGGATACATGTCTGTCGTTGTCGAATAAATGTTGATTTGTACGATAGAACTTCATTTGATCCTATCATTCCGCTTGGAAAAGTGTAACCTCCAACGTTCAGTTTTGCACTCAATTTGATCGGAGATAAAATAGGTACACTATGTTCGACTTCATCTAGGACCACGTTTTTCCAGCTCACTTTGTATCGATGCTCTCTTATTGACCAAATAGCTTGTGATGTCGGGGCAAGTACACTTCGCTGTTCCTTGATGGCAGCGGCTCTGCAACGGGATTGATATCTGCTCTGTTTAGCTCTGAACACTGCCTTTACCATCTTCCCCAGATATCTTAGCGGTCGAATCACATGCTTTCTAGTTCCAGTTTGGTTTATGCTAGAACTCTGCCGTGTGACTGTTCGTCTGACATCCGACAAGAAGCGTAGTGAATGGTTTCTTCTTACAGTTTGAGGTATGCGAAAATGGAGGAAACTTATCGCTGCACGATAGTTGACACATTCTACATTAGAAAACAGTTCTTCACTCCGTAATTGCATATTTCCTGCCCAGTGAGGAACAATCAAAGTGGCCATAGTTGAGTGGCAATCGTGCGATTTCTCTACCTCAAGAATTTTTGCTATCTGTTCAATCACACCTGTCAAGGGAAGAATAATATACTCGGGGTCCCACCATTTACCAGCGTAGTTCATTGTGAAACCGACAAACAAACCATGGCGCTTCTCGCTTTCTGGCGCGATTATATACTGTGGGGCTACAAGGTACCCAGAAATGAGTCGCATGACAGCGACTCCCTCATAAACTTGTGTAGCACAATGTGAGTTTTCGTCACACAGCTTCCACCGCAGTAACACCTCATTGCCGTGGTTTATCCGTTCCAGATGACTGAATAAGAGAACATCTTGAATTAAGTTGCTATTCACGTCCAGTTCACCGCATGCATGCTTATCAACTCGTTGCATTTGTGGACTTGCCCCAGTACGATGTGATATGGCCATCAGGGGTGCGACCATACGGTAGGGTCTCAAGATTATATCCGATGTCGATAGATGGAGAAGTTTAATTAACTGATTCAACTCGTTTGGATTAGGTTTGTCTCCTTCTAAGTGGATACGAGTGGGATACTCTTGATGGAGTCGGTAGTCTTTCATCCACGAGACATCGCTGGGTTTCCTTTGACAATCTTCTGACATTGCGACGACGCTGTATTCTGTGTTACTATTACTGCGTGAGTCTATGGGGCTTTTTCTCGATGGATCACTGCTCGTACTGTTCACCTTTTGTGCACCTCGGGTCTTCAAGGCCAGTGATTTTTTCGGCGACATCGCCACTGGCAGTAATGAGAATAATGAAAATAAATAGAGTTTGAGGCAAGTTGACCTGATGAATCAACAGTTTGTTGAGAGTGATGTTTGTCAGTCTGCTGAAATGGAAACAGGAGCCTAGTTTGTGCCCTATTTTTGGATAACCTTAGTCATCCCGCTCATCCGGGGATACACACCTTAGCTAGTGAGTCTAACAACAGCCACATATTAGTTATGAATTGCGGAATTTTTTGGCAGCTTTAAATCATTCTTCACACTTCTCTATCGAGACTCAGGTGCTACGTTCAGCCAAATCTGATCCAAATCACACATGGGTGTCTTTCTGTCACCACCACTTGTCTAAATTGTTGAACCAGTCACGTAATTCACTTCGTCTTCCCACCTTTCAAAACCATATTCAACTCTCAGGACGGTGAAACGGAAGCTGGATTGGTCCCATTTTAGCGGTTTTAAGAATGCAGCTTACTCATTTCGACAATCAGATTAGGCTTCCTCGTATAGGTTGCTTCTCGTTTTGTACTCGTAGCTCACTTCTTATTACCCTAGGACCTCACCCACTGGTTCGAGATTCTATCAAGCCTTTTTCGTTTGTAACCGGTAGACTGAGTTTTCGGTGGTTCTGAAGCTAACATGCAAGTTCCTGTAGTTTGCTTGACCCATGGGTTGCTTCTGTGTAGGCGTCAGCAACCTAGCAGCGTTTCAGCCCCCGAGTTCCATTCAGTTAACACAATAGATATGTATCGAAGGGTGCCACGGCTAACATCCTTTTTATTCACTGGTTTATGAGCAGTGATCAAAATCCATAGACATTTTCGCACCAACCCCACCCATCCTGGGACCCGTTAGGTGTTTTTCGCCTTAGGATATCGAAGTAACCACTCAATCGGCCGTTGCATAGAGAAAGTTTTCTTGCCCATTTAATCCAGCATGTCGTGCAAACTCCGCAGTATTTGTGCACGTTGAAGATGACAAACTCATGAACCGACTCAAGATTCCGGTGCGAACATTTCTATTTTTTGAACGACCTTGTTAGTATCATGAGACCTCATTGAGATCGGAGGCAGTCCATACGTGACTTATTCTGTTCAAAGACTACAACGTGCATAGGAAAATGGGAGTCCGCATGTCACAATAGATTAACCATCTAAGTAGGCTTCTCTTTATCTGACAATGGTGGACCTAGTAATGGAGTGTGCAAAAGCATGCATGTGTTTGCGTAAATTTTCAACTACGTATTTCCCGCCCATTTTACTTTGTGTACCCTGTTTGAATTGACCTTTCAAACTATCTTCGTCAAGCCTCCTAGGAGTGGTCCGTCGTTCCTCTAACCTAACATTTTATCTGCATCTAAGTCTTCCTTTGAATCCGCAACTCAGTCAAACAGCAAAGCTATATCCTATTGACGTGCTCATGCTGGACTACCATATATATTCTGTCCCATTGGACTTGTTTCATCCGGGTCGTGGTGATAAAACTGTAACTCTGAATTGCCCGTGACTCACGCATCCATGGGCTGTAGAATGACGACTGTGTCGGTGTGGGATGTAATCTCAGTCGTGAATATTGCCACATCACGTGTTCTCATTTTATTACGCAACTAATCAGTGCCGCTTGTGTACATTTGAGCTGAAAGTAACAAAAACAACACAGACGGCGAACAAGCATCGCTCTAACCTGAACCACGCACTTCATTCATTTCAACATCCGTGCTTTCCTAACCCAGAGGTAAACCTTAAACTGTTTTCCGCCACTAATTCCTTCAGTCACGTTTTGGGTAGGCTGATACACTTCCAAAGCGATTGAGAAATGTGTGGCGACACAGGGGAACGCATGCCTCCCTTTGTCACAGTTGAATCCGATGGTATATCCCTTTTTGACATGGGTTCGATTTTTTCCTATTAAACTCCCATCTCAGCTATTGCCCAGAACATGGATGCAATTATATTGACAATACGGCTGGTTGGAAAAGCATGGCTACATTAACTGAACACTTAGACAAATGGTGAGTTTCAGGACAGAGTGAGAGAGATAAGGGGGGAGGAAGAGAGAAATAAGCACTTAACAGAGATAGTGAATAGTACACACTGAAATTCTTGTAGCGAGAAGGGAGAACTAATGGCTATCCAATCCTTACCACATCGTCCGGAGTGCTTTTTTCAGGAGCAATACAGAGGAAACCAAAACGTGTTCGTTTTGTCTCCATCTGGTCGTGAGACTTACGCGCCGCTTTTGTTGCATTTCTCGTTGGTTCTACAAATTCTTGGTTGATATCACTAGAGCGTGTTCTTGACATGCAGAAATTTAATCTCATTTGTCTTCCAGTGTTCCCTGATTTTGGGCCGCCGTATTTACCTTTGATCACAGTGGCAGCCAGCGAATTCAAACCACTTTGGTTTGGTGTAGCCAGTCCGAATTTGGACCTTGTTGTTATTGTTGTTGCTGTGTTTTTCCCGTAATTACGTTGGCACATGTCTTCAAACTCAGATATGGTAAGTTCTCCCGAGCGAAATGCTGGTCTCTTGCGCAAGGAAAATCCCCTCGTATATACGGACCTGGTAAATGGCTTTGGTATGAGCTTGTTCTTGATGGCTGTCGCTGTTTCAAGCATACCGCCATCCTTTGTAATGCATGTAACCATTCTTGTTCTTGGAACTTGTGACCCAGCGATTACTGTTCCTGTGCTCCTGCTCGCCTTTGAAACCAATCCGGGTGACTCAACTTGCAACAGGTTCGCAGAGTTCCTCTTTGTTTCCTGTCTTGTATCTCCGACTTCTGTGTATGTACTTGATACTGGCCGGCTAACAACTCTTTCGAACTTGGTGGCATTTTGGCCAGCTCTGTTGTATGGACGCCGCTGTGGACTTATTATCCCTTTATGGGTTTCAGCATTCGGTTCCCCCTTGTCAACACGGAAGTGCGAGACTGTGCCTTGGTAGACAACTTCGTTTCTTTTTATCAGCTGTACATTACTGGACGACCTTATGGTCGTGTCAGACGATGTTTGATCGGTTTTTACGGATTTTCTCGGTTTTGACTCGAGTTTGATCCTGCTTGACTCCCTTAGAAAGGACGGATCGGGCACCGACTGAGTTCGGAAAAGCCTTTCGTATCGAGGCTCGTCGACTACTTCGTTCACCTTAAACGAGCGTTCATTTCCCACGCTACTGGCGCGCATTCTACAGGTTGTTGTATTCACTGGGACCAGTATTGATTTCAGCTTCGAAGTGAAATGGTTTTTCTCGATGTGGTAATGAATACAACGTTCGCGAGAGCTACGGGGAGTAGGAATTGGTTGTAAGAGTACACTATCAGTGCCCGGCTGTCTATCTAAAATGTGTTTTCCGGCCTCTTGGTCATGGTGTGTCGAGATTAGCTCATACTTTACTCTACGCGTTTTATCGTAGGTCGCTGTGGTTTTGCATGGCTCGTAGAGCTCTTTGGAGCATTCCAACCTGTTTGGAACCGTCGCGCATCCAAGGTAGTCCATCTCACTGTTTGTCTGGTCATTAGGTTCTTTATAACGAGATTCGTCTTCAGAAACGATATCTTCGTCTGACATAACCTCAACGATAACGGTGTCTGCCACACGAGATGATTTTTTCCGGCATTTGCGTCTTTGTGGTATGGGTTCTGGCAAACTCCAACTGAAAGAACTATCCAAAGAATCTACCTCGCTAACTGGAATAGACAGAGATGATAGGCTGGTGATGAGGCACTCAGCCATACCGCTGAACTTTTCGCGATCATCGGAATTGGCATCTTCTCCAAAATCAATTGCACGTTGCATACAACCCACCGGAATCCAGGGATCGAGATTCTTCTGGGTCCTGATATCTCCAACCGATGCAGGCCGTCCTGTCTGTAGAGCATTCCGTAGTTTGGCAAATTTTATGTTATCCGTTTGCCGTCGAATTTTTTCAGGTTGAACAGAGGCTAAGACGGACTGTGTATCTGCTCGAGGGTTGATGCGCAGGCGGACAACCAAACTGGGTGTTTCTGCTCCTGCCGATATGGGATCCTGGTGCAGAGTGATTTTAACCCGCCGACGAAACTTCCGGCGACTGATGTCCTTTTTCGTTGGGGACTCTTTGTTTAGTGATTTAATAGCGGGTTGATCAATATTTTGACAGTCATCAGTGTCTTCGTGCACTGACAGGTTGACAACCCGTGGACTTATAATGCCCTCTGAGATTACATGGTCCTTCGAAAACATTTCTTTGGCATACGTGTCCATGACTGGGTTGAGACACTGATGAGTAGCTTCCTCTGGTTGTGTGAGGGGTTGAACTTCAGTTTCTACTATTGGCGAAGAAATATCAGGGTTAACCTTGTCTAGAGCATCTTCGTCAAGTAATCCTGACTTTAACTGGTCCCACCATGCTGTCTGAGATGGCTCAACCTGATACCTGATGTTGGATGTTATACGAGTCGCGATAGGGCTGCGGATAGTGCAAAGACTCCTGAGAGCATAAACCATGAATCCAGTGTGTTCGGTCGCGTGCTGACTGCGGTCAAACTCATGTGATCTATCGTTACAACTCGTTAGTGGTGATGGTGTTCTTGATATCGGCCAGTTAAGCAATCGCGAAGTTTGTCGTGTGCCACAGAATTCGACCGTATCCACTCGTTCTAACAAACCGACTAATTTGCCATCTCCAACTGAATATCCTGCAATTGGATGGTGGTTTGTCCGGAGTCGTGACCTGGCGTGACCGAGTTTTCCATGGATAGTGGATTTTTCGATGCTTCGAAGCTGATCTGAGTTGTTTTCATGCTTTGCTGCAGTAGTGGCAAAGGACTTGGGGATGGAATAGGGTTGATAACTATCTGACTCATATATTCGAGAATCCGAGTCCCACTTTGCATTGTATTGAAGCATATCGGCGTGTGTCAGAGGGGAACCGGAGTAAACGGTTTCGTTTTCAGTTATGTCCTGATATGGAGATGGGGGCCTGGCATCACAGTCTTCGGGCAAGTTCTGGCTCATGTTTCTGTCGACAACTTGATAACTTTTGAACATGGACGAATTGCTTTCATCTTCGGAGCAGAACAGGATTGCCGTTGAAGGCGAACGTTGATACAATCTAGTCTGGTCGCTAGGAGTTTGATTGAGGTTGCCTGTTCCCACCGTTGTTGTTTGCGACAGGCGTGAGCCACACTTCCGCATGGGTTCACGAATTGCGTTGGTGCGGACGAGTCGTCTGTTATGACTCTCCATCGGCTGCTTCTGATGCTCTGGTGACCGTCTCTTTCGTCTTGACACAATAACGGGGTGGTAGAAATCGTCCAATTCAGGTGAACAAACAAATCGTAGGGCTAATTCATTACCAGAAGAAAGTTCCTCGTCGGACTGTGTAGAATAGGCATTGTTGTTGAGTTGAGCGTAGACGGGCAATTCGCAAAAAATTCCCGATTGTGCGTGGTTTTGGTGCAACCGAAAATGGATTTTTTGGTGATCTTTCCTAAGCACGTCTTTCCCAATCCGATGAAATGTTTCAACAGCTTGTGTTCCTCTGCTAGTTAGTTTGTGTGTTCCGCTAGTGTGCCAAACTAGTACACACTGATTGAACGAAGTTAAGCAAAAAAAAGTGATCCGATTTATCAGTGATCTCCAACATCCATATTGTTCCTCAAGAACCCACTCAAGGAACGTCGTATTTACTTTGGTAAGTTTTATTTTAATCTGCTTTGGGTATTTCGAGACCGCACCTGATTTTTGTGTTGCATTCACTTTTCCGCTGAGCTTTTTTACATGCACCTCATGTGGTGGTTGGGGCCAGTTGGTTAAGATGCACTGCGGAATTGGAATGATACTAGAAGCGCACATCGAGGTCAAGATTCCAAACAGACCGAGAAACGCAATGATAACTTGTCTTCGGTGTAAATCCAAAGAAGCTTTGAAACTGACGCCCGAAATTAAGGCATTGTGCCACACTCAGCGAGATCTCATCCTCACTGGCCTTGATCTTATTTGAACAGGATATCCATCGATCGTTTGATCACAATCGATAATCAAGGACTTTACCGGATGGCTAGTGTGTTCGCAATGCTCATTGTCACCTGACTGGATTCCATTAATTTGGTCGTCTTTTTTTGGAAAATTGGTTTCCTCTCTTTTATGGACATGTTACCAGAATCAAGAACAGATGCGAACTACAGTTACAATAACGAACTACTTATAAACGTTTCATTCAATCCGCTAACGAAATCAGAGGATGGAGTACTGCAGAATCATTTGGAAAACCGAATTACTTCAGCGTTATCCGATTCGGGGGTTTCAAAACCGTCCACTCCAGAATTCCGTACGGGATTAAGCACAGTAACCGAGGTTTTGCCGCAGGACCATCAACAGACCGAGAACAGATGGGACTACAGTTACAATAACGAACTACTTATAAACGTTTCATTCAATCCGCTAACGAAATCAGAGGATGGAGTACTGCAGAATCATTTGGAAAACCGAATTACTTCAGCGTTATCCGATTCGGGGGTTTCAAAACCGTCCACTCCAGAATTCCGTACGGGATTAAGCACAGTAACCGAGGTTTTGCCGCAGGACCATCAACAGACCGTGAACTCTCTTCAAGGGTTCGTTCAACCGGAGAGCTACACGATTTCTATATCAAACCTAACTGCCATGGTTTATGGCCCAGATGAATCCTGTTTGAACCCAGTGACGGATATTTATAGTAGAAAGTACACGTCAGTTGAGGAACGAATGGGACAAGATGGTTTTATGTCAATTAGCTTCACTCTGACTTTCAATCATAAGCAGGATCCGATAACAACAGACGTTGAGTACGAGAATGTTGTCACTTATTCACGACTGACACATCTGACGGAGGTGGTTCGCCGTTGCTTCGACGAGTCTGATATACAACCTGGAGCACGAGAAGTCCTTTCTACACTTGACTCCTGTCTTACTCTCCAGGGTGATGATGATGATCCTGGTACTTGGTGCAATCCGCCTCGAAGCCATAACCGGGCTGTTTCATCTAGTGGTGATACATCACATGGTATAGGAACTATGATCTCGAGTCGAATTACTGTACCCTCGTGGACGGAAAACTTGTTGCAAATCCGGGAACCTAACTCAAGGTCTGTATTAGTTTCTAGCGAACTTCGTTATAGTTCACACTGGTTCCGAACAACAGACTACCAACCAGAGACAAAGCAACTCGATTTCAGCCAATTGAAGTTGTCCATAAAGCCCATCACGATAAAGGAACGCATTTCTATGGAACAAATATATCCTTGCCTGAAACATCACCGTATTTTACATCCCTGTATGTCCTTGATTACTGGAGATAGAACCACCTCAGTCAGTTTGTCACCAGGTTTCAAGCAGATGAAGGTTCTGCTTAGATTCGTCCTCCAAGGTACTGTCTATTCTGCTCTGTTCAGTTCGAGCGATCCGGTCATTGTGACTGACGATTCATTTCACATAAACTCACTTGCAAATCCTTCAGCTACGTGTTTTCCTTTCCCAAGTTCGTCAACCCCAAGGCTAATTCTGCCTACATGTCTCCCACAAAGAGCCCCTAATAAACCATTGAATAGGCAAACATTACAATCGCTTGTGTCTGATGTCCATGAATTTCGACTAACGACAAATTTCTTCAGTAAACTGGGAAAACGATATTATCACAGTGAATGTTCGTGCATTCAACCATACAATAATAATGAAAAAGGTACGAAGACACCATTTTTGTTTGATTTTGATGATATCAAGACTCCGCAACAAAGACAAATGTCTAATCAAGATATCCCTGCCTTTGAAACTTTTGGACCTTCAGATGATGAGTCGCCCGTTCACTTCTTTGTTGAGCTGCACAACAAATCAAACGAGGAGGCCGGAAGTCAGAGACAAATGTTTTTGGGCCGTCGATCAGATCGAAGTGAAAGACGAAGCCGTCCAAGTTCCACGGAGCTACCCCTACCAAAGCGGATTATTGGTAGTATAAGGCGAAGTCCCCGCATAGAAACTCTACTCGATGTTAACGGTTCTGTGGCTTCTGGCCGCATATCATCTTCACTGAGTAAACGAGAGCAACCCTCGACTTTAACCTCGTATACGGAGCCCACTCCTGGAGAAGGACTCATTCGTGAGCATCGGGAATCGGTATCGGTGCTCAATGAAGCTCAAGGTCCTGCGAATCAGGGGCACCTTCCTTCCGTCGGGCCGGTAAACGTACTTAACCTTCCCGAATCTGGATATCCACTGAGCTCACATTTTTCAAAGCAGGATGTGACTGATGATGATCCTGTTGGTACAAGCGTTCGTGAAGGGCGACATACCATCCCCGGAGGAGCAGTTGATCAACACAAACAAAGTGAAACTCGCCGTTCACCGTCGCTTGGAAGACGCACAACTTTCAGAAAGCGTTTATCCAGTTTCCGGCGATCTGTTAACTTACGGGAAATGATGGAAAGTTGCTGGAAAGCCGATGTGAATGATAATCCGGTTGGAATATCCGATAGTGCGCAAAAGTCGATTTCTTTGAGTGAGTCTAACCTGGTCTCTTTACATGGGACAGATGTTTTTCTTGAAGAACCCCCTAAATGGTTGGCTCCCATCGACGGAAAACAAAAAGAATCCAGCGCAGGTTCTGCCGAACATAGTTCAGTGGTTCCTGTCTCGATTTTGAACGAGTTAGGGAGTGATGCCCGTTTGAATGATAATCCGGATGAAACTCCACTTGAGTTACTAAATGTCCATCCCACAATTCTGTCCAACCTTCCAAATCCCGCTTCCAGTAAGGATAGTTCAAAACCTGCCGTAGATCCACATCTCACTTCTGGGGATCAAATTTCCGACGAGGAATCGAAACAACATGCCTCGATACTAGCAAGTCCAGAAGATCCAAACAACCCGGTGCCTGGGGCGTTCGATTATGCACATACAAGCGACACTACTGGTGACGATTGTGATAATCCCACGGACACATCTTACGCAGACACAAATCGCGTATGCTTTGTTTCTGAGGGTCAGGCCAGTCTGAGTAATCAGTTGGAAATTAATCGGATAAGTATCCGAACAGGCCCTCTGTCTGTTCAGTATGTTCCGAATCGACCTGGTAATTGGAGCTCTCTTGAGTCAAACATTGATAATGGTACGCATACCGACTCCACTGGTCCCGTAGCTCATATTTCGAGACCACAGCAATCACAAGAAAGGGCGATACCTCGACGGGTTTCTCCACTGTCAGAGCTGTTGCTTAGTGGTACTCACAGTGTTGATAGTCTATCGGCGTATGACATGCAGAGAGCATATGCACAGCTCAGTGTGTGTATGTTGCCGGAGCAAGATACCGTCCGTTATGACAAAGGTGAAAAGGTCGTTGTCAGTGGGCCGCCTTCAAACTATGTCTGTGAATTTGTTCAAAAAATACACAAGCAGAAAGCACAAATGTACAATGTCAAAGAGGTTCCTGTACTATCCAAGCCAAGTAGGCCGGATGTAATCCGTGGACCTGGTGAAAGTCCACAACTAGTGGCGACGGAGCAATCTTTCGACCAAAATCTGCTCTGCCAGCGGCAGCTGGTTGAAGGGAATCCAGTTCCTTTCGCGGTTACCACAGGCACAAACCGATTATCTTTCTCTGAAGACGGTTGTAAATCCCTGTTAGGAAAACCAAGAACCAGAGACCCTCACACAGATTCTTCCGTAATTGACCCGGTGGCGGGACCTAACTATGAACGCAGTTCCAAAAGAAGCCATATGACGTTTTATCAGATACCCAGTATAGAAATGGAGCCAAGTATTTCAGTGAGAGGAAGCCCGAGACTTCCACTTGCTGGTCAGCATACAACCGTGTCTTCTCGGTGTACTCTAGCAACAGGTATCAGTGACTCAGCGTCGGACAGACTGAATGGTGAAGAAGTCCATGATATTCAATCACATGAAACACCACGGATTCAGAATATCTCCAGTCGGAAGCACCAACATTGTCCTAATAGACGTAAGAGCGGAAATGATGACAGTCACTCAGAAACCTGTTTGTGTGAATTTTTGACTCCAATTTTTCCTGCGATCCCTGATAATTCCAGGAAGAACGGATTGACTAACCTCATCCAAGTTGAAGAGCTAGAAGCATTACAAAGGAATGTAACAGCTCCAAAGGCAGTCGAGGTGAGTCCTCAGCGTACTATTATTATTATAGAGGATGATGGACTGACGGATCGTGAATTTACTGTGGAATCTCTACCGCAACCAAAAACTTTGGAAGCATCTCGTGAGGATTACACTGATGACCATCTACTTAACAAACCGGATTCTGGCTCCGATCGATTGAAAACTGATGAGAACCATACTTATCAGACTCCTCAGGTTTACGTAGGCAAAGGCTCTGACACCCAGGACGATGGCCTCTCTGGGTCACCTCGAAGTCCTAGTAGTGACTACCGTAGTGTTCATTCCAGTGGTAAGGATTTCAAAAGTATTGACAGACCTGTGACAGAGCAGCTCAACTCTCCGCTAGTACCCACCATAAGTGAACAGTCAAGCCAGAGGAAACCAAGCACGATTGCCCATTTGGAAGTGAGCCAGTGGTCCGCAGTTCATGACACAACGAAGCGCTCAGCCAAATCTAACGAGGAGACTGGCCAAGTTCAAGTTGGCGATATTTCATCGATTGTCACACATAAAAGTTCTGACCCAGAAACCCTAGTCGATGTTGCTACAAATTTTTTCACTACAAAATCGGTCAAATTGGAGGCCGAGAAGTCGGAGAAGGTTGGAAGTCAGCTGAATGGTTTTCACTGTCTTTGTCAGCCCCGCTGCCTATGCACTGAACGGTTACAAATAACTCCGGTGTCTCCGAAACCGTCAGAATACCCATCCAGAATACATAATCGAACACACTCCGATTATCGTACGACTTCTTTGAACACAGAAATGCACTCTGAGGTACGCCACTTGAAGAGTGAACCGGTGGTGCTTGATGGCGCTGGCTTATCTACAAACGAAAAAAATCGGGACAATTATGTGCCCACCAAAGTCGAGTCTCCCAACAATCTGTCTGAAATGCAAATAACGGCATCACTGCCGGCATCCCAACTACTGCCTGAACTGGTGTGTAAAGGTTACCATTATCCTAAAGCAGACGCATGCCGTGCTGTGTCAACTGCCCTACCTAAAAATATAAAACAAGACAACCCCCAAACAAAATGCAGTATCTCGGAACCAAAAACATGTTCTTCGGCTGACACTAGTCGTCTACTATCGAGGAGCTCACCAACTTTGACCACCTCCACAGGCAGCACCTACTATACGGCCCCGCCACCTATACAGAGAAATGTGACCGAAAGGACGTTAGTCAGTGGACCCTTAGGTGAAGTTTTATCCCCTACTTTGAGTAGCACTCCTAGTACGTCATCTAGGTGGAAATTGGGATTACCAAAGACAGATTTAAAAATTGGAGCTAATTCTTGGGAAGTTGCTGACAGTGGTCCGGTGATCAGTTCATCCCGTGAGGTATTGTATAGTTTTCAGCCCCTGTTCTCCTGGGACCCATATCCAAACGACAGGGCTGTAGTCACCTACCCACCTGTCTGTTCAGATCCGACGCGGGCAACTTCCCTTGAGACTGATCGTTGTGAACCGATATCGGCTAGCCCTACACCCAAAGTCACTAACACACTGCCAGCTCCTAAGTGTACGTGCCGAAAAAGTCGATCCTTGTCCCCTGGGCCGCATGTGATCCACAGCAGTACGGTTATAGCTTTGAACCATCTGCATTGTCTTCACAATGGCTGTGTTCCCTTTCGTTCTTCGTCCTCACAACGGTGTCCAGTTGAACAACACACATTGGATAACCCAGGTGGCAATGTGTGTATTCATACTTCAATTGGACTAAATAAGGCTCCTGGAACATGTCAGTATCCAGTGTGTTGTCCAAAATTTGGTGTGTACCAGCCTGTGCCTTGCGAACACTGCCGAATGCGGAAGACAGCAAGCTCAGGACCCGGCATGAATGGTTCACATGGCTGTGACACAGCGAATACAGCACCGAATCGTACCCACAATATCGTTGCCTTGCCCGAAAGGCACAAACAGGCCAATCCAGTTTTCAGTACCAACTTCACTGTTCCACAGACGTCTGAAAGTCCCTCATCCAAGTATGGATTTGTGGATTGCAAAGTTGACAGTGGACACTCCGTAAAAGTAGCTGTTTTCTCGAACAACCGGTTGTACGGTGAAATGAATCGATCCGAATTAGACTCACAAAATGCCGTTCGTAACGACAGACTGGGTAGCCCGGATTGTACGGTGAAATGAATCGATCCGAATTAGACTCACAAAATGCCGTTCGTAACGACAGACTGGGTAGCCCGGAGACCTTGGGGTACCTCTCAAAGCGAGAGGCAGCTGAGTGTACAAGTATCCAGAAACCGCCAAATCAAGATCCGATTCAAGTAAACCCCAACTCGAAAACACTCACCTGTCAGGAAAAGTCTCGAGTATTATCTCCTCCAGCCGCGCCGTCAATGGGTAGCGAACAGCATGTTAGCACCCATCCAAGTGTGATTTACTCAGCCCAGGAACATGATACGGTTTCACACCGTTCAAACTACGCTGAAATGCAGCTTTCACGTGACTCTTTCCCATCTGACCAACAGACGTTGGTGCCACTGACTGGAGGTACGCTAGCGCATTTCTCG
The DNA here is from genome assembly GCF_000715545.1 of Opisthorchis viverrini. Lineage (NCBI taxonomy): Eukaryota > Metazoa > Platyhelminthes > Trematoda > Opisthorchiida > Opisthorchiidae > Opisthorchis > Opisthorchis viverrini. Next base: position 1,570,696 of record NW_008751745.1, read on the forward strand.
AATAACTATTATGCGTCCGAACGCATGAAGACAGTGTACAGATGGATGAATTCGCATAAGAAGGAAAATTCATGTGAAAAATCTGATTTTCCCAACTGCGATACTCCAAGTGCAACTGAGGATTCCAGTGAGATTCGGCGACCAGATCATTCAGAACCGAGCAATGTGACATGTGTCAATGAGTTACCCCGTGGCGAATGTACAAATAAGTATAACGCGGACTTACCAATGATTACAAGTCCAGTAGTCATTGAACCCCATGTCAACTCTCAACAAGCTGTTGCAGATCAACGGATCATTTCTGCCAATCGGTCGTCAGTTTCCACAGTTAGTGTGGTTGATGAATCAGTAAAAAAGGTACAAGCTGAAGAAAGTACTAACCTCAAACAGATTACCGATCAAGCCAATCAGATTGACCTCCCTCAGTACGTGAGCCACATACAGCGGGATGATTTTCGAACGGTGCATTCTAGAAATGAACCAGCTGATCAAAGTAGTCCAGCCTCAGTTGACCATTCAACACATGCAGTTAAAAATCCCGGTCACTTATCTGCCAGCGCAAAAGCTGGTTTCGATCTGCACTCTGCTAATCTACCTCTACTGCCTAGTCCAGTGGGTACAATTGACTACCTTCAGCATTTCCGCAAAATCAGTGCTGCGTCCAGTAAAGGAGGCTTGGAGCAGCGAGGATTCCGTAACACCGATTCTCTGCCTATGTCTGGCATCTGGAATAAATCTTATTCTTCACTAAATTGTGACCCCATGGAATTTGCCAACTCGGAGACAGTTCAAACGAAAACCGTTGAATTTACATTTCCCAGCTCCCGTTGTAGACAAAAAGAAAATGAAAACCAGTCTGAGAAAGGCTGTGATATCAAACCAACAATAAGCGTAAAGGCACTGGGTGTTCGATGTCCCGTTGCCAGGAACATTCATTCCCTGGAATGCTGCCATTGTCGCTTTAAGACCACGCACTCCAGTTCAGATAGTTCGTTTAGTTCCGTTGCAGACACAGGTCGATATACACAGCATGAAGTTACACGTGTTAAAGTAGATTCGGTTGCAGGCTGCTCTCGCGCGATTTCTGCCTCATCCTACTCATCTAGACGAATACGATCTCAGTGGACTAATCTTGAACGTCCTGTTCACAACACTTATGCTGAAATGACACCTAAGAGCAGGAGCCGATCACTGCAGAGCTCGAAAAACATGCTTTGTCGGAGGCCTAATCACAAACTATGTTGAACCAAATGGGCAACGTCTGACAGCGAACCATGTAAGCAAAACTTATGGGATTGATACGCAAACCTTCTCAGTACCCGTACTTAGTTCTGAGACAGCTCTGGTCCTAAATGCTTGGTGGCAAATGCACTCTACGTGAAATGTGAACGTCAATATCTAGTAGGTTGATAGAAATGAGCAGAACGTTCGTCTCGCCCTTCAGGTTTGTCAGAAGATTCAACGCTATTGCTCGAAGAGACAAAAATTGTTTCACACTGATTATTTTCTACAAGGTATGCCAGTTTTTGTTCGTTTTTTGTCCCGAATTCATTTAAGCCGCCCTGCATGGAATGTGGCCAATGAATGACCGATGCTTTACCTCGTCACATAAGTTTTGCACTTTTAAATTGTTTCTTTAAAACTGCTATAAGTTTCCACATTTGGTGTTTTGCACTGTTGTGTGAACTGTGAACTCCATTCTATCGATTCAATCACTTACTCACATCGTTAACTTGGAACTCATCAGATTTCCAACTAGGGATCTGTTTTACTTTGCCTGAGAAAAAGCTAACTTCATGTCAAAAACTACACAACTGAGCGTGCTAACGAAACAAGTTCGAGAAGCGTATGTACATGTGTCCAGTAGGCCGTATACTATGTAGCGGTATAAGATGGACGGCACATTAAGATCGTTGATAAGTATCGAGAAGAACAGCAGACAGTCTGTGTGAACTTTGTTTCACACAACATGTGGTATTGTAGTTAGTCAGGTCGTGAAATCTGATTGGACGACTGCACAAGGTGTCAGTGAATGGTTGGTGATCTTGCAGAAGTGACCATACATTTGCTTTTTGGTCTCGGTCGTTTCATCCTCAAAGCCTCGAAAGGCCAACAGCACATTCGTGGTGGCGATATTAAACGTGGAGGAGATTTGAACCTGGTGGCTACAACAGGGTGGGCGTTCTGACCTAGAAGGAGCGACAGTTCGGTCAAAGTGGAATATCTGTGTTGATCGAAAGTTTCAACTTGTATTTTCAAATATACTTCTCTATCCAGGTTTCAGGGACCTTTCAGTTCTCCTTATCTAAGGGTCATCGCAATTGCAGGTGAAAGAGTAAATGCAGGTTGACGTCTAGAGTAACTGTTGTTTCTTTGATCGGCACCAGTGTTAAATTCCTCGTTTTCCGTTAGAACCGTAGCTGTGCAGCATTGTACGTTGTTTTGAGTGCCGTGTTCATAGAATAGCAGATGAGCAAGCATACGCCACTCTGCAATTAAGGTCACTTCCACCCGACGGTAAGTTCTGTGCTACAACGCGAAGCTTTTCAGATGGCCGTCTTCCCTCGTGTCGCCAGGTTAACCCGCAGTTTTTGATTAAATGTGTGGGACGATTCGATTTGTTCGGCACCGCGAATAACGATAAAAGCTGTGGTATTGTCCCATTCAAGAAGACTTACGATACACCGAACTGCTTATCGTCCCATCTAGTCGGCGGCTTACCAAGACCCCTGAGAATGTAAAACAGCTGTTGCCCGCGAATTCACATGATACCCAAGCGTGGCAATTCAGGCCGCCTGAATTCCACTCTCTCTATCTGATTCGTTATATCGATTTGGTAGATTAAAGCTGATCTGTCCAGTAATCGAGCAATCACAACGGATAAGGCTATGCAGTAGGCTGGCTTGCTATGTTTACCGTGGCGCACGATCATCCCGTCGTTCTCAGGGGCTGCTGGATTTACTGTGCTTTGGACGTGTTGTTTCAAGCATTATCCGTGCACGCATGTGTCGCACTATTATTTTACACAGAGCCCTTTAAAGTTCAAAGTAACTTTCAGCTTCCTCTTAATTTGTGCTGTTTATGTTCAACGGCCGAGTGGTTCACACAAGGCATTAATTCTTGGAACTGGTTGGTTATTTGAATAAAAAAACATGTAAGAAAATATTTTTTACAATGTAAAAATATTAGCATCTCGTAGTTCTAAGCTCCCGATGATTGGTGGAGTGAGGCTCTGCTGCCGAAAAGGAATACGATCACAGCTAGCCGGATGGTTCTTGCCTCCAGTTCATTCATACACTTTTCTGTTTAGTTGTCTGAATCGAAGCGGACAGTAGGCTTCCGTCGGTTGGACATGTATCTTTTAACCGAATGACGGCTTCTACTTATCCAGCAGAATTGTTTGCTCAGGTTCACACGAAACTACAGCTTGTTCAAGTCAACTTGTAAGAAGCCTAACACAAGTCGTTTGTCGTTTGTCTCCCGGAAAAGGAGAATCATCACATCTACAGCAGTAGGTCACTCCATATGTTTCTACGAGTTTGTCCCACCAGGGAAAAAGAAACCAACAAAAACAAACAGATGAGAGCATCTAATGCACTAACAGATCACACCTTAGGGGAGAAAAAGAACGCCTCCCAAATTTCGTTCACTTTGGCCAATAAATAAAGGAAGGAGGATGAATAATCAGCATATAAATAATAAACATATATATTTGTCCTAATCTAAACCACTGGCAAAGGCTAGAAAACGATCTTAGTTGGTTCCAGCCTGTTGAGTTCCGGCTGATAGCCGCTGTATAGGTTCCGGTGGACTGGCTAGAGATAAGATTATTCCTCGAGTCGAAAGGGCCAAGGCTAACCCCCGAAACCTATGGCGCCCACGTGACGTGAGTTTGTCTGTCAAGGACAGGCTTTACAATGCGGTGGTACGATCCATACTGCTTTACGGGTCAGAGGCGTGGCCTCTATGTGCAGAGAACATACAAAAGGTATCAGTGTTTGACCATCGATGTGTCCGAAGCATGGGTTTAGTGGGCACATCAGGATTAGTAATGCTAAAATACAATAGATGGTCCTAGAGAGGAGGGACTCTTCCGCAATAGATGAAAGAAAACGATTTAATTGGTTCCAGCCTGTTGAGTTCCGGCTGATAGCCACTGTATAGGTTCCGGTGGACTGGCTAGAGATAAGATTATTCCTCGAGTCGAAAGGGCCAAGGCTAACCCCCGAAACCTATGGCGCCCACGTGACGTGAGTTTGTCTGTCAAGGACAGGCTTTACAATGCGGTGGTACGATCCATACTGCTTTACGGGTCAGAGGCGTGGCCTCTGTGTGCAGAGAACATACAAAAGGTATCAGTGTTTGACCATCGATGTGTCCGAAGCATGGGTTTAGTGGGCACATCAGAATTAGTAATGCTAAAATACAATAGATGGTCCTAGAGAGGAGGGACTCTTCCGCAATAGATGAATTACTCACGCTTCATAGGTTACACTGGTTAGAACGTGCACTCCTTATGTCGGAAGACCATCTGCCTCACAGAACTCTTTTCTCTCAGCCCTGTGCTGAGTGGAAGTGACCGAGAGGTGGACCGGGCAACGAACTATGAAAACACTAACCAGTTAATTTAGTCGGGTGGGCAACTGTCACCTCCTTGGATGAGAACCCAGAGACTCAAATCACCAGTGGTTATTGACGTTGGCAAAAGTGGCCCAATCGCGCAATCACTGGCACACGTGCATAAAAGCTATCGCCTTCAATGCGTATCTACCCAGTTCCCGAATTAACTAAATATGCCATCGCCCCCAAGGCTCGGATGTATGTTCCGCACTCTCCTACTTTACGGTGATCGAAACTGTTTCAGCTGGAACCATTCCATAGCTGAAAGATAGCTATTTTTTCTTTTATCCTTGACGCGTGATCTATGGTTAAGAAAGATTTAGTAGCTAGTTGGTATTGGTATTCTTAATCACCAGCTTCAGTTACATGATCTTTTCTAAGCTTCGAACTCTCAGTCTTCCTGACACAAAAGAAAGTTATTCGGAGTAACCCAAAACATTTGAATAGATGTTTGAAGACAACGGGTTTAAAGGATCCAAGATTCAGAGTAATTAAACAAGCTTGTGCCAGTGATTTTGATGAGCACAAAACCGAGTGACTTCAAAAGGTTCAGCCTTAAGCTGATTTAACCAGTTGATTCTGATACACTCTCTCACGTTAATGGTGATCAGTCTCTTATTTTGCTGATTTTCAGGGAGGGCGAGATAACCTAATTTGTCCTCCTGCACGGTCATCTTCGATTTGATCACCTGCTCGGTGATCTTCGATTTGATCACTAGCGGAACAAAGACCTAGTTTCTCGTTGCAATTTTTCAAAATCCTTGATACTGGGGGGATAGATTTTAGGAAACAAATGTGTTGAGCCTCTTTTTCGTCTCGCAAGTCATACTACTCCCTCGAAAGACCTCGTCGCAGGCAAGCTCACCAACGGTGTCATGTGTACTTCAGAAAAAACTGAAAGCTTACTCATTCATACCAACTGAAGGCTACTGAGGGCCAGTCATTATCGAAACATGTGATGCCAGACGGTACTGATCTCTCACCCATCCTGGAAGCCCCTGCAGAATTATGTTTTTCATAGACCTTTTGGAGACACAGTTTGAATATCAGTTTGCGAATTACAAATACTGCGGCCTTTTAAAAAAGTTGAGCCTTAGTAAACTCATCTTCCATTACCGCTTCTTTTTTGCTTGGTGATGTGCCAATCTGGTCAAAACCTGAGTCAGTCACACTATGTGGTCACCGCTACCTGCTCTTACAATGCCCCCACCCTAGCAGGCCCTTTCACCATACTGACCGAAATTTCCGCTTTCCAAACATACTTCTGCGGAATTCGGCGCAGCTACACGTTTCCAATGACACAGTTCTTGGCAAATTAGCAATAAGATGGGTATACCTTCTAGGGAACATGAATTGTCTCATTGTGACAGCTTGTTTCCGCGGTACCAGGTCGGACGACACGGGTCTTCTCACATTGCTGCGACAAGGTAAGACCCATTCAGACACTGACATACCGTTAGTGTAGGACAATAAGGTTATGCTTACAAACGCACGTGTCTATAGATATGGAATGATAAAGTAATGGGTTATTAAACGCACCGACTAATAGTTATTCGTAAAGGAAATGTATTAGTGCACTGCTGAGGATGACCACAATACAAATCAGAAGGTATATGCACTAATAAAGGTTTTTAGTATGGTTGACAGTAGTGGGTTACAACACGTATAAAAATAAATACAATGCGAAATGGGAGCAAGTCAAAAAAGGAACTTATCGTCCGGGAGAGTACCTTGGTGAAAGTGCGGACGGCGGGAACGTGTTTTTCTCCGCAGTGCGACTGCTGCACGTGTTCCATAATTGTTCGTGGACTTGTGGAGAGGTTGACTTCCTACTCCCTGTACGCGCGCGAGTCTGTTCTGACTGTGTTCGGTTTCCCTATATGTAGGTCCCAGTGCGCATACGTGGGCGCGTCAGCACATGAGTAGTTGCTACGCTCATTAGACGGTACAAACAAACGACGTCCGATGAGTCAGCTTAATATGACATGGTTTTTGAGTATGAAAAAAAGACAAGTCTAGTGATCCAGTGAGCGACTGTGGGCTGAACAGTCAAGTGTTTGTTGGATGACCGGGTAGCTACAAATGCATGGTTTCACTATGTCGTCTGACCCATAGACACAGCATCACAGTTTACCGCCGGGTTTTTTCTATAATTACGAATATATCATCTACATCCAGTTTTATACACAAAATTTCAGGTTATTTATAACGGGTCAGATGCAATGTACGAGATGCCAGCAGCTACTCTCCAGTTATGGTGTTTGACAAAATGGATCTGTAGTCATCGAGTTACTTCAATACGCCACAGAAATTTACCTACGGATAACTCTCGCACGATCCATTGTGGTCGTTTGGCGAGAGGGAGGCGAAACTCTTCTCACTTACCACTAATTTGTGGCACACAGCTTCCGGACCTCTCGGCTGTCCCAAAAATTCTTGTGAACTTGTGACTCACAGGATTTTATCACATTCTTCGATCAACCATATGTGGTCTGACCATCTGCTCAGGTCACATGGTCGCATGGCCCAAAGTTCAAAAGACACGATTTACCGCGATAAAAAACGTCATTTCTGCTAGATTGGACGACCGTACGGTTGTCAGTCATAATTTCTATCAAGTTTGCCTTAGTCCACGTAAGGTTGATCGAAATATTCCCACCTTTGAGACTCATTGTAAAGTGGCTTTTATTTTGCTCAACACTAGATTACTGAACTTCGAATTGAAAAAAAAACTATTTTGAATTTTCAGGACACATCCTTAGCGTGTGATCCGAATCCCATTAGAAACCGTACGTTATTTGATGTGCAACAACACTAATTCATTGCAAAAATCTTAAGAAACAGCTGGATAGCAATAAATGACGTACTTTTAACTCCACAGAACAGTTTTTCCACACATGCGTAGTGTTTTTTGGACTTTTATGTATTCCTTAGCTAGAATTCCATGGTATAGGAGCGTAAATAGCGTAAGATTTTGTCAGTTTCACAGGATCCGGACTGGTCGGTTTGGTGCTCGAGCCTTATTTCTGAGTCATTCATCCACCCCGAAGCCATATACAGACGTCGTTGTTGAGCCCACGATCACGCTGTTCACGCAAGCTGAACTGATTGCACCAGTTGACTTGCCTGTTGCTAACTAGCCTCTTCATGCCTGCGACTTGTGACGTTCAGCTTGGCACCTGAGTCATTTCCGTGACTGCCGGCCACACTGAGCAAAATGTGTGTGTGTGTGTGTGTGTGTGTGAAATAGTGTGAAAATCAACAGTAGACAGACCATTCGTGCACGAACAGTAGCTGCCAGGTCCCCCACCCCTACCAATCAGCAGCACTCTGTGTTCGTCTGTGCGGCCCATAATGTAATCTAGTTTGGTCTCGATGATTGACTTTTGAACCGATGAATCCAGCATTGCTGAAGGTGAAGAGAAAATGCTAGCAGTGGAGTTCTGCATCACCATAAAGTTCTGATTAGATATAGTTACGACTCTCAGTATACATGTCATTAAGCCCATTGTACATTTCTAGGTCGTCTACTTGTCCGTTTGCCATATTACTAACGACAAAATGCGTAACTGTCTAGTCACTGACTGACAATGCATGAACAGCAAATTGCCTAATAGACAATTTCGTGGACAGTAACATTCTCAGCCCAGCCAGAAGGTGTAGAAACACAGTACATACCGAGTGCATTTTAACTGCAACTTTACTCAGTGAAGATTATACGCTACTTGACCTACCCCACACTGATCACTTTAAATAGAAAGCATGCTTCAACACTCATTTCTTGCTGATTTACATGCCGACGGATGGTAGTCAGAAAAGTTACTGTGTTCTTTTAACGATTCAATTGTACTGCAGTCGTAGGATTGGGCTATTTTCACCTATATTGGTAGCGCGCTACATTAGGTTTATTATTTTCGAGGCACTAACGTCAGTCCCGAGAACCGAAATGCAGCTGATAAATGAGAAGTTTATTCTAACTCGTGTAGGACTTACCTGTAAACAGACAATCCTTCGCGCTTAGCTTTTAATGAGCATCCAAACGTGACCTGTTCTATTTCTTACCTTACTCAGACCGTTGAGACCGCAATTCGCCGCAGAGCTAATAATATGCCGCCACAATTTTTCGTTGTCCCGCTGCCAACTCTGCATTCAGTTTGTGGATAACTTGGCTGTTGATTTACGACTCGGACTATCCAAAGCTGAAGTTGAGCAAATTTTTCTCAAGTTGACACTTGCGAATCGCCCATCACACTCACATGATTCACGTGGTTACTATATTCTCGTTAGCCTCTCATGGCAAATAACTTCATGAGGACCTTGTTTAGGTTCCATTGTGAAACGTGTATTTTGGAGTATGATTGATTTCTTAATCAGTTTATCCAGGATAGACTGTTGATTGGGTCGGAAAGCAGTGGTTGGACTGTAATAATCAGGTTACTCATGAGTAACTAGACTAATCTGCGTTTTTCCGAATCCCGTTGTTGCCGTTCGCTTATTCTGTCCGCTGCGGACCGCGGTTCAAATCAGGGAACATTAAGTGGTTGCGTCTCGCATCTATTGCTGTCGGCTCTGTGTCCATCTGTCCACCAACGCCGACGCCTGAACACGTTTTAACTGAGAGTTTATGCAGGGGGATATTCGGTAAGGCCAATTACCGCTGACTCGTCTTTCGTGGTTTCAGACTGTAAGGCAGTTCGCCATGATTAGGGAAAGCAACGGCCTAGCGCGCACTCTAGATTATACCGTTTTGCGACATATCAGAAATCCAATCTGGCCCCTATGTTAACACCCATTACTTAGTATCCCACAGTTTACTCATAATAGTTTGATAGCCCCATACTTCCTTATCTCGTCCACCATATTTTGCGTTATTAAATAATTAGTTGATGAATTAAAGAGGACGACGGAGTGCCAGGTCAGCCGTCTGTTGAGATTGCCGAAAAATGTAATCGATGAATCACGCTGAGTACGAGGAATATTTTCATAAGGATCGCTCATGATGCTTTTGTGGTTTGTATTCCGTTCGCTGGGTGCGTATTCCAAATGGGTGTCGGGTTTTTATCTGTGTTCTGCTTCCTACCTAAAAGACGGACTGCCACATATTTGCTTTTGTTCGGCCGTTCTTGACATAACCATCTGAAATAGCGGACAGGGAACTTGGCGACAGAATCCTGAATCAGCATTTGACCGATTACCGTATTCCTCTTCGCATAATATCAGTTGTGCTGCGTTCCCCAGGCTGAGTTAACCAAAGACGATCGTCCTCCTCCTTTCTGACGACTCCTTCGATTGAAAACGATTCTACAAAACCATGAGGGAGCCAACACACTCTACATGTCAAGCGATCTACAGGCCCAACGATCTTCCCTTCTTAAAACCCATTTTGCTGGTTAGTTGGTTGAAAAATCTCGGTTGTTGGCGTACAAAACTTGTGTGGAACAAAACTGACCGCCAAAGACTCAAATAAGACTCAGCTTATGCATCCCAAAAGGCCACGTATAGGAACAACTCAGGGTTCTGGCCCGACATGTGTGGGTCAACATTTCTCCATCCTTTTCTGACTCTCAATAGATTATGCGTTGTCCTAGCAAACACAAACTGAGAATTCATTTTTATCGATAGAAATGCGTGAGAATATGCTTGCTATACACAACCATACAGCCCATATTTCAGTTGCTACCCTGTATACGAAGGAGCAGGAACGGCCTTATACTACCGACTTTATTTGCATATCCGATCCGTACTAACAGTCCCTAACATCTGATCTGTTTTATGAGTGCATTCAAGTACCCTCTGAAACAAGGAGTGCAATCTACCCAAGCTCATGAAAAATCGATCAAGTGGTCAGGTTTGAAGGAAAGTTCCAACAAGTCGTTCAGCTTCGGATGTAAATCTACAAGGTTTAGACGCAAGAACTAATTGTTGTGACATATTATTCTAGCCACAGCCTCGTATTTAGTATACGAACTTGGAATACTTGCAATTACTATTCTGCTTTGTGAATCTTACCTCGTATGTGTATGAGTATTGTGCTCCGAGGGTCGTGCGACAGAGCACGAGCATTTGTTTGCCACAGAACACTAATACCCCACCAAATAAGCTTAACTCTGCAAGGATAAAGTGAAAAGCCTGTTTCATCCTAGTTTAAAGGTTGGGTCAGTCTGTTAGGAGAATCGTGTTCTTATTCGAGGGCAAAGCTAAGTCTTTGTGTTTTTTCGGCTCATAGATTCCCCAGACGATTTCTTCCAGTTCTACGCTAGCTCCGTCTCGATTGCCCGTGTACCTGCTACGTGACGTATAGATATCATTTTGGCCATCTCGTTTCTCTACCGTTTACTGCAAATAGATTTGAAAATTTCCTATGCTCAGTTGAGCGTAGGCTGCAGCCGCTAGCCACTTACGAATTCTAAGTTGATTCAGTTGTTCCAGGATCCAGTACATGATAGATGGATCGTTATGCGCAGCCTATACCTCCTGTTTTGGTGGCTTCTATGAAACTGCACTTTTCGGTTTTTCTTCGTCAATTAAGATGGGTCTGCCGTAGTTTTGAGCTTGGAACTCCACAAGATTCAAGCACTAGCTGCTCCGCAGTTCCGGTCACTCATGTCCAAAGTAGATCTTCGATTCTTGTGTCTTCATTGAACAGACGCAACTTACTCCTTGAACAAAGACCAACTTGTTTTTGTTGGAGCGGGTGGTCTTTCCAGAGGGGAGAGGATATATAATGGACCACACAAGAAAAAATGTATACTTTGTGGCCCACCTGTATTATGGCGAACACTTATATCGGAGTACATTTATCATCTCTGAATATGGTCGCCACGGTAAAACTTAGAAAAACTCCTTCAAGAAGCCTTTGCCTTGCAAAAACTTTCCATCATGGCATCATAGTCTTGCACTTGAATCAAGTTTAGTACATCAAACCAATGTGAATATCTTCACTTGCTCAAACTTCAGAGTTTAGATAACGTTTTTGTATATGTTTCCGATAGGCAGAGG